>NC_136819.1:42158062-42758062 GCF_951394365.1 Tetrao urogallus | reverse complement strand
TGTGATTATTATTTTTTTTCATGTATTCTTCTTTATTTGTGCTTTAGTAATGTCTTCTTATCAGTTCTATATTTTTTTCACAAGGTTTTCCTCTTTTCCATCCAAAGTAGAATTTGACATTATTTGAGTCAAGATTCTAACCTTGCTTAGACCGAGTAGATTCAGAATCAAATCTAAGAAATTATTTTAAAGAAAGTCATTGCAATATCAACTTGGCACTTCACAAATATAAAGACTATATTTTAACTAAGTCTGAAACACACAACTAATATGATATGATGGAAAGGTTTCACATAGTAACTTTGCCATGTCATGCTGGTAGCATAGTTGCAGCAAAGTAAATATGGACACTTAATGGAGTATGCAGCAGAGCATTGTATATCAAATTAATGACCCTATTGATAACTTGCATTAAATTTTCCATTGCCTTGTTTTAAATTTAAAGACTTTTTTTTTTTAAAGGAACATAGAGTGTTCCTTTTTTTTTCACCCACCTTCCTCTATCTGTACTGAGATTAAGGACAACATTTTAAGCTGGTGTAAATTGTTACTACCTTTCTGAAGTCAATGAAGCAATTCCAATTTACAACAACTGAAGATCTGTCCAAACAAATCAAAGAACGTAATCCTTAAATGGAGGAAGGTACATAGCTTCTCTGACTACAGTGATAGCTGGGTGCTTGGGAACATTTTAGAATTTTTTGTATAATCAACTTCTATAATTATTTGTGAAGTCTTTCTATATGTTAGGCAATTGTTGTTGTAGTATTGTACACAAGTCACCAGGCTATAAAAGACAGTAGTTAGCAATTACAAAACAATCCCTTTTTAATATTCACAATAGAAAGAACAAAAAATGGTCTTCAAAAATCTAAGTATCAGTACTGGAAATATCATATGATATAAATGATCAAGCATATATTGTAAGTAATAAAAAACACATAGGGAAAACAGTTTTGAACACTTGATTTCATATAGTTTCTCCCTTCATATAAGAAATTTACTGAGTAACCAAAATGAGTTCACAGGCTCATAATGATAGCATGAAATCTCAGGGTCATTTATCCACAATTGAACAATATGAACTTTAGATAAACTTGTAGTACTGATAGTCACATTGGTTTCAGATCAGCTCACAGCATCACTGTACTATAGTAGCAGATGTTTGTGATTGTGCTTGTTTCACCATCTCCCTAATGGTGTGCAATTGTCTTGAGGGAAAAGCAAAAAGCCAACTTAATTTAAGAATCGAAAAAGTGTTTGAACAAATTAAGAGAAGATAGACAAAGCAGCTAGTATGAGATCTCTAAATAAACCAGATTTCTAGCTATGAATTTGTTAGATCATATTTTCCTTAAGCTTACAAAAAATAGAGTTGCCAAAGTACATAATAATATGAATTGTGTATTTTATTCATGTTTTAGTCATTTAACTGCAATCAATATTAATTTAATATTAAATCAACATAAATCTAGCTGCTATTCTCAAATGTGCTTCAAAGCCAGTTCCCTGAAATGAAGTATGCTTTCATTTTATGCTCCATGTACCATAAAGCGATGCATTTGTATCATACCTTCCTAATTTCACCTCAACTCCCAACATTGTTATCATTTTGATTACTTCTTCCCATTGATACAAATCCCATAATTGTGGTTATAAACCAGAGGAAAGGGAAAATACATCAAATTAACAGCATTTTTAAAATTGATTTTTAAGAATAGAGAAGAATGTGAAAAATAGTAAAAAGGTGAGAAAAAAGTGCTTTAAATGATTTAATTAACTTTTTTAAAAATCATTATTCATACTTCAGCAGTTCATGTCAAGCTGTTTCATGCTCAGCATTTTTCTGTAGAAACTGGTTGCTCATGGCTTTGATGGATATGTTGTGCACTGGATAAAAAAATGGCCTAAAAGGCTGTTGAGAATAAAGTTAAATCTTGTACTGTACCCAGGGCTCAGTACTCCTCATTTTAGTCTTTTAATTAATAATCTTAATGAGGGGAATGAGGGGATTGAGTACACTCTTGGTCTGTACATGACACAGATTTGGGCAGAAGTGTTGATCTGCTTAAGGATACGAAAGCTATCTGAGTTTTAGCTTTCCTAACCTGGCTGCTCAGACAACTTCACTGTAGTCCTTGCAGATAACTCATTCTTGCTTTCTTTTTGAACCAAAGTAAGTCTTGAAGCTGCTTGTTCATCTGCGGATGCCTTGAGGTGTTCTTGCTTGCCTTCCTTGCAGCAGTTCCTTCTTTCAGCGGCCAGAGAGACTCCTTCCAGCAACAACAATAGTTCAGTGCATTGATAGAGCCAAACCAATACATTTGATTTTATGACTGTGCTAGACTTGGACAGATGATTTATAAAGAAAACACTTGATTGTAGAAAGGCACTGCATTCTGGTTTGTCATGAACTTTTTGAATGTTTGAGCACTGTACTGAGTTTACGAATAACCCAACATTTCTACACAGTGTGTATTGTGTGCATTAAGTTCCTAAGTGATCACGAAGCATAAATACAGCTTTGACTTTGAACATATTACTGATCTCTTTGAATACATATTCACCCAGACAGGTCAGAGAATAAGACTTTTCGTAAAGTCTACACTGCTTTTTTCCTTAGTACTACCTGAGGCAAATTCCTGAACCAATAAAAACAACAAGCAGAGATAGTCCCACAGTAGTATGTAATGCTGTTGTTCTTAAGGTATAGTTTAACTTTCTTCATACTTAAGAATAACAAAGCACTCAAAGTCCATATTCTCATCAACTTGACCTAATCTCAGCACTTTAGACTTGGAAATGCTGATATGTCAAAAAAATTTCCTCTTTTGGCTCAAGGTGCTCATCAGCCATCTGGAACTGCTTCCCCAGTCTCATCCATTATGTAAATGAGATGTGGTATTCGTTATGTTTCATCTACTGATACTAATACATTAATGTGGATGTTACAGCATGAGCCCCTGAGAAGGAATTGGCTTCACATCACTCACAGACTTGAGATCACATCCCATTACTTTTAATGGCCCTGTGGCATTTAAGGTCACTTGATACTTAATACAGCAGATTTCTGTGATGTCAGTAAAAAGGTAGCTACCTCTCCTGTTCCCCTTATCTTTCTTTTCCTATCTTCAAGAAATTATCATATTTCAGACCATTGCATATCTCATTTGTTCCGTGAAACTAGTTTTTATATTTACTTTAATACCTCTTTATTATTTGAGAGTAAAAAAGCTGAAAAGTTTTTTCTCTATCCTAAAATTAAGCAGAGGGGGGCAAGATTTAAAATATCAGAGAATTTTATTAACTGAATTAGTAAGGAGATTCAGATAGGAGCTAAAAATCAATCTGTTCAACATGTCATCCATCTTTGATTTTTGATTTGTTAAATGAGAAAAAATAAGTCTGGAAAAATTGTACCTGTGTAAATAATCTTTTGTCACTGAAGTGAGTAAGTTGAAATCAATGTGTAAATATGCATTATGGCTCTGTCCTTGAAAAGCATAGCTTGAAAGTGCAGACTCTGTCATCCACATGTACAATCAAGAAGAATCATGCAGGATTGAACCTTGAGAGAATATGATAGTAATCTTTGATGAAAACAATGGGTGTAATCCAAGTCAGTGCCATTTAAGTTTTGAATGAAATCTCACTACGTGTCAGGAATTTAACATGCTTGCTTGATATTCTGAATTATCTACAGTGCAAAAAGAAAAATGAACAGTACAAAGTGCAAGTGAAATCTGTCGTTTAGCATGGATAATTTAAATATCATTTTCCCATGTTAAGAAGCTGCTTGCCAAATTCAGAATGGAAATGAACTTCAAATGTAATATAAGCCTTCAATGAACTTTCTGCAGAGAACTATCTGAACTAGAAAATATAAACAAATCGGTTTTGTCAGTTATGGCAATGCACTGTAATCAATCAAGAAAAGTAAAACATTCATCTGTACTGAATGAGGTAAACATGCATGTTAATAATAATCATAGAACAATGCATTTTTTTCTTATTCATGTAGCCTGGGGTAGATTGAGCAACCCCAGGGTCTTGAGCAGGATTACTTAAGTGGGAGATGAAGTAAGATGGGATTTCAGGAATTATTTATTTGTAGATGGTGGCCTTGAGAGGGCATCTGAGTTCATAATGAGTGAGCATTATGTGAGGCTATAGCATAAGACATGTTTAATAAAAAATATAATTTTAAAAGAAATAACTAGAAGTTAGTTTGTCTATGCTGAGTTTGATTTATCTGATTATAAATGATCAGAAGTAATTGTGTCAGTCTCGGATTAGGACAAATACAAACTTAACATTTTCCTCTTTGGGGCTATTCTTTCTTTTTCTTGTTATATTTCTGTATTTTCCATTTTAAAACAAACCATAACAGTTTGCAAATTAAAATGGAGAAAACAAATATGTTTTTCTCTATCTATTTTATGTTAAAAAATTTAATATGGATTCATTTGCATTTTCAATGTACATACCTGAAAAGAAAATTATAGATACAAAACATTTCTGTAAGAAATACTCTTTCACAAGCTGGAAAAGCAAATTTTCTTAAGTAATATCAGCAACTATAAACAAATGACAGGACGAGATTAGTATTTTCTTTCATATGCCCTATAGTTGATTCAAGGATAGATTTCATTCCGGTATTTTTTGTGTATGCTGCACACACATATATTTTAAACCAAACTTCAGCTTGCCAGGAAGAAAGACATGTTAGCAAACAGTATTTATTCTTGTTTTGTAAAGAGAGGTCATTTTTGAATTTTAGCTGTGCTATTGTTTATCTCCTTTTCACATTACTGCTGCACACAGTTATTTTCACGCTTTCTGAATTCTGTTGCAGGGTTGGCATTTAACTTCATGACTAAACTATCAAATTCTGTATTGTTCTTTACTCAGCACAACCTATTTAGAGTTTGTTTGTGTGGCAGTATATGATATGCTCTTGCTGCTTGTAGAAATATCTAATTACGAATGCAGTTTTCCACCCACAGAGTGCTGGAGAATTTTGAGCAAATTATGCTTTAACACTGACACTGAAAGAGCTGGCAAAATTTAAGGAAATATTGATTTCAGAGTTTTTCAAGGGAAAAATAATGTTTTTTTTATTGTTGCTGTTTACTATGCTGCTATTTACTGATGCTAAATGTCAAGTATGAAGAGGCATCAGTACAAATTAAATTTTAATTAGAATTGAAAAGGTATATGGTAATTGCATTCTCATTTCAGCAAGCTGCAAATGTCTTCTCACAGCCAAGTGAAATAAGAAATAAAATAAAATAAAAATTAAATTATTCACAGTTTTCATATTTAAGTAACAATATACTGATTAATCCTTGACTGGAACTTTTTGTAGAACAATTCATACATAGTGACAAGTTTACCAAGTGTCATGATATAGTTGAAAAGAAACAGACTGCTGTAACACATTAATTTCAAAACAAGTTAATTTGATCAGAACTAAACTAAGAGCTTTGAATTTCTGCCTCAAGTACAGTTTGCAAAGTCAGATTAATCTCACTGCATTTGAGCTTGTATTGCACATATTCACAAACAGAAACATTTGTTAATTTGGATCAAAGCTTGTAATTTATTGATAAAAAACAAGCACATAAGAACTGGGAAATTATTCCAGTTTGTCACAGGAGTTAGCTTTTCATTCAGAGAATATGCACTGGGCTGAAGAAATCCCCCTCAAATCATTCTGAAGTCATTCTTGAAAAATGAAAGAAGGCAGATTCTTCGTTTTCACACCTGTCAATCTGCTCAGAGCAGTGCTATGCCCAAACTGTGGTAACTCCATTACTGTTATGTGGAAATGTATCTCTATCCTCTGAGAAATTGGGTCTTTGACTGGTGTTTGGCCATTTTTTAGTTTTTCTAACTTAACTACAGATTCCTAATGAGACTGACATATGTTGTAATTGGTGCATTTTCTTCTAATGTAACTTTCTTAATCTATTTGGTCTTATTCCAAATTTTAAAGAAACTACTGCTGAAACAATTCATGGAACAGAACTTCTGTGGAGGGATGGATGGGAATGGCTTCTTGTTCCAGTGAAAACAGTATTTCAAAGTCATTTGTCCAAGAATTATCTGGGAGATGTCAATCTCTTATTACAAAAACACAGATGTTGGAACTGGAAATTAATTCTGTGGCTTTGTTGGTCCAAATCTGGAATGGAATTAAACTAGTACCCCAAAGAACATTCTCTGTAAAGACCAGTCTGTTGTCCCGTTTGCCAGTTTGTTCCTTCCTCATCAGCATCCATGCAGTGTGAAAATGAAATGTAGCCTACCTGCTTCTATAACACTGAAATCTGATGATGTTCCTGCATTTATGGAGCTGGAGGAGGGTAAGATGTGGACGTAGGTTGAAATCTCTATCAGATGTGTAATTCCTCTCATTGCTACCTTTTGTTAGAACAAAGCCATGTTACACTACAGTGGCAATTTTAAAAGTCTGCATTCGGTTAATCAACATCAGTCTGCATCAGAGCAGCTTAAGTAAATTGCTTTTTCAGATCATGACTCAATGGTGCAGGTGAACAATGGCTGACAACACACTGTCAGAGCCGCCTGTGGGAAGAGAGCTGCAGAGAACTCTTCTCCTTTGCAACACCTTGCTTGCATTCTTTTTCTTTGCAAACAGTAATAAATTGGAGATTATTAGCTGCATAAAACCTGGACAGGGAATTTCAAGCTGCTGACATTGTGGCACTGAATATACACAGCTCATCAGCAAGGTGCCAGCAGCAATCTGAAACAACCTTCACAGGCCCCCCATTTAATAACTACGGATTCAGAGCATCATTGGCTGTGCAGCCTCCCAAGGTTATTGAACAACAATCCTATTTCTGCTAATAGGAGGCACTTGTAGTTCTTTTATAATTAGTCACCATGGAGTTTTTAAAAGGTTATTGGGTTCAAAGTTAATGCTGTTATTTGTTTTAAAGAGGAAGGAAAGCACACACCCACACGCACTCTCTCTCACACACACACACAGCAGAGGAAATTAGCCTTCTCCCACTCATTAGCAAGAGTCACAGTTACCTCGGGCATTTTGCATACATGTTGTGGCCCTTTTATGCTTCACATCTTCTGAGTAATTGTTGTGCCAGGAGAAGCTGGGATGTGAACATCTGTGGCTCCCCCTAAAGCCACTTAGTTGGTTCCCTCTGCATGATCGATAATTGCCACCCAACTTAAACGCAGCAGATATTGCTGGGTCTAGCAGTGAGAACATTAAATATTTCTTCCATCAGGCAAAATGACAGTGCCTTCCACTGTGGATGAGTGAGCCCATTTTCTGTACACTGTAAAATGCAAGTGGCTGGAAAGAGCAGACTTCACCAACCTAGTGCTGATATTTCTTATTTGTTTGTTTTCAAATGAAAAGCTTTGTAACTGTTGATTTAACAATAGTGTGGTCTGCGAGATGGCATGACATCCAATCAATGCCATCTGTTTTAGACCTTCCAATAAAGGTCAGCGGAATGAGGCATAAATAGAAAAACATGCTCATCAATAATAATATCTTTTATTTTCCAGACTGACGAGCTGTATATCAGATTATTATCACACTTTGATGTGTGGATTCAGGCAGGCTTTAATATCAATTAAGACAGCTATATCTGCAACATGGGAAGCCTAAATTTTTGTTTAAATATTTAGAGAATGAATATGGAAATGGCAAATCTGTTGATTCCACTGTGGTTCTATTCTAATATGTACCAGAAGACATATCTGAAAAAAAAAACATATACTTGCTTTGCGTCCCAACTTATCTATTCTTTCACTGCCAAAGAGAACTAGAGCTCAATGCTGGTGCTCTGCAGAAATTTAAGACAAAAGTGTTGGCTGGGGGGACACGTGCAGGGCTGCAGTAATGAGAGTGCTCTGCAGTCTCAGGGACGTGCACTTGCTCTGAATGCTTACATCCATGTAAACACATCTACATCCGTCTGCCACTGCCCTTGCTTTCAACAGTGACTGCACTGCTTGCATTTTAATGCACAGGTCCTCTGCAGAGTTTGCCTAAGTAGCACACAGAGTTTGTTAAAATGAGTTCAGTTAGTCTCTCTTCTGGGCTTTGACAAGTCTCAGAGAGAACCAAAAGGTAGTATTTCTGTGTGACCATTCCTCTGTGCTGTCTGTTGCAAAATGCTCAGTTTCTGCTCGCTATGATAAGGCCAACAAGTTATCCAATCACAGGAGATGCATAACTCTGCAATGATGTAATTCATTTACTAAAGCAACCAGGAAAAGCCATAAATATTGCTGGTAGAAAACTTTTCCTACAGTATTCCATTACCAATGAGATTTCCACTGTAAACCAGAAAAGGTAACGTCTTGTTACATAAGAAAATTACTTCCCAGGTCATGTTTGCTAAACTGAACACGTACTTTAAGATCTCTCGAAGAGAAAGCCTCTTAAAGTCACTTCTAGCTATCTATATTCTTGTGTCATTTGAGATACAAATGTCTTTCCTCATTCCCTAAATCTACATTTTCATTTCAAAGGCTTCTATTTTGTATTCACTTCCAGTATCCTTAGCCATTTTCTCCCACTACCACACTGTTATCAGATGTTCTGCAAGTTGACAGTTATTGCTGAATGCCAAGGGAAAATGAAGTCAGCACAGTTACAAGTGCTTTTCTGTGGCAAGTATGCATATTATCCTAATCAGTGTATCATGCAGCAGTCTTTTCACCTCATTTCCAGGCCTGATTTAAAATGCACTTTTAAAGCACAAAATCAGTGTATGCAACACTCTGTTTTTTATCTATTTTATTTCAGAAATAATTTGAAAAGTTATATATTACTGAGACTACTTGAGATTCATTAAACTAATGTTATGCTCCTGGCAAATAACCTGTGTCCTGTGAAAGAATATTGAAACAGAAGAAAACTAGACTTGATTTTTTTTTTTTTTAGTGACACTAGAAAGGTAAAATCTGTATATGTAATGTGAGAAAAATTTATAGCTAGTATGCAACAGTGTGGTAGCATTCAAAATGTGAAAGAACATCATTTTTGGTGTTTCATCATCTTAAATGACATCTCTAGATTTTTTCATCTGTCATTTATTCTTTTTTTTCTTTTCCTAATAGGTGGTTTTTTGTTTGCTTATTTTGCGATTAGAAGATCAGTATGATTTTTTAAAATAAAATTCTATATTATGTACCAGCTGGAAGGTGAATTGTGATGTACAATGAATAGTTTGAAAGCCAAAATCCTTAAGTAATGTATTGCCAGAAATTAAAGTTAGATGATATTTTTTTATTTTTTCTGCAAAGAAAAAACAAAGGGAAAAAAAATCAAATTCTTTCATTATAGCAAGACTTTGTTGTGAACTTAAAATTATTAGTGATGATGAGGTACTGGAACAGGCTGCTCAGAAAGGTTGTGGATGCCCTGTCCCTGAAGATGTTCAAGGCTGTATTGGATGGGGCCCTGGGCAATCTGGTCTAGTATTAAATGGGGAGGTTGGTGGCCCTGTATGTGGCAGGGGGGTTGGAGATTCATGATCCTTGAGGTCCCTTCCAATCCTGGCCATTCTGTGATTCTGTGGTTCCGTGAGAAATGTATAAGAACATATATAATTTTGCTGAAATTCTAATACATCTTCCATTCATATTAAAATAAAGTTGAGTTATCTGAGAATATTATTTCTACTGCCCCTTCTCCTACAGGGAAAAATCTGATTTGTTCAATTCAAAAGTGTACTTACATTTTGAAAACATATTTGACTAGAACTTGTAAAATGAAGCGAGGTAGAAAAATTAGAAACTGTAATCTTCAGTTCAAAGCAGTTCCACTTTGAAATTCTTATAGCTGTCTTCAAATGACATTTTAAAAATAAATGATTAAAGAAACATTTCATATTTATCAGGATATTTCAATTTATAGACCAAATATTTTGATATCTTAATTTCTGTTTATGTCTTTGATTATTTGACTTTCTAATTTAGAATAATTGAATTACAAAATACAAAATATACTTTATAATCAGTTCTAAATGTGTTCTAAACCAAAATTTCACTTGTATGTGAATAGAACCTGAGTAGAAACCTATGCCTCTGCAAAATATCTTTCCTACAACAGTGTAAATATTCATGTAATAATCTGTCCAAATAAATAACTAATAAGGTATACCTAATTAGTTACGTATATATTACCTAACTAATTTACTATATTACTATCTATCTATATCTTTAATATATATATATTACTAGGTATATATATCTAGATATCAAGAGAACGAATAAGCGCTAACAGGAATGTCCTTTTATATTACGATTATGTCACAAGTTTAACATTAACAAAGCAGCAATGTAATTTACAGAAGATTGCTTGTTAATATTACAATAACACATAAACTAAACATCATTTTTTTGTCAGCTGACTTTATTAAATAGCTTCAAGAAATAAAAGTGTGTAAAAAATATCAATTTTTCCTTGTTAATTAGCTGTAAATGTATAGCAAGAAAAATTATCCTTCCTGTAACCTGGATGAGAAGAACTTTACTTGTTTTAATATTAAAAAATATAGGAGGGGAAGGGGCTTTATCTTTTGGGCACAGTGCAGAGTAAATAATATTGACTATGTTAATATCAGAAAATTGTCCTTAGGGCCAAATGGCTTACAAAATAATAGAGAAGAACGTTAGAAACCTCAAGTCTGAGCTTTCTTTTATGGATCAGAGTATTAGCTTAATGAATGAAGCTGTTGTTTAGAATGCATTGATATAGTTTTCGCAACTTCATTTTTGGCATAGAAGTCAGTAGGCTACTTTATAATCCCTCATGTGAACACCAAGTTACAGTGGTAAATCCAAGAGCACACAGATTTTTACTGTGCTTCACCTTTGGAATTTGCCAGCCAAGAACACAGATAAAGAGCTATTGTCTTGCTATAAGGAAGAGAAGTTTTTGCCATTCTACAGCTACTTGAATCAAATGTACTCCTAATTATGCACTTCTAATATCTAAAACACTTAAAAAACCAACACTGTTTGCACATTTTAAGCATTTCAGCATTGCAGGAGCTCATCTATAATATATACACTTCTTGTAACAATTTTCCTACCAAAAGCACTATCTCTTTAGCTGTTGTAGTAAGAAACTAGCATTTGACAGTATAGAGCTACAGAGATGCAAAGGCTAGCATGAACTGTAGTGTACTAATAGCACTTATCAGCATGATTTAATATAATTCTGCATTTACTGAGAATTAATCTCTAAGTGAGTGACATTTGGTATGGTTCTAATCTTATGGCAAATCTGTGTGGTGTGACAGTGTTTGCTTGCCTAGTATCTTTAGATAGGTTTGACCACTTGTTCCAATATACGACTTTTATATTTAGAAAAAGGAGGAGAGAAATGAGAATGTGTGACAAATGTATGTATTTTTTCACTTATTCAATTCCTTAACATTTTCTTAGGCTAGAGTGACTAGTGTCATATTATTTAATAAATAACAGATTGGAATTATTAAAATTACATTTTATTATACTTTTCACTTAAACAATATAAAATCAATAGCTGCTGCTGTCCAATTATTCTCTTTTTCTCTTTCCTTCTTGGGTCAAATCAAACCTTTACAAAATTCTGACTGTTTTATCCAACTTTTAATCTTTTTCACAATGCAACATATGCTTAGAGTAAACCAAAATTAGGATTTCAATATTGGGATGAGAAGTTAAATTTTATGAATCCTCAGCAAATGACTTTTTAAAAATAGTAGAAGTGTTGTTTTACTTCTATGCTTTCATGGCTCCAAGACCCAGATTAATATTGAAAACATTATGTTTAATTATACTGTTTAACTTAAAAGCTATGATTAAATTCATAGAAACAACCAGAAAAATATGCATCTCTAGAATTTGAAACACCTTTTGGGATCACTTTGCATAAAACTATGAATCCATGCTAACCTCACCACTGGTTGCCGTCTGTGTGTCAAGTATCTAAATAGAAATGAAGTAGATTGGATTAGTCCTTGTTTACATTCTTTCATGGTGTACTAGTAAACTACTTTGCTTAGCCTCCCAGGTTCTCTACAATAAAGTATATGCCTAAAAAGTTCTTTGAAGCAGTCATTTTAATACTTCCTTTCCAAATATCTCTGTTCATAACAGGTTCATAAAACACTTTGCAAATGTCATTCTGTTGACTTATGCAGTTATCTGGCTATTGATCTTGTCTTACATTCTCATTAAGGTAGTAACTGACATGGGCAAGATAATTTGAGGGTACTCACAATGATTTTTGTTCTGATTTAGTCTAGTCAAACTTTTGACAGAACTAGCTATGTTTGATTCCGTAAATATCTGAATTGTGGACTATCTACATACTTTCTTTCCTAGGAATGCAAAAGTCATCTAAGATGTTCTTCAACACCTTACTGGAAGTACTAGATATTACTTGGTTAAAACATTGCCAGTGTGAACATGCATAAATAATTAAGAAGACTTTAGGAAGACTGTTCATGTTCTTCCAAAAGCAAGAAGTGTAAGTTAGCTAATATTAAAGTGAAATCTTGAGTTGAAGAAATTCAACAGCAGATTAAAAATGGAGCTAGGCATATATGACTGAAACAAATTTTCTCTCTGTTTTTATGGCAAATTGAGAAATAAAAGTAAATACAGTAATGCAGATTATGCAGGCGGACTGGTTAAAATGAGCATCTTCAGTCTCAGAGTGCAGTAATTGGCTCTCTAACAAGAATCTAGGAGAACTAACCTTATTGTCTTTGTGTAAATCAGTTTGACGGAACTAATCCCTCTGAACTTCAGATAAGATGTCTAACTCTTAAAAGGCTAAACTAAATATAAAAGCAGCTTTGATACAGGAGAAAAATTAGGATGTTCAAAGACAATTACCCATGCTCAAAACTAGATATACATTGCTGTAGTTTTTACAATCAGTTTAAACTAGATTAGGCTGGCAGGGCTGCAGAAAGAAATGCCCTGTCATTCTTCTGTAACTCTATTTCTCCCTTGTGTCAGTACAAGTATTTACCTTCCAGCTAAAACTAAACAGTTGGGTTTTTGCCATGTTAGTTTCAAGCAAGATCAGTTCTCTGACCTGGTTCACCATGCAGCTGTACAAAGCATCCCCAGGAGGGGGAAGATGGCAGGGAGGTGAAAAGGGAGTGATAGAAACACTTCTTTTGGCATCAGTGCTAGATGCTGCTGCTGAGAATTGATTGTGAAATTACAGCAAAAGATGCAATAGACTGCCTGCCTTTATTGATTACAGATGGGACCTCTCTGGCTGGACTATAAGGGAGTCAAAATCACTGTAAAGATCCCTGTGTAGAGTAGCTGAAAAGAATTATATTAAAAACATTTCACTTCTTCAGATGAAAATAAATTTCTCAATGAAAAGGAAAGGATTTGTTTGTTTTTTGCTAAGAACATTTTCAAACATGTTGTATACACAAACCAAAAGAGGATAGTTTTTCAATAGATGTGAACAGAAAAAAAAAAATCATTTTCAGAATACTAAATGAATAATAGAATACTAAATACTAAATACTAAATACTAAATAAATACTAATTCATTTTAAATTTTAACTGTGCACAAAGGAACTAAGTCATATATAAATAAGGGAGAACTAGACCCATGATGTATCTTGTCTATGGTTTTTAACAAAGACTTGATGACTTCAGGATTTGCACAGATTGTTTAAAAAATAAAAAATAAAAAGGAAAAAGTAATAAACAGTAGTGGAAACCATATTTGTGTTCTGTTGGCAGAAAGGATTATAGTATTCTGAGTACTCTATACCTCTCTTAATTAAATGTTGGCACAAAAAAGAAGGAAGTGAGTTTGAATGGCAGAAAGGTAAAAAGAATTCTAACAATAGAGCTACTATTGTCCTGATTTAAGTTAAAACTTGATTTTTACATTATCCTAAATCATGAAGATAGATCTGATGTTGGTTGAACTAGCTTGGATAAGATCTGAACTGTTAT
Source organism: Tetrao urogallus (assembly GCF_951394365.1). Lineage (NCBI taxonomy): Eukaryota > Metazoa > Chordata > Aves > Galliformes > Phasianidae > Tetrao > Tetrao urogallus. The sequence goes on along the minus strand of NC_136819.1, from coordinate 42,744,064 downwards.
ATATTTTTTAGTCTCTTTGCTTTCTCTTATAATATGCCTTTTCCTGATTCTTAGTACAGACATCCACTGAAACATGCCACACACAAACAATATCACCAGCAAGATGCATTCAACATTGTTTTCAGATAAATACTTTCTTTATGGCATATTTGAAATTGATGAGTGAGTCTTGAGGAATTAAGGTTCTGTCATAGCTTTTGCTAGGACTGGGGGAAACCAAAATTGCATACTTAATTGTTTTTTCCGACTGTATTTCTCAATGGAGAAAACAACCTTTGTGTACCCAAATTCTATTAATTTCAATGAAAAGATCTGCTCGACCTCAATTATTTTTAAATATGATTCAGTTTAGAATTCAGGATTTCATTGTGAAGTAGAGACATTCATAAATATAAGAACTTATTAATACTCAACTCAGTAGTAGTCCCTGTACTTACAGTTCTCTTACTAACAGTCTACGTATCTCCATTATGCTCTCTATATGCTGTCTAAATAAAATCTATTTTATCTCCAAACTTCGATACCCTTGTTTTAAAATAAAATAAGTTATTTAGGACTTTTTTCCAGTTTAGAAACTGAATATGTCTCTCATATCCAAAAACTGCATACACAAAATTTGTGAGTTTGGGAATCTCGATTTTTCATGAAGATCACTTCCACTACTCTCCACGTCGAACCTTATCACTAACCCTTGAGTCATTTCATTAAATAGGATAAATATTAACAATATTTTCAATTATGATTTTACATTGTGTTATCTGCATGATTTCCAGATGATAACAAGTATCGAATAGCAGAGAGAAATCATATTTGATGACTGAATTAGGATTACCGAGATTATACAGAAGAGAAATGTTGAAGAAATGCTGACATATTCCCTTTTTAAAAGTCCTGGAACAAAGTAGCTGGAACAAAGTTTGGAAAAAGAATGTGAACACAGTCTCTGAAGTATGATCCTTAGTTAAATATCATATTCACAAGAGGAAGTAAACTACTATTATTATGGTAACAAAAGTTTTTACTCGGAGTATTATTATAGCACCTGCTGAAAGTAATTTTCCGAATCCAAAGCGTACTGAGCAATAGAAGCTTCAGGAAAAAATAAATAAACTAAGAAAGCTTTTGTGTGATCTTTGGCAGAAAAGCAAAACAAAAGCTGGAGCAAGTAATACTTGATCTAAACAGTAGAATCTGAGGTTTGTCTGACATCGTTTATGGAATTTTAATTGGTACAGAGACTGGTGAAGCTGTCAAAGTACAGAGACAGAAGCAGAAAATTAAGAGGACAGAAGTACATTGTTAACAACTTAACTATATGCAATTTTGAATGTCATCTTTTTCCTTTCTTTTTTTTTTTTTTTCATTAAGCCATTACTCTTTTTTTGTTGTTTTTTACATATTAATATAGCTTTCAGCTCTTTGACAAATAAATAAAAAATAATTTAGAAAACTGGATCGTGTGCCACACATCTTCAGGAAATGCACACACTCCTGACAAGATATTATGTTCCACCCATCCAACTGGGAATATTTCAGTAATATACTTTATTCCTTCAATTTTCATTATAGTTAATCTGCTGCTATGTACATTATTAAAAAAACCATAAACATAAAAAACATAAAAATATGTGGGGAAGATGAGCTACTTCCTGAACTTCGGTGGCACATGACTTTCTACAAATGCCAGTTCTTTTCACGTGTTCCTAGCTAGTGAGCAGGACTGCTGAAGCATAATTTGACATAAGTGATCATAAAGCAAAAATCAGATGATGCAGCATTTAGTGGAACTAAAGTAAGCAAATGTAATAATTGCAAATAAGAAAAAAAGAAAGAAACTGGGACAAATAAGTAGAAGCATGGAATTTATTAGAGTTTTCTGAATTATTTAAGATGTCATCAATATTTAGTTCAGAAAGGTCCCCTTTTCCATAAGAGACAATGTTAAAGAGGGAGACATTTAGACAGCTGAGCTAGATAAAAGTAACAGGAAGTATCATGATAGAATAGGAATGGAAAAATACAAGATTAAATGTCTTGATAACACAGGCAACATAGCTCAAATTCAAATCAAATAGCAAGGAGTATTTCATAGATCTTTTGTAAGTCAGATCATAAAGTTACAGACAGTTTTAAAATATGAAAAAGTTATGTAGCGTGCACATAATGGCATTCACAATCCATAGGACAGAGAGCAGAAAATGTTAGAGCAGGCAAAGGAGCTTACTGAGAATTCAGATAGACATCTTGAAATGAACCTTGTCAGAAACAGTGAAAATATGTCAGGTCAAGTTTGTTTTCTGTCTCCAACATGATGGCAAAATGAAAAGCTTACACTATCAAGAGAGTGGAGAGAGCAATACAGATTGCTAGGGTGATAATGTTGCTAAAAAAAGCACCACTATTTCTTCCACTTCTAAGCATGCTTCACCTCTCTTTTGTAAGTTATACATGCACTATGAATATGAATGTTTGAAACTAGATGATATGAGTGGCTTAGAAGACAAGATGCCATTCACATTCATATAATTGTTTTGACCCCGCCACACACACTTAACATCTGTTTTTGGTAACACATGAAGTTGTCTGGGAGCTTTGACACAGCTCATTATTATGTTTACTGCAGCCAAGAAGTCAGTGGACCACAGAGCAAATAGTCTTTTCTGGAGAAACAGGCAAGTAAAAATGGATTAATATGCCCGCTGGAAAAGTTTACAGCATCACTACCCTAGGATTGTACCTGTGCTTCTCATCAATGCATTAATGAAAATAAAATGAAGGCAAAAAGGACTCCTGTGACTTGTTAGATTCTGTATGTAAACTCAGCCTTTGGGATAAACTAACATCACAGCAATAACAATACAAATTTTAACCTAGCTTTTGAGCCCAGCAGAAATTTATTATGGCAGTGTTAAGTATACAGTAGGAAATCATACATATCTATTTGCTTATATATATTTGCTTACATGTGATAGGCATTTTCCAGTACACAGATAGAGAAACAAGACTTGATTATAAAATCAGTTTAATGTACATATTTTTATTTCATGCAAAAAAGAACTTGTAGCACTGCAACCATGAATTGAGTGCCATTACAATCATCCGGTATGAAAATGGGTAGCAAGGGAAAATCACAATATTATTTCTTGTCAATACTGGGTAGAGATTGATTCCTGGTCAGAATGAAGTAAATTGCAGTGCAATATGTTTCATGTATTCTTGTTCTTTCACAACAATAGATAAAATAGGCATTCCTATGCTGCTATTAACCCTGTATTTCTTGCTCAACTGTTCATGACCTGTTGCAAATCCTCTATTTGTGTCTTTATAGAATTTTGGCCATAAAGTTTTGAAATTTAGCATCACTGGACATTTTTATGCTAGAAATGAAATCATATATATATTTTTATTTCCTACAATTAGCATGTAGGCAACAAAATGTGTAACATCTAATTATTAACATTTGTGAATTTAATTATAAATTACCAGCCAACCAATCAACGAGAACAAACACAAACATGTTACTTCATTTGCTATCTTTTTATTTTAGACAAACTTTAAATACTGCCTTGATTTCTTAGAGTGTGTCTTAGTGATTACTGCTAGTACCATTCAACAAAAATGAAAAAAAAAACATCCTGTAGGTTTTCTTCACCCAGAGCCATCAAACATACGAAAGGAATAATATCATTTATCTGGCAAAGTTGCTAGTGAAGCACAGAAAAGAACTCTAATCCATTTTGCCTTTCAGTGGGTGATGTGCATGACTTCATGCTGACAATAGAAAGCCTTTCAAGTTGGTGGTGGAGCTCAAAAACAGACACAGTAGATATGAAAGAAGAAAATGTCCTGGAATGCTTTTATGATCATAAATGTTTCATCATTATATAAGGATAAATTCTTCTACTTGAGATTAGAGGTCATATAATTCCATAAAGGGTGGGATGCTTAATTTAAACTTTGTTTAGTACCCAAAGCTCTCAAGATTGGCTTTGCTACAGCACAGGTCACACAACTATATTTTAACATGAACAGGCAAAAAACAGAGCACAGACAGATTTAGAAGCAAAAATAACAGTGCTTCTGCTTCTAATCAAAAGAGTATGGGCTGTATAAAGGACAAACACATAGCTGAAGAAACAGACAGTGCTGCTGAACACTTTCATGCTGGGGATGCTGGGGAAGTATTGGGGTTTTTTTTGTTGTTTTTTTTTTCCCCTGACACATAGTGTCATTAGTGTATCACCCTATAAAGTACATAGTTCTTCTGTGTGTTCTTCTAGAACATTATTATTTCAGGTAGTTACTGCAGATGTGAAAAGCAATGCTTCATCACCTTGCATCTACGAAACTCCTCCAAATCTTTATAATTGATGTCTTAATATTAAACTATTAATTCACGGTGCACATTTTGATAGCAATTTAAGAGTATAATTCAATAAAGTGTATCCTCTGTTCCTCTAAAGTTAAAAATGTTAGGCAGAGCTTTATCACACAATTTGAAGCACTTAAATGGATGCTCAGTTTGAATTCTTGTTATGTTACTGTCTGATAGGCAATGGAGAAGGATAGTTCTCAACATAGGAATGCAATCACAGTATTGTGTCAAGACAGAAACGGTGGAATAAATAAGTACTTTTTATAATACTTCAGTTGACTAGAAAAGGATAGAATTAGCTTGCCAATTCTAATACACCCTTGTTCATACTAAAAACTCCAGTATATATTTTCTTATAGAAAACGTATTTGACAACTGCAGCAAGCCAATGTCAGACTCTCAAAACAAGTTTTATTTTGCATTACTGAGAGAAACTTCTCCTCAATTTGCATCCCATCTCTTTTCAGAGGTACTCCTAATTTAACACATTTTTCTGTCCCACTAGGAGATTTTGAGCATATGTAAAAAATATTAAATGAATGTTTTTAATCTAGTTTTCTGGTGGATATTCAATAAATGGATAATTTGATATTTGTGCTTTTTGAGGTCTGAAGATTTTGTATAGCTACTTGTTGCTATTTGCAGTTCTAGTGATCTAAAGACAAGTTATTCATTGCATTAGCAGCCAAAACCAATTTTTTAAGCTGTTGAACCTCAATGATATGTCAAATAATCAATGTTGTATGCCTAAAAGTTAACTTTTCTGTAGAACTTTCTTCTTGACAATCAATGTATTTATCCTTGTAGTCTAGGAGATATAAATACTTTTCCCATTTTCCCTATACACTTTCCCACTTACCAGATGAGGAAATGCAGAATAAAGATCAAATGTCTTTTCGAAGATCAGACAGATATTCTGTTGCAGAACTGCAATGTCTAAATCCCATGATACTACTGTAGTCACTGGACCACTCTATTTTTACAAAAACATCTTCTCTGTCAAATATCAGTTTTAAACTTGTTGACTTTTGAAATTACCTGTCACTTGGAATTGACAAAAATATGTGAAGTGTTAGAATGCTGGCAAAATTGGTTGTTACTCAGTTTTCATCAGTGAAAGCCCTGAAATATGAAAATGACAGCATTTCTGCCTAGTAGCATTCCCAATATTTTATAGTATCAGCATGACAATTATTTTCCCTTTACTGTTGTCTTTTGTTTTTTTCTATATAGATTTTTAATCTCATTGCGTATCTGTTTTTAAATGCACTCCAAACAAATTTTACCTGTGTTATTTCTTTACACAGAAAACTGAAGAGAAAGAAAGAAGAAAAATGTCATAAAAACATTTTTTTAACTAATTAGAAGTAAATTCATCTTTGTCCCGCATAAGTATTTCAAAAGTATGCTACAGTAATTCATTCCTATTCTGGTTTCCTCTTTCTGCAGTTCATTGTTACTTGAAGAAGACTGTTAGTAGTATGTATTAGTAATTAACATCTTCATCTTTTGCTTTATATACACCAAAATATGTAGTACAGATCTATTTTTCATAAAGCACAAATAGGATTAAGTAGTGGATATTTCGTTTGTTTGTTTGTTTCTTTGTTTAATTTTTAGAATGCTGTAACTGAACAGGGAAAAACACATTAAAATTAGGACCCAATTAATTTTTTTACTTTAGTTTTGGTTTTGCTGTTTTATTTTTCTGTAGTGTTACAGTAGTGTAGTGTTCTGTAGTGTTCCAAAGAAATCCCAGTGGATTGCTTCTCCTGGAATTTGAACTTGGTAAGTATCAACAGAGAGCTATAAAGAGAATAGAGATTATAAGTGAAGTTTATTTCCAGGAAGTTCATGCCCATTTATTATTTTTAATGCCACACAGACTTCTAATTCATCCAGAAGTTTCCCTCTGAATCTCTAACAGTTTTCTGATGCAGATCAACCACCTACTAAGAGAGGAAAGCTGGACTAGGTTCACAATAACCAGATGCCTCAAAGAATTCTGCGTACCACTGCTGTAATATAAGCATTTCTTTCATGCTGTTTATTCTATATAGAGTGCGCTGTTAGAGATAACGAGCTTTATTATGGCACTGAGCTTGGTTAGGTTTAGGGATCAGTTTGGATAGGGTTGACAGAAACATCATCAGCTTCAGAGTGTGAGATAAACAGTGAAACATTTTTCTAGCAAGACTCTAAGCAATTATGGTTACTTGGTTTAAGTTTCATTAATACCTTTTCTACAGAGACTATATATATATATTTGGGGATTCAGCCTATTTAGAATGTAAATAGCTTTCTATTTTGATTTTTTAAACTTAGGAAGTTGTGAGAAGAAGGAATCAGTGATGAAAACAAAGATGGGAAATGATTCCAAAAGAAATTACGTCTGCCACTGAGTTCACGTGATATGCAATGATTCTGAAATAGTCAGATGCTAGGATTAAATGGATAATTGCTACTGGTATAGAACAGAAAAAGAATCTCAACAATAAAATGTTAAACAAGTACAAGTAATTTATTTATAGCTCCGTATTGCAATGCAAACTGCTATCAAAAGTTTGCTCAAATCAGATCTCATTGCCAAAGGCACAAAAAAAATGAGTGAAATTACCAAATTTAATTACAAATCAAAGTGACATAGCTTGCTCGTGAAAAGCTAAGATACAAAAGTAACATGGTAGCTTTTTGAGCTTTATCATTTAGATATAATACCACCTATGCTGTTATGGTAACTACATTGTTTTGATGAGATACTCCCTTGAATTACTTGAACGCTTTTTTGAAAAAACATCTGTAAGTTTGATTAAGCTATCAGCCCAAATGCTCCAAAATATTTAAAGTTATATAAGAAAAAAAAACACACTTGGAACCTTCTTTAATACTGACACCTAAATGTATTAGTTTCTTTATATTCTTGAGTGGTTTACATTTTTGGTCTTCTTCCTAAATGGGTATATGATTATTTTTGAGACTTTTGTTCTTTCAATTAGCCTTTGGTGATAGTTTCAAATTGGAAGATGTTTTTATATTTTCAAAAGATTTGTTCCTGTTGCTTAAAGAAAAAATTGAGAAACACAGGATGACATGAGGATGTCTGCAGCTAATGCAGCACCCGGGAGGCTCTCTTGATAACATCTTACTAGTGCAGGTTGAAAATATTCTTTTGCAGGGATGGATATTAGTACAAGAATTGGAGAAGAAATCCATCTCATACTGGGTCTGATTAAAGATCAAGAATACAGGTACAAAAAAAAAAAAAAAAAAAAAAAAAAAAAAAAAGAAAGAAAGAAAGAAAGAAAGAAAGAAAAAAAGGCTTGAAAAAGGAAAAGTCATGCCAGACTGGTTCTTATGAAACTATGAAACTTACAAAAGAAAATAAAGATATCTCACCCAGGGTCTGATTTGAAATATAGAATGTAAATATAAAATAAGAATTGCTTGTAAAGAGTTATGTACATCAAGACAGGTGCTTCTTACTGTAGCAGAAATGCTAAGACACAGCTTGAAACAACGATTGAGCACCTGATGGGAAGGCATAGCCAACCCAGTGTGGAGCTCAGGTGTATGCAATGCACCTGAGTGACCAGAAGGCCAGGATCCACTACTTCTCAGACCTCATTTAAATAAGTGGACAAGTAGTGCTTTGTTTACCTGAGGTCTTCCAAAGGTAAGCAGATTTTTTTTTTTTTTTTCCCCTTTGTTTTTGTGGCTGCTGTATTTATTCTTATTTGCAGTAGCTAAAGGCTTTGCCACCCCACTATTATTGCTGTGCTTTCTGTCCCATTATAGCCTTATGCTTACAGAAGTATAGAAAAAAAAAGTAAATAAAAGCACAACTTTAAGATAATAAGGAATTAAGTCTGGATAATCTTTAGGCTGTTGAAAGCACTGACAAATTATTTTACAGTGTGAATAAAGTTTCATATTTTTTGCCATATGCATTGTAACAGATATCTATTTGAAGGACTCATTCTTTTAGTTAGTAGAATATGAGAAATATGCTACAGAATTTTTGGTTAATGATTAGTGAGTCAGATTATTTTTGTAAAGTAAATGTAGTGAACTGTTTTCCATCTTGTAATGCAGCAAAATACATTAGCGCTTTTTCAGTAACATGGAAGATAGTTTTGTATGTTTTTATGTATGAAAGTTCTCTACTATTACACATGTAGTTCAAAACAACTAGGCATAGAAAAATGCTTTATCTTCTGGAAGATACTATGCCAGAAATGTTGATTGTAGTTAAGGTAAGATAAAAATACTGGTCTTGTTGTGATGAATGGATGGACTTAATCTTGCCATTTTGTTATTGTTCATCATGGGTTTTCTACAAGCAGTGAGATCAGAAGACTTCCTACCTGACAGGATAACGATGATAAGAAGTGCTGTGCTGTAAACCTCTTAGGGAATGAATCTGGCAGCACTGTGCTTCCCTTGCAGTCAGATTGCCCAGGTTAGAAGCAATGAGAGAACAAAGAACCAGTTATGCACCACAAGTAATGTGGACCATACAGGAATGACAGCAGATATTTGCCTGTGCCTTCTTGAAATAAAGTGGTAGGCATATACAACTCTCTCAGAAGAGAAACATTATAGAAACAAAGAAATATGAGTTTTAATTTGGAAATTCTTTTATTAGGTTAGTGCTGTCAGAACTGCTAACTGAACTTGCACAAGACCTGCTTTCTAAAAAAAAAAAAAAAAAAAAAAAAAGTTCTAAAATGCTCCCTGAATTTGTAAATAGAAAACTGCCCTTGATTTTCCTATTGTCTAAGAAACAAGCACTCGGGGAAAAACAAAAACACTTGCTAGGAGCCAAACAAATCATCAATTCCTTTTGTAATTCCAAAGAAGCCCAGGCAAGAAACGAAAGTAAGTGAGAATAAAAAGGCCCATCTAAGTGGTGTGTGGGGTTGCAGAGAGGGCAAGGTGTGTGTGTGAAGAAAACAGGGAAAAGCAATTAAGACAACAGCTAGTGTTTTTTTCTGTAAGAATAAATTTATGCATGCTGAAACATACATGCATACAAAAGACTTGAGTGAAAGAGAAAAATGTCATTCTCATATTTTAGCTATTTCTAACTGAGAAGAGTGTTAAAATGTTGGGAATGTGGAGAAAAAAAAAAAAAAAAGAAAGAAAAAAAAAAAGCACGCCCCCTAAATGGAAAAAAAAGGAAACAACAAAGAAATAAAAACCTACATAACTTTATGCTTTAATGATATGAACTATATTTAGATGCTTCAAAAGCATGCTTTTTCCTCTTGCTGGAGTCTGTTTTTGTTTTTCATACTTACATTTTTGGGCAATTGCAGCTTCTTGTTCAGAACTCTCAGCAGTCAGGCCATAGAATTAATGCACAAATTTGAGAGCCAAGTTGATGCCTCTGTGGTCTCATTGAGTTTAAATTCGTTAAGAGGCCACTTCATCTTGATATTGTGCATTAAATTGTGTAAGAGTGCATCAGTTTATATACATGGAAGAATAAAGAGATACCCTACATTTACCTCTCAGTAACGCAGTCTCTTCCAATATTGTGATAATACTATCCCTTATGGGTTATTTTTTGTACTTAAAGATCATCAAAGATTGACAGTATGCTATGCATCAGTAAACAATATTGTTTGACTGATTAGTCTACTGTCTTTGAAAGAATGATTGTAGTAGTATGAAACCAGGTAATAAGGATTTGAAGAACAACAGGTTTACACTTAACTACAGTTTATTATAGTCCAGAATTGTTTCAATAGGGTTGGAAAGGTAAGGTATAAGCCAAGCACTTCCCTTATCAGTGTGCATTCATTGCTATAAATGGCCACGTTTGAAGAAATGAGGAAAAAAGTATGGAAAAGTCCTCTGGAGGTCATGTATCCATATCTCCTGCTCAAAGCAGTGCTAGCCTCAAATTCAGGCCAGCTTTCTCTGCTCTTTTTTCCACTCTCTGAGGATTTTTAGAGAGGAAAATTACATAGTTTATGTGGGCTACCTTTTCCAGTGCTTACCCACTCTCATTGTGAAGTTTTCTGTTTGTGTTTAACATCATAGAATCCTTGGAGCTGGAAGGAACCTATGAGGCCATCTAGTCTGACTCCCATGTAATGAATGGGTACATAAACATCAGGTTGGGGATCAGGTTGCCCAGAGCCTGATCCAGCTTCACCTTGAAAGTCTCCAGGTTTGGGGCACCAACCACATATCTGGGCAACCTGTTGTAGTGCCTCACTGCCTCCACTGTAAAAGACTTTTTCCTTATGTTTAACCTAAATCTTCCCTCTTTAAGATTGAAACCATTTCCCCTTGTTCTGTCATCATAATCTCTGCTATAGAGTCTGTCCCTTCTTTGCTGTAGCTCCCTTTTGGATATTGAAAGGCTGCTATCAGGTCACCTAGCAGTCTTCTCAAGGCTGATAAGTCCCAGCACTTTCAGCCTGTCCACATAAGAGAGGTGTTCTGTCCCTTGGATCACTTTTGTGGTCCTTCTCTGGACATGCTCCATTTTGATGTTATCTGACTAAATGCTAACCAAATTAAAAAGAAATACCCAGCGAACATCAGAAGATTAATTATATGGTAGAGTGACCCTGTATTTTTTCAGCCTACCAAAGCAATCTTTAGCTTACTAGGAAAGAGCAATCCTCTGCCTCTTGAAGTTCACCAGATTTGCTTTGCTACTGTCTTCACTTCTACTGAGACAGTGTTATTAGAACACCAATTTTCTGCTGTTGCAGAGTGAGAAGAACAAATTCAAGGCCAGGCCATTATGTCAGGGCAGCTGGCGGTGGGGCAGAAGGGCAAGTAATTGCATCACAGGTGTGAGTGTGTGCATGTGAGCGTGCACATATGTTGTATAGTTAGCCTTGTTTTTTCTCCTTTCTGTCTTAATCGGTAGAACTTTTGGGTTCAGATAAAAGCTTTTTTGTTTCCCTCAACAATTTTCTTCATCCTACTTGGTCAGGAACAAACAATGGGTATGTGGTATTTAGCTGCTTTCCAGGTTAAACCACAACAGGTATGACGTGTCTTTACTGTTGTAAGCAGCTTGAAGAAGCCCCGTACCCTTGTTTCCCTACTCCCGATCTGCTAGTTATCAGAATTTTCAGAATTTATCACAGTTCATCTCCCACCATTGAGGAAGTTCACCTACTCTGACTCTAGCCTGTAGCAGTCCCTTATATTGTGGTATGTGGGACTTTGATTTTTTTCTTTTCTTTCTCTATTCTCTGAGTCTTTGAAAAATATTCTTTGTCCCTTCCTTTTCTCTGTGCAGTGTGCCCACTGTATCCTTTACTTGTCAGTTCAGTGGTTAAACCATAGCACACCTTTCACTTATGAGGCTGTCATCACCACCAGCTATGATCTTAGGGAAGATCATAGAAATCAGATTGTTGCTGAATAATGAAATGCTCAATACTAACTAGTTTGCCCTCCCATGGTTGTAATATTTCAACTCTTAAGAACTTTTTTGAGTATACACAATTTGTAGGGCACTATAACAGCAGGAGTGCTACTGAGGTAAGAGTGAAGAGAGATTCCCCATTCTCTTCCTTTTCAAGCATACCCAGGGATGCAAGTATTTTTTCCTTCAGCATATGCAGGCTTCCGGGGCCTGGATTTTACTGTGTCTTTTGTATAACACCTAGACCTCTGGCAAATCTGTTTTGAGTCAGAAATTCAAGGTGTGATTATTTCAGATAATCAGATTAATGCTTTTGTTTCTGAATGCAGCTAATTACCACCTCTTTAATGTTGATACATGATATCATTTTGTAAAACTGCAGTGGAGAATAAGCAACAGGATCTGTAGATGATCACCAACCAGCTGACATGAATGTTTAACTCATGTGTCTTTGAGTATGTTTCTCATCAGAGTCAGTGTCTACATGAAAATGTACACGATGTCACTTTTTGAAGAAAAAAGAAGCGAAGAGCTGTGTTTGATTAGAAGTTCATAATAGCTTTGGTTGTAGACATTCCCTGTTTTATGTGGTTGCCTCTTTTGTCCCTGGAACTGTTGATGGAATCTGAATTTATTTGGGAAGACTGAATGCAAGAAATTCAGGTGTGTGTTTGTTTTTTTTTTTTTTTTTTTTTTTTTTTATATATGATCAGGAATAAATAAATATCCTTTTTTTGTTGTTGTAAAAATATTATATTATGAAGACATTTTCTAGAATGTCTTTATAGCTGGAAAGGTTGTTAATAGAATGTTGAGACTTCATTTAGCATCAGAACTGTCATGCTGTGGAGACATGCTTGTATATGATCCAGTTTTAATTACCTTGAATTAGGACCAGAAATTTGAAGTTTGAATGTAAATGTTCATTCCTCACAAATAATTGTTTCTGCATTTACAAGTTTTACCACCCGGACTGTCTTTTCTATCCAGTTATAACTTAACTTGAAAAGTTATACAGAGAGTAGACTGAGTTGAATAAATGGTGCTTTCTTAGAAACTGGACAGTTAGATAAATGTAATGAAAACTCCACAGTATTCTGTGATTACAGACCTGAAAAACTAAAGGAAAAAAAAAAAATCTTGGAGAATAAACTTTTGTTAATTTAGTTCTTTAAATAGATTGTGGACTGCAAAACTTAAGAGTCAAAAAATGTAAATATTTCTTATTTAACAATATACATGCAACCTGCAACTAAGTCCTCTTTAGTTTGAATAGTAAATCTAGTAGACTCTTTTCATTTTCTTCTTGATGTTTGACTTTCAATATAACTTTTCATGTTCTTCTATGTAAAATTTACTTAATTCACAAGGCAAAAAGAGAAAAATATTTTTATTTTGTTCCTTATTTTGCATGTATTTAATCAAATTTTAATTTCTTTTTACTTCTTTCTGATTTCCTTTTTCTTGCTCTTTCTCAATAAATTTGCAGGTTGTAAGAGGGAAGTATTTCTTGAAAAGGATGTGAAATAGTTTTGCAATAATTGTGCAATAAATTTACATTAGCAAAACCCAGTAAATCTGAGTAGACAAGTCAGGGTTTAGAATTAGGTGATGAGTGTTTACTCTGTGTACCTTTGCATAGTGTGAGTATAGTACTTGCCAACAATTAAGAGAAATCATTTCTCATTCAAAATTAATTATATTGTCTCTACAGATTTAGTAACATACTGACAGTTTCTATTGATTAATCCATGGATTTTGTGGAAATCTGAACCACACTGAAAGTGCCTTTAAAAGGACATACTGATTTTAGTTGGGGAGAGTGGTACACAAGCCTAGTGGTGCAATTATTTTAGAGTATTGCCATGAGTATGCCCCTCTACTCTGCTGTAGTGAAGCCTCACCTGGAGTACTGTGTTCAGATGTGGAATCCTCAGTACAGGAGAGACACAGATCTTTTGGCGCACACCCAGAGGAGGGCCACGGAAATGATCCATAAAATGGAACACCTCTCCTATGACAGGCTGAGGGAGCTGTAACTCTTCAGCCCGCAGAAGAGAAAGCCATGAGGTGACCTGATAGAGGCCTTTTAGTAACTAAATGGGAGCAACAGGAAAGGACAGTAGGGTCTGTTTTTAGTAGGGTCTGTGGTAACAGAGCAGGGGAAAATGGTTTCAAACTCAAAGAGTAGATTTAGGTTAGATATAAGGAAAAAATCTTGTACAGTGAGCAGAAAAGCAGGAGAACAAAACAGAAGGTTGGTCAATTCAGACTCTGAAGCCAAGTTATGGAGAAGATTATTTTTGAACTTCAGACATACAACTAAAGAATTTGCTTAGCTATGATAGCTTAAGTAAAGGTATTTTTGCATGTATTTTATCCTTTTGAACTGCGTCAGTTCAAAGCAGTAATTTTAATGGATTTTGTAAGGCACGGTGCATATTTACGTCTAGTGAGTCTCTTTCTGTAAGATTTTTACATGGTAATTAAAAGAGATGTTATATCTTGAAAACATGTGATGGGAAGGCTGTATGTCTGTATCTGTATCTTAAAGAAAATAAGTGGTACTCTTTCCCCATGTATCAAAGATATCACTGGAAGATATCTCTGGAAATAGTTTTCCATCCAGATCTATCACGTGATTTATTCAAAGAGAGATTTAATATACAGGACGTATTTTGTAGTACTTCATCTTGTACAAAACACAAAAAGAGGGAATCGCTGAGCAAAAACAAATATACCGCAATGACTTCTTCATTCTGATTTAGGAGACAGATTTGCAAGGATTTGAGAAGCAACAACATAGAGGAAAACAGTTGAGTGAGAAGGACTGGTGAAGTCTTTTTGTGCATTGTCTCACATCTGCTTTCTAAGTCTTCCATTGTAAAGAGTATCATTTTGTCTTTGATTTGAAATATGACTTCAAATTAATCTTATTTGTTGCAACTAATGTAATTTTAATAAAGCTAATTATAAAAGAAGATATATAGAAGAATAAAAATATATTCTTTAGGATAATCATGATTTCTTCGATGTCATGGAAAAAAGCCTTCATTTGAGTTCAATTTACTTCCAGTTCCAGTTCTCTCTATGCCCATGGATTTGCATAAGACACATACGCTTACCAAGACCAAAGAACCACTGTCTGTTTCAACTACCTCCATTTTCCAGTTAAGTGGCTTACAAAAAAGTAGAACTGTTCATTTTGAACTGTCTCATTATTTTCTATAAATGGTGATTAATATTTGTAGACAAGTTAGAATATTTTCTCCACCGACTTTCTTTAGTACATCAACAGGCAGATCTACATATCTGAAGCAATATTGTTTTTCTCTTGCTCTCCATAGGAGCATGGTCTTTACTGATGAGCTTTGGAGTTGCAACTTGTGAAATGAATATAGTGGAAATATTTATCTAAGGTGGAAAGGAGCATAAAAAGATGTAACCAAGTCAATACAACTGTGGACCATAATTAAAAATACTTAAAAAATATATTATAAAAAAATCTATTACTTTAATTTCCTATTTGTTTTTTTACAGCCTTTACTCAGTTTCTAGATCTTACTTTCTCTGCATAATAAATATCTGTTGTTATTTATCTTCTGGCAAAGCTACTGCATACCAGAATGAGAAAATGCTGTCATTGGGTCAGTACTAGAAAATAAAAAACAATATATGGTTACTTTGAAACTTGTGTGATTATGTAGGAGAAGATGACTGTCAGTTTTAAGCTGAAAGAAAAATAGAAAATTGGTATAGCACCCACTGATTGGAAAAGAAAGAAAGACTTGTTAGTTTAGAAAGTAATTTCAATGAATCATTTACTTTGAAGATGAGAACTTCTAGAACTATCTAGATGAGATAGTACTTAAATTCAGTGACCACTTGAAAGATAAACAAGAGAACAAGAATTTGTGCATCTTGCTAAAATGAGTAAAGTGAGAATATATGCCTACATGAAGGCCCTCCAATTACAGGAGAACAAAAAGTATGAACAGAAATTACCAGTAGCTTTAATAACTTCTGTTGCAATCAAAGAATTTACTAACTTAAGCAGAAGAAGATGAGGTACATGAATCAGAAAAAATATTCTAATAGCGTACATGCTGCTTCATTCTGTTCAATGATTAAACCTTCTAAATGTTCTAGGAAGCACCTAGGTTTCAGCACACTTCACTGCAAACTTATCACCAATCTTAGCTGTTTGGTATCTCTAGATCTAAACAGTATTTTGGAATTCATTTTTCTCACCTCCTTGCTCATTTTAATGCAGTTCAGGTGCACTCAGACATGCCTATCTTTCATTGATGATTCTCACAAAACACTGTTGCAGACATTGTCAGTGTTTTTGTGTCTAGGGGGGACAGGGAAGGAGACAGCTTTCTCTTTTCCTACCTAGTCTGTATAGAAAGAAGTAAAATTAACAAACGTAAAGGGAGAAAGCAAACTTGGGTTGTATTGTGGGAGCGCTACGACCTTGCCTTGATCAAGAGCATGCAATGAGCTATGGTTGACAGACAGGATGGCTCAAACGAGAACTGAGCACGAGGAGCCTCTGTACTCAGTATGGATCAGCAGCAGACAGAGAACAATGCCTGTAATTGCTGGATAAGTAATTAAGTGATATCACGCTGCACTGATTTGATTGGCAGCTAGTACAAAGATCTGGCTACAAAATCTTTGATTAATAGCAACAGATGGGAATGTTACTAGGCTGAGAAATTTCACAAAGAAGCAGAGGATGATTGTGTGCCAAGCCACTACTTAGACCTGATTTGGATATCACATGTTCCCATGCTGTCACACATGTTGGGTTGTGTGGATGCACTGGAGCAATAAATTTGTTTGCATGCATGTATGAGACCAACCCCTCACTCAGTCTACTTATTGCAGATAGTGCTAAGCAGTGCTGTGTTCCCTGGTATTCCTTCCTATTGAGGGCAGGCCATTGGTGCTGTCTTTGCAGGCACCCATTTCTCTATGTGTAATCTTGCTGACTGTCAGATGCTGCACCATCAGACACTACTTTAAAAAAAAAAAAAATCTTGAGCAGCAGTGCTTTTTGTTTTGCACTTGAAACCATTATGTTTGGAACTGATTAATTTTTTTCTTAGCTACTGACTCTAATCTTGTGCTGTCTAACATGTTGTCATCTATTTTGTAAAATTATGTATTCTAGATGGAAAACTAATCATTCCATGTAGATTAATACATTGGCTTACATCTATATTGTTAATCATTGCTCCAGAAATGTCTTTCTTGTATCTTATTTGCTTTCTTCCAAGTAACTGCAACTTTGATAGAGACTTTTCAAAGACAATATTTTTTAAGACAGTGTTGGGGTCATTATGCTTCAGCACCTTTCTATTTAGCAGTAACTTGTTTTATGACTTGATCCAGACAAGTTATTTTTCTTTAATCTTTACTAACCTGCACTTGGCATCTATTGTCCTGGGTACTTTAAGCTTTGTATACAAATGAACCAGCAACTGTAGTTTGGTGGCAGTGGTTTGTAAGAGGTCCTCATGTCAAACTTCTGAAGACCAACACGAAATGTTTAAGGAATCCTGCTCTTGGATAATAATAAGAGGAACAGGTCAGGTCTTAACCAGACTTTTCACTTGTCACATTTTATTCATGTGCTGTGCAGTGTAAGCCTCCAGCCAGTGCCAGGAGCTTCCTATTCTCCTGGAAATACAGTCTACCAAAATATGGCCTGATTTGGATAGAAACACTTTCATGTCTCATATTGTGTTTTTCTGGATCTTATTTGTATTTTCTTTCAAAAGTTTTGTTTAGTAGCAATGATTAATATGGAAATAACACCGAAGGGGATATAGCTCGCTTAATACTGCTAGTATCTTTAAATGCACATAGTTTAAGATGTTTGAAATTATTAAATCATTTCTCGTTGATGGGAATATCTTTTTTTTCCATCTTTTTAAAAGGGTATCACTAACTATATACAGGAGATACTACAAATCTATAACCTTAAAAAGAAATAGTACTGCATAGTATGTAAGGAAAAAAGTACCCACCAAAGTCTTAATCCTGAAAAACTTGTAGCTGATATTGCATCAAGCAACAGATATGCAATATGGAATAGTAATATTTGTGCATAGCTTTTAACTTCTCAATTAGATAGTATATAGATGTTGATTCCAATTTTTATACCTTTTATTATGCTTATTCTGCCAATGTCATCATATTACTTGTCATCTCCACTGACATATGTGGAAACCTAATCAGTAACAATAAATTTAACTTGTAATATTGATCTTTACTCAGGAGAGACAATAACTAGAGGACAATCTATAAACAGAAAGTGCAGGTAAAAATATCCAGAATATCCAGAAATGCTGCTTAGAATTTGGAAAATATGAGATGCTTCTGTAATAAATAATCAAGTGTTGTGGAAGCTTCTGGTACTTTTTCAATTTTGAATATAAATTATTAAATAATTAAATAATTTTATTTTAATTGATTAAGGCCCTGGGGATACCTCATTGCAGCCTTCCAATACTTGAAGAAAGCATATGAACAGAAGGGGCTATGAGTGGATAGTGATAAGACAAAGGGGAATGGTTTTAAGCTAAGACGGGAGATTTTGGTTAGATATTAGGAGGAAGTTTTTCACTCAGAGGATGGTGGCGCACTGGAACATGTTGCACAAGGAGGTTGTGGGTGCTCCATCCCTGGATGAATTCAGGGCTAGGCTGAATGTGGTTCTGGGCAGCCTGGTCAAGTAGTTGGCGACTCTGCACATAGTAGGGGGGTTGAAATTAGATGATCATTGTGGCCCTTTTCAACCCAGGTCATTCTATGATTCTGTGATTAATAAAGATCAAACATTGAGAGCTAGAAAAAAGAGAAAAAAAAAAAGTCAGTAGTACATATTAACACATTAACTTAAAAAAGAAAAGACACCACTTGTCACTGATCTCTGTCCAGACATTGAGCCATTGACCTCTACCCTCTGGACTCGATTCTGCTGCCAGTTCTTCAACTCCACCCATCAAATCCATATCTTTCAAATTTGGAGAGAAGGATATTGTGGAGTACTGTGTCAAGGGTCTTGGAAGACCACTAGTTTGGTAAAGAAGGATTTGCTCTTGGTGAAGCCATGCTGCTTCTCCCATATCACCTCCCTACCTTCCACGTGCCTTAGCATAGCTTCCATGAGGATCTGCTCCATGACCTTTCCAGGTAACATCGTTAATATATATACCCTTTTACTTAGATTATCAACTTGTGTATAATCCATTCATATCAGCTAGATGACTGATTTTTTTCCCATACTGAGAGCAGGAGTGTGTATGGCAGATGGGGGGAACAATGACATAAAATATCCAGTCAGTGCTAATTTGAGTTACATACAAAACCATCAGTTAATTGGATAAACTGGAAAAGAGGATTACCAGTGTAATACTTGTAAGAAACCAAAAATTCTATTTCTCAATGTTGATGGTTTACACAGTTTCTGAACAGTCACCAATCCATGTAGCATGGATGAAATCCAGCAGTCTGGATGTCTTATCACACTGCAGAAAGGTGAGGATATTACAGTCTTTTTGTGAGCTGACTGAAGGCTTACACAAACTGGGGCCACATTTTAACCTTCAGAATGCTGACTATTAAAAAATAAAAGAAGCTTCATGATCCATAAATTTAGATATTCAAATGTAGATATCAAAATGAAGCAATGAGTATTGAAAGGAATAATATGATTTGTGTTAGAATAATTGTGATGTCTATTTTGATACAGTTTTGCATAATGGGGAGCAGCTTTGAAACAGATATTTTTACTCTTCACTAACAAAAGCCAGTTTGTTTCAGTCATCTAGATAATATTCTCTGTGGTGGAAAGAAGCTGGAAATCAGATGATCAGATTTCACTGTTTGTGTGAAGTTGGTCCTCTAATTTTCTCAGATGTGTTTTATAAGCATAACTTTCTGCTGAACTAGTTCACACTGGCTTTAAGTTTTATTTGTGCCTGTTGCATCTTGTCCTATTGTTGGACACAACTGAAAAGAACCTGACCCCATCTGCATCACTCTCACCCTTTAGATATTTATAAGCATTGATAAGGTCTCCTCCTCAAAGTTCACACACACTGAGAGACCATTGAGAAGGAGGGTGCAAACGAACAGGCAGGCTACAAGACTTCCTTTTGACCTTTTGAAATTTTTTTCCTTTTGAAATTTTTTTTAAGATCCTTTTCTTAGGCAATACGTGAAAATGTCTGGATGAGAAGTCTAAACTTCAGTGGAAGAATACTTCCAAAGGAAAAACTTTTCATAACAGTGCAATACAGTATCTCACAGAAACACTTCAGAGTATGTGACAGCCTGGGTACTACATGCCTGCTGAGTGGACCAGGTGCATATGTAGTAAGACAATAATCTCTGCAGGGGTACAGAAGGAGATTAATTATAAATGCAAGTGACTGTATTTCATATGTGAGCAGCTGTCTACATAAATATAAAATACTTTTGTGATTCCATAAGTGAAATTAACATGTTAATGTTTATACTATGAGACAATATAGTCAGATATTAATTATTCTGTTTCTTTCTATACAGAAAATCATTGCAATCTTAATAGGAGAGATTTTATAAATATTTTATCACAAGATGTGTGTAATTCATTAATTAGTTTTAAATTTCATCTCAAATGAATACCGAAGCCAAACCATTCAATGGAGGATGATACTCTGAGAACTGAAATTGCATGGAAAATTTTCACCAAGTTTGAATTTCTCAAAAAATAAATAACTTCACAGTCAAGCACCTGTAATAATTATTGTATTGTATTTTATTGTATTAATGCTTATCTAACAAAATCTATCAAGAAAACTGATTGGAGTATTAATGAGATCAGTTTACACTAGATCTTTTAGACTAAGTCTTTGCACTCATGTTGGTTTCATTTCCTGCAAATTAAAAACAGAGAAAGAACTAACATTTTAAGCAGGAGAGACTGTCACTTTAGTCCTTTTGTTTGAAGAGGAACTGTGAGCTCTTTCTTCCTGCAGCAGTAGCTCTATTAATTTCAAGTGCTACGCAATGTTACCTCATGTACAAAGTCATTTCCTTATGAGAATGCCTTGGCTTTAATCTATTCTCATAAGAAAACTCCCTATATGAATATCATCCCTTGAATTTAATCATTTTCACTGCCCTTTCCTGAAGTGTTAATGTTGCCAGTGTCTTCATTCATTGTTAGTTGATCACATTTCTATTATGAGATGCATTCTGCAAGTCTGCAGTATTAATGTGGCTTTACTGCAGCCACAAATAGACACAGGAGCTCATTGATCATTTCTCGCAGTTCTTTCTAGTTCAAATTACACTATATGAAACTGAAATATGATTGAAATATGCTTATGAGCATTTCAATAGGAAAATTTACATACATTTTTGCATTGTGTCTAGATGGTGGAAATCCCCTTAAAAGTTAGAATTATATAAAATATACACTTTCATAATTTCAAAGGAATACATAATTGTGGGATAATACATTACTTAAATTGCTTACTGAGAGGTAAAACACCTAAACTTCAAATCTAGAGAATCATAGCTATTTTTCTTCTCTCTTTATGGGTTCCATACAGATTTTTAAACTACTTTATTAATTTCTTTTCAGCTGGTAATATTAGTAATCTGCTGCATTCAACAGACAGTTCTTTTTCATCCAAAAGGAATAGTCATAAGGATATACAGTAAACAATAAGCCATGTAAAATGCATTTGCAAGAGTGCTTCCTTTGTTACTTCTACACTGATTACTTCAAAGAAGAATTGAGCAATTAAACTGTCCTCGCCAGTTGAGCGGAACTGAGAATGGAGATCTTCAAAAGGTAATGCATTAATTCATATATTCCATTTCACTCTTTTTCCATGTAAGGTTTTATTGACTTTATTAAAAAAAAAAAAAAAAAAAAAAAAAAAAAACAAAAAACGGGAGAATACATACAAATTGAAAAGCTCTTAAGCCTTCAGGAAAAAAAACTGGTTTTTTTTTTTTTTTTCCCATCTCTTCCATGACATCCAAGTGAAGCCATTACTTGTAGTTATGGGAGGCCACTCTTCCTTGAGACAGACAGTCACATAACAGCACATTCATCTGTATCGTGGTTTTTCCACTAGATTATCATTCCGTAAGAAATAGCAAGTTATATTTTTCTCTGGTAAATTCTGGTGCAGGTATAGAGATAGATTTTATTAAGAGATGTCCCATTTCTAATAGACTAAATCAATCATTGAAGTACAACATGAACATCTTTGATGTTCAATAATACACATTTGGAGAAAAAAGGGATATCATCTTCATCAATCATTTTTCTCCTTGTATTGTTTCATCTCCTATATCCTTCTTGCTAAAAAAAAAATATGAGAATATATGTCATCTGAAGATAAATTTCTTTGTAAGTTGCTGTGACATTAGATTGATATGGCTCAAGTGGGCTCAATATGGTAACATAGAGAGATGACGAAAGATTTATTTCATGAAACGTTAAGAAAACAATTAATATGAATGCAGCTTATTAAATGCTAATCATTATCTCAAACGTCAAGCTTCGTCACAGTTTGCTACAGAATTATTTTGTGTTATTATTGTAACTAATGGTTTAAATATCCATGGTATGGCTATTTGAGTTCTATATTGTCTAGAGTGCTCTGCAATGATCATCATTGTGTTCAGAAGCTGTTCTCAGCTGTTCTCAAAAGTGAGACCCAATGATCCAGTGGGCTGCCTCCCACAGATGCCAGGAAAATTAGCCCTGTAGATGTTGCTTTTTAAATTTATAGCTAGCAGACTTCACGCTACCACTAAGTCCACTAGTTTCAAAAGATGGTTTTGTGGAGAAGAGTAACAAAGTAAGTTCTTTATTTTGAGATCTACCTCACAGGTTAGTTGGGAGTTTAGATACTTAATAGCCAGTTTCTCACCAAAATTCCTGAAAGACTAGGTTAACTCTAGTGCTTTGGAGTCTTTTTCTGCTCTTTCTGGTATTTTGGTTATGGAATTTAGTCAGAACAATGTATTCTAAAAGACACTTTATTCAAACCTATTTTTACTTAAGCAGGTTATTGAATTTCTCACAGTAGTGAACTCCCTTTCTCCTTTGATTCAGCCATCATTTCAAAATGGAGTACAACTTTCTTAGAAAACACCCCTAAAACATGATAATTTTAATCATGTTCCTCCCAGTCCAGAGTAAAATATCAACAGGGAGGATTCACATCTCTATTTTGTTAGTCTAAGATAACCAGCTATGTTCTTCAACTCTCGCTGACTCTGTTTGGTGAAGTCTGTATTGCCTTTGATGTAAAAAATAACAGCATTTGGCACAGAGATGTCTGACTTTTAAACATCAGGACTAAAAGAAAATCTGTAGCCAAGGCTTTTTAATTAGAAAATACACACTGAATTTCTGTGTGCTTTCTCTTAATCCCAGCAATAACCATGGTGACTATTGTAGTGCCATGCCTACAAAAGTCGAATCCAATAAAGCCCGGCTGTCAGAAAGCAATGACTAATTCTTCTTAAGCTGTTTTTGTTTGTTTGTTTGTTTTGTTTTGTTTTGTTTTTCCAGTTTCTCATGATTAAAGAAAAATCCAAATACAGCCATTTTTGTATTGTAGCATATAATGTCTGCAAAGAGTACAAGAGTAAATTGGATGTTGTGTTTTAAGATATCGTACATCTCAGTATCACTTAAATAGTCTACATTATGTATGCTGCAGAGCAAGTATTATAAGCTGAAGCGCTTTAGTGCTTTTTAATCTATGAGCAAATTATTTACAAATGCCTCCTGTCCGTTTTATCTGACCAATCCACATTCAGTTTATATTTCTTTGTAGAGAGCATCAGTGTCTGCCTGTCTAAAGGTTTTAAGCTTATGTGCATTAAAATTATATTATGTTTCACACTGATTGAAAAGTTGAGCTATCTAGGGAATTATGGAAAAAGTGTAAGTGGTATCACTCATCATATAAACTCCAAAGGTGAGGAGATTTCCCTCCCCCCCTCCACCCCCATATTTTTTTGTTTTCTCTTTTTTCTTTTTTTCTTGTAAGAAATATGAAATAATAATAATAAAAATTTAAAAAGGATCCTTCAACTCCTTCCCTCTGCCAACTTTGCCTTTCATAAGAACTAATCCTCTCTTGGGTTTTCTCCAAAAGATTTTCTGGGCCACTGTATGAAACATGCTGTCGTACTCATCACTGCAAAATGACACTTTAAAAATACAAATCCAGAGAGAGCTTGATAACCTTCTTTGTCAAACGGAAGGCAAAAATGTGGCAAATGTACTCAAGTGAATTTTCAAATCTAAGCAAGGGGATGATGGAAAGACTGTAGAACTTGTCAGTCTGGGCTAAGGCTACTGACCAGAAGGGGTAAAAGGGGAAATATAACACACACACACCAAAACCAACAAAACAAAATACCCCAAAGCAGCAAATAATGATGATGTGTCTAAAGAAAATCTTCAGTAAAGAACAAGTAATAAAAAAAGGAAGAATTAAGTAAAGTAGTATAGAAAACTATTTGTCACCACCGCCTTCAGACTGCAGTCTGGATCAGAGCTGAAAGCGGCCTCTTTGGAATACATTTTAATACAGAATGTAATAAAAATCTGTGTTAATGTTCTTGGATAAAAGTAGGGGTGAAGCCCAGAAATCTAGCTGAAGAAATGCATCATCTCCTTTACAGCATATTGGCCTACAGCAAGAATCAAATCACTGCAATCCAGAGAATCAGCCCATGGCACATGAACATCACAACAAGGTTTTTATGTGTTGGAAAAAATGAATTCTAAAATAGAAGTAATGAAAAATATGCATCAATTCTTATGAAATTAGTCAATTTACTTAATTTTCCTTGAAGTTTCCTTTGTTAGCCTTTTCTCTTTTGTGATTTAGACCTTCTAGGGAAGTAATATATAATACTTAATGAGATTTGTGTTAATGCTAATTGTTTTCAAAAGCAATTGCCATCTTTGAACTGATTTGACTTCTATTGCCTGCTTTATTTGTTTAATATGAGTTAATACTCCTTTTGGGTGTTTTTCTTAAAATATTTAATGCTCAGATAAATTAACTTCCATGTCTTTTGAAGTTGAAAATCTAGCCCCAAGAGAATAAGGGAAATAATTTTTAATTGGCTCCTTTGTAGGTGAATTTTTGCCCCATCTCAATCATGATAGTGAATGTATAAAGAGTTATTTCTAAGTATGGTGTTTCAGAGCAAAATTTTTTTCTCCCAGAGAAAAAAAAAAAAAAAGCACAGGCACAAAAGATGGTACAGCATCCAGCCCGGGGCCCCCAGTATAAGAAAGAGACAGAGCTCTTAGAATGGGTCCACAGGAGGGCCACTGAGATGATCAGAGGGCTGGAGCACCTCTCCTATGAAGAAAAGTTGAGGGAACTGGGCTTGTTTACCTTGAAGAAGAAAAGGCTCTCGGGAGACCTCGTTGTGGCCTTCCAATACTTGAAGGGGGAATGCGGGTGGGTAGTGATAGGACAAAGGGGAATGGTTTTAAACTAAGATAGGGGAGACTTAGATATCAGGAGGGAATTTTTTACTCAGAGGGTGGTGATGCACTGTAACAGGTTGCACAAGGAGGTTGTGGATGCCCCATCCCTGGAGGCATTCAAGGCCAGTCTGGACGTAGCTCTGAGCAGCCTGGTCAAGTGGTTGGTGACCCTGCACATAGTAGGGGGTTGGAAACTAGATGATCTTTGAGGTCCTTCTCAACCCAGGCCATTCCATGATTCTACGATTCTGTGGTGCAAGACAGTTTCCATTTACCTACCAATGAGCCCCTTTTTATCTGAGCTAACTTTTTCAAGGCTGGTCACAGCTGCCACCTTCCAGGGGACTAACAGTGCCCTTAAGGAAAGAAGAGCCATCTCATATCACAGTACCAGACAAATCTACCTTAGCTCTTCCATAATTTTTCTTACACCACCATTTTCTATGACATTGCCCAGTTTTCAAAAATTATGATTTTCTATTAAGTGGCCTTATTTGGTTACGCCAGAATGTATTCTTACAGAAACCTGAGGGCATATGTACTCTGATAGCAGGTGTATATACTGCCTTTTTTTTTCTTTTCTTTTCCTAAGGAGATAATTAACTTTGACAAAAGCCTGTCATAATAATGGACAGTCCTACTCAAAATTCCTCCAGTGACACAGCCTGAACCAAACAAATGAGTGTTGCTGCTGACTACAAAAATTAATCAAAAGCTCATCAAATAGATAGAAATGTTCTGACCTATTCTGAAGCATGTCTCCCTATGCAATCAGTGGATTTATTACATAACACTTTATATCATCGGGTAGATCTGAGTGTTCAGACACATAAAAAAATTAATCTATGCATATTTCAGCAGATTCACAACAGATCTCAAGAACATAGAAGTCTAGACTGAGATTTCCTTTAAAAACTGCTTTAACAGGGTTTCCGGCTTGATTATTGGTATTGCAAATGCATGCAGAAAGCGTCAACTGTATTTCCTTTTTCTGCTCTCCCAGAAACTCTTCCGATTTCATTCAAAGGATGGAACAGGGGGGGAAAAGGACATCTTAAGAGATTATCTGAAGCAAATTAGAATTAAAATAGCTGTTCCCCAAATAGTTTCCTTATATGTTGTAATACAGCCAAGTTACAACTATAATGGAAAAGTCATCTTTGAAGGATTTTTTAGGATTCTACAGTGTATCAGCTTTAACTAAAATGTAAAAACTCTTGATAATTTCTTCTACCTACATAAGCGAAATTAGTTGTGTCCTACTGTATGGCTAGCATTTAAATTAGGCTCAATTCTCTGTTTTCCACTTTCTCTTATCCTTATGAAGCACAAACAGAAACAACAGAGGAGATGACATCTCATAATCTGTAAAGCCTCAGGGGTAGATAGCTTTCCTTAGCATAACCAATTCATACTTGATTTACAAATTAACACTTCTGTTATATCTCCAGACAACTTAGTTTGTTCTTCAAGAATGTAAAATATCAAACAAGGGATACATGAAAGCAAGGCTTTTCACATTAAAAACTACTTCAGAAATGTCAAGACAGCAATCTGCAAACAAGAAATGAAAAGTATGGTTTAGCAGATTCTTTATCCCAAAGTGTGAGGTTCCAAATGCCCAAGCGCCTCACAAAAATTCTATATTTTTCCTGGCCTTTTAAAGCAGGACTGAGGGATATTTACCTGCCAGTCGTTCTCTATTAACTTTTCCTTGTCCAAAATAATATAGTGCAGATGTTGAGAGGAAGAGGCAGCAGTGAGAATAATGAAGAACCTACATGAAGAGTAAAACCATACCTGACTTTTTAAACAGATTTTCAGTTGTCCAAACTTTACCATCTCTAAACTCATAAAAGAACATTATCTATTAAAATGTGCATGTAGTTTTCTTTTATTAGAATAACCCTGTAAATCTCACTATTAACACAACCACATTGTCCTTCTACTTAGAGATCTTTTTTTTGTCTCATCTCGCATCAGACTATCATTTGATTAATTTTGTAAAGGATGCTGCATGTTGTGTTCTATTCTGTGCATCAAATAAACATAAGAGTATTAGTCAGGGAAATGTAACCTCCTAGCCTGGGGGTAAGGAAGAAAAACAGAGAACATCATCCAATATACCAACACAAAGCAAGTGGGAACACTCCCTTTTAAATGGAGTGGAAATGCTACTAAATATCTATTCACTCATGAAGTATGTGAAGCAGAGTAATAGCTGATAATTTTTTCAAATCTTCCGGCAAACGTAAGAAATGATCTGAGACTGCAGTGATTGACAAACATGCAGCAACAAACTTTTAACAGAATACATAATAGCGTGCTTAAACAATAGGAGGGTTAAAGCAACCATATCCTGTTGTTTCAAAAAGAAACCTTAAAATATCTAATTAGTTTTATTTTATAGCTCTAGTAGACACTGTATCATAGTGGATACAACAACAAGATGACAGTGTGACTGAAGACTTCATGATGATAAAAAAAAAAAAAACCTCATAGAGGTAAAAATTACGTTAATGAAGCAATTTTTTGCATTTTGTTTCCTGAAATCCAGTATCATATTACTAATTTGGTTTAACGTATAAAGTTTTTGAATATATGCATGTATGTACATATATTTATATTCCTTGTGTAAATTCACAAAATACATTCACAAGAATTAGCTGCTTCAACACCTTTCCATCTGATACTGGTAAGTCTTTTGAAGTGAAGAAAACAAAGAACATAAGGTCTTATGGTAGATAAAGTAAGAGGATTCAAATATCTTTTATTATGCACAGGACATCAGATAATAATTTTAGACTTCTGCATTTACAAAATGCTTTCATATGTACTTGGGGATGGTTCCTGAAATATTTGCCACAATTAAATAACAAAAAATAACAAAAAAATAACATTGTTATTTTAATATACTTCACAAAATTAGAGAATTTACGGGTTGACATTTACCAATTTAGATTGTGTAGGAGAAAAACGTTTGAAAATTTTTTAGGTGACATATAGAACTTTTCTGTTTTCATTGTGATTCATTGAAATGGAATGTATTAGTGATTACAGACCAAACAACCTATTTTCAGCACAAATTTGACCATTATTCAACCCTATTTGGGCAATTGGTCGTGAAAAAAATTAATTTAGCTGAGCTTATGGTTTCAAAAATAGTGTGATAAAGAACAATAAAATTTTGAGAGAAAACAAGTGAGGAAAGCTTGAACTTGTGAAAACAGAATAAAAGACAGACAGACAGACAGGAAGGAAGGAAGGAAGGAAGGAAAAAAGGAAAAAAGAAAGAAGGAAAGGGAAAAAAAAAAAGAGATTAGAAAAAGACATAGAGAATAAAAGAGGCCATTGGATCACTAGAGCTTATTTTTGGGAAATTTGAATTAGAAATTAAGAAAATAAATAATCATCCAATTCATAAAATTTGACTTCTCATCATTAAGGAGAGATAAATGCCTAGCAGGATTTGCTGATTACTCAGAAAAATTATTGAACAAAATCACCTTAGTGAAGCTATCAAAACAGATTTGAAAGCAGATGAGGTGAAAATGAAAACTAGGGAGGATTGTATTGGGGAATCTGAATAAATTCAGCACAATAGTAAATTTAAAAAAATTACTAAAAAGATAGTAAAATAGTAAATTGTTTTTTCGTAAGAATGAGTTGTAGACTCGTTTGCTCTCAGTCTAAAAATGTTTTCCATATTGGTTTTATTTGTTTCCTTTCCTTTTCCTCTTGTTAATTTTTTCCATCAGTAATCATTTGATCAACCCCATTACATCTGCACGAGACCTTTTCTGTCTTCTGAATTACAATACCTCTCACTTTTTTCCAGTATTCACATTTAGTAGACTATTTTCTTTGGAGAAACTCAATTATACTTATTGGGTTGTTGTTTACAATTCCACCTTATACGTTATGATATGTTTAGCTGAACACTCTTGAAATTTGATGACCCTAAATAATTCCAATATTTCCAGTAAAAGCATAATTTTTAGTAAAATTATTCTTTTCCAAGGCTCTTTGTAAAACAGCACTTTCCCACTGATTACATACACATTCTTGTTCACACTGTGGCATGAAGGATTCTACTGTATATCTTAGAGATCAAACTTTATTGGATAGCAAAGCTACAGAACACAAATAAGTCTCTTGTGGGAAATGTGTATGCAATAATAGTGGACTTTCTTTCCTCTCTCTTGAACGTATTATAGTTCCAATATAGACATTCTGTAGACATTCTATAGACATTCTACAAAACAAAGAACAATGCAACTAGAGTCAGTAAGGTTTCTTTTTTTTTTTTTTTTTTTTTTTTTTTTTTTTTTTTTGTAAGGTGGCTGGATCACTGAGTAGAAAACAGAGTATAAGTCAGGAAATTGTAAACTCCTAGCCTGGGAGCAAAGAATTAGAACTGAGAACATGTTAAATAGTAGACTATTACTCTACGTATAGCTTTAAAAGTTTCTGAGAAATCTTTAAACTGTATATTCAGTGAGAGAAATGAGGAATGAAAATGTTCAGAGCAGTTGGCTTGTTTCTCCTTTTTTGTTTTATTTTAAATTGTGTTTCAAATGGTGTAGTTTTCTACTGACCATATAGAAAACTAATGAAGAGAATGCTTAAAGCAGACTTAAGAATTCTCAGCTATTCTGCTGGACTGCTGTACAAATTTTATAACTCATTAAATCACAGAATCACAGCACATCTAGAGATCATCAAGTCCAACCCTCCTAAAGAATGTTCCTTACAGCTAAGTTGCAAAGAAAAGTGTCAAGGCAAACCAGTATATCAAAACATTCCCAAACTTTACTTTATTGCAGGAGAAGAGCAAGATCAACAGGAAGTGCCATGCATCCAAAAGTTGATGCAGCCAGAGAGTGAAATGGTCTTTCCTGTCTAATAGGTGTGCATGTTATTAAAACATAGCATGTGAAAATGTAGCTAGATGAATCTTCGAAAAGTTCTGAGAGAGGTATTTATTTATTTTTTTTTATTTTTATTTTGTCTTCACTGCTCTACAAGAACATCAACATCTCCTTCATTTTATCAAGATTCCTGAAATAACCAGATTCTTTCATTTATGTCACCAATGACACAGGTTTACAATTATAGAATGTCTGTTCAAGATGTCATGCTACACCAAGTGGGTTTTATTGCTTGTTTACCAAGAACAAAACCAAACATTACACATTCCTGAATGCTCAATTTCTGAACTGTTTTAGAGTTTAGTGTAGATATAATCACAAGATCAAAGATGTTGCTTTGGTAAAGGGGAATGTCTGTAACAGTGGTTCATATATTTCATGAAAAATTCATTCTGCAGAGTAAGTTTCTAGAAAAAAATCTTGTATTCTGACAAATTTCAATTAGGTTAATTGCCCTCCCTAGAATAATTGAACTGGAGAGTATAATTGTGTGTGTGTGCGTGTATAGTACTGAAGGTGCTACTTATCTTACCTTGAGATGCTTTCTCAATGTTGTTTACTCACAAAGGGGAGTTAATCTTAATTTTGGTTACAGAAAATGAAGTTGCATTTGTCTTATTAGTTCTTCAGCTGACTTAGGACTGACACAGGCACATGCAGATTAGTTCCATACTTCAGATGTCAAATAATTACAGATTTATAAGTATCTCTTTGATTTGAATTCTATGAAGAATTAAAAATTTGCATTTCACTGACTGAAGACAATGATATTTGAACCATTAAAATAAATGGTTCTTTTTGTCCACATAAATATGTGTTGAGTTAGAAAGTTATGCACTGATCACATTAGTCTAATGGATTTTTATTTGAGAGAACAATAAATGTCAAACAAAAAACAGTAATATTTAGAAGAAGGTAACTGAGAAATTCTGAGTTTTATTTTTGCTATTAGTTGAACAGTGGCTTTCAAATTTAATTTTTAACAAAAATGTTCTATCCTTAATGTCTCTGTTCTTTGTCAGACATTTGAACAATATTCTATTACCAAATACAAAATGGTATGTTTACAAAGCATTTAACTTAATGGTAAAATTAAAAAATAACAATAAAAAACCACCTCATAATTTTAAATTGATAAAGACACAAAAGTAATTTGCTATCTTACAAAACAGTAGTATTTGCTTTTTGGGTAAATTTCATCACACAGAACCTTTGGGTGCTATTTTCTTAAAACAGAAAGACTTTTTGCACAATGCAAGAAAGAATATGAGACTTTTAATTTAACATAGAAATGACAATTTTTTTCTTACAAATTTCTGCAGAAGATGCTAGTACTTTTTTTTTTTTCTCTACAAAATAAATTTTCCAAGAATTTCTTCCACTATACATATCTATTAGCTTTCTACTAACTTTTTAAATACATTAAAAAAGATTTTAAAAAAAAGAAGGAAAAAAAAAAGGAAAAGGAAAAGGAAAAGAGAGAGGAGTCATTGTCTAGTACTTTCATCTCCAATCTTGATTGATACTGCCACAGACAGGCACTGCCTAGCACCCACGTATGTTTGTCAAAAAAATGTTTTAAAATAACAAGCAAGATAAACCAGTCAGTAGATACAGTGGTAAATTTAATGTGTACATACCTGAAGGTCAGAAAGCTGACAGGTGAAAACCAGCACTGAGAAGACTAAGGAAAAGAGTATATTAAGAAAGATGTGAAAGAAAAGTAACCACTGTATTATTTTTACATATTAAATTTATTATGCCATAATTTTATATTGATTTTTAATGCTTTGCTATGAGAGCACATTAATCCAATTCTGTGGACATTCTCAGCATAATTAAATATATGCTAACTACCATTTCTGTCAATTATCCTTATGTTAAAATAAAGTCAGTCCTCAGCAGCGTAAATGCAACAAGTTAAGCTCCTGATAAAAATCCACTTGAGCATCCTAAGCTGATGTCCTGTGAGGCTGCCTGATACAAAGATCTTTATGATCCAAGAAGAAAGTGTGAGGCCAGTGCTGAGGAAAATGTAGAGTGACAAGATATGCTGTTGAGTGCTTATTGTGTTTTACAGGCTTGGATTGGCATGCTGACAAATGAAACACTGGTACGATTGCTAATATTTTAAGCATTGGTCTTGGATTCCATTTGGAGAACCAGAGAAATGTTGTTTAAATCATTCTATGGAAGTTTTTCAGTGAAATGAGTAGGTTAAAAGAAAATAAGCAGCACTGAAATAACACCCTCACTGTTTCTAGATTTTCCTTTCAAATACAGAATTTCTCCTTCAAAAGCAAAGAAAGAAGTGTCCATTTTAACCCTGTCATCGGCTGGCATTATTAATGGCTAAAGACAATACTTCCTTACCTGTCCTTTAAAATTTCAGACTTCCTCATAATTGCTATCAGTTTCATAGAGGAAATTATACTGTTATATTGATTAACAGTGGCTGCATTTTCCAATTATTTCTATAATAAGTTTAGTGGCAATGACCCAGAAAATTGACAAAGACCTCACTTCAGATTAATGTTAATTTGATGTAAATTTATATTTTTTCCATCCTCACCAGAAAATGTTGATGATAGATCCCCACTGTTAATTAATCAAAACTTCTCAAAATAAAGTTTACCAGGTGGAAATAATTAGCAGTTAATTGTCTCCTGTTTATTACTCTTCAGAGATGTAAACAACAGTCTGGATTTGTTTCACAGTATTTACTAAAAAGCTTTCTAATAAACAAATTACAAGCACAAATGATGTTATGCTATGAATATTTGTTTGCATGAGACAATCCAATGATCAATGAATCAGCAGTTTCCCCCAGAATTAAACAGTGTTTAAGCAGGTGCAAACATTTGCCTTTTATTTCATCTGTGAGATTTCTTCTTTGCTTGTTTTTTCTCAACTGATTCATTGAGTGACAGAAAAGATGAACAGAGGGTGTTTTAATGGCAAATTGCACATAAGCAGGAGATTTTTGTCTCATTTATGTTTTGATGGCTGCAGAGTTTTCATGTTTTTGAAAAAAATTCTCTATTCAGGCAGAGAACGGCTTAACTAACAGTTAGGTTTTTTAATCAAATAATACTGATAGCAGTGTTAACGAGGGTGTCTGTTCTTTGGCTTCAGCAATCAGAAGGAGTTGGCCAGAAAGAGTTTCCTTAATCTCAAGCCATTTTGCCAACAGAAATAGGAATAGAATTTCTCAAAATTCATTTCAAGTGGATATCTCAGGTTTTCCAGCTTAGATGACAAACTTTTATTTATCTATTTATCTATTTATCTATCTATCTAGCTATTTATTTATTTATTTATATTAACGAGTTAGAAAACCTACCATAAACATTGATAGTTTTGTTGGTAACATATATGGATATGTCTGTGTCATATTTTCGCTATTACCAATAATTATCTAAGTACATATATGAATGCTACTCTCATTTCCTTGTCATGCAGAAAAAGCAGTGAAAATAATCAGAAAAATGCCATGAAGTTTTTCTTTTGAAAAAAACTCTTGATTTTTGATTGGAAAATATCACTTTTAATTCCATCATTTTTTCAGAACAACGTGATCTTACAGTAAAATGTTTATTAGTGGCCTCCTTTTCTCTCAGATGTCTACTCTGAAAAGCTATTAGATGAGGTTGGCTGATTTTATTCTTTTTTTTTAATTTTTTTTTTTTTAGGTGAAGATTAAAAATTTGATTTCATTTCTATTAAAAAAAATAAAAAAATGGGTCTCTTCATAAAGGAACACATAATGAAATGTTGCAGCAAAAGCAAAAACATGAATTTTATCTTGCACTTAAAGGACTTCAGTAGTCAGCTGATGATAAGCTATTATTAGAATAAGGCCTGACTCTGAAAGAAGATTTATGCTATCTGACCCCTCTGGATCAGAGTGGCCAGCTTACCATTGTGAAATTAATCTATCAAATTATAAACATGGTGGCCTACCCTAAATATATTATTTTCTATATTATTTCCTGTCTACTTTCAGATTGGAGTTCTCTAGCCATTTTTCCTGTTAGAACATAGTTCTACTGAACTTTATCTCCCATCATTTATTTCAAAAAGACCTTTGAAAAAATATTTTCTTTAATAAAGAATATATTTTTCTTTTGAAATTCACATAATTCTTTCATCTAACTTGGTAACATTTTTTTAAATAAACCCCAAAATTCATTTTTCATTTTTCCCTACCATGACATTTTGTGGATTATTTTTAGTTTTAAGAATTCCAAAAAGGTCATTTAGTCATTAGAATTTCTCTTTATGGCTATAAAATGCCATGATTATGATCATGATTATGATTAGTAATATGTGTAGTGATAAGAATAGTTTCTTAATGTGTGAAAAACATTACGGAACTGATGACTACAGTTTTATACATGTGCATATGTCTGTATACACCCATACAAACCAACACATACTCCAGCATACATACAAATATATATACATACACGTATAAACTGCAAGGTAAAAAAGCTGCATGGTAGGTTTATTCTAAATCATTCGGTATACTGAAATGGGAGAACGAAAGTCACATGGTGCAAACATTTGATTTGTGAAGTTAAATTTAGTGTAGGTAATACTGAAATATATACCAAAAGCTGTTTTATGAAGCACTATTGACGTCTAAGTGATACAGGCATATACAATTCACTGTCAAGACGTTATATAGGGGAAGTTAATAATAAGGTTACTCTAGTTTTATTATTTTCTTCTCTATTCTTCTTTATCTTGTTTCATACTTTCATCAATCTCAGCCAGAGAGTAGAAATAAAAAAAAATAAAATTCTGGATTTTCAAGCTTTGCTTTTTAAGATTAAGCAGAAACAGATATTATTCTGATAACTTTTTCAACCTTGGAATTAGAGGCCTTGAAATTGGAAATGATTTTACACTTTTTTATAACAATATTCTTATGACTGAATTTGGAAGAGCAGCACTCAAAGGAAGAAGAGGAAAAAATGGAGTTGGCTGCTGCTACAGGAATATTTATGAGAAGTTTGATGTTTGGAGAAAAGAAGTAGACTCCTTACTGCTAGTTCTTAAATAAATATCTTTTTATTCTCTGTAGCACATTCTTTTTCTGACCCTCCTCTTTGCATGAATACTCCTCATCTACTAAACATGAAAAGAGAGACTATTTTTTAGGGAAATCAGCCTTAGTCAGCCTTGGCACTTGCTTTGGCCTAGGAAATGCAGTTATATTAACTGTATTAACAAAAAATTTTATATAGAGACTTCAAGGAAACTTGCAGTGGTGATAGGTAATATATTCTGTACTTAACAGGTAAGGAATAAAAAGGATCAAGGTTAGTCTATAGACTGGTAACAATCTGTACATCTTCATAGTCTGGTGTCCTATTTACCATCTATTGCACGACTTGTTTCTCTGTGGGCCTTCCTCCTACAGCAGTGGGCATCTCTAAGGGGACACCATGAGACTTGATCATGGGGCAACGTAGACTTCGTATGAGAAACTGATAACACCCAAAGAGCAAAATTTGTAGTACTGATTAAATATTTTGTGAACACGACAGATTCAAAATTATCTGCTGTCAGCTGTTCATTTAAGATGACCAAAATATGCCTATTATATCCTTTTTGGGCATCTGAAAAGAAAAGGCAAGGACTTTAAAATTAAAAATCAAACTAAACATAAACCAACCACTAGCCTAGGTATCAGAGGACTCATTTGAAAATTATAAGGCATTTTTACTAACGTTTTGACACGCTGCTAGACAAACAAAAGCACACATACAAGGATTCTGAGGTCCCGCAGGGGTAGTTTAGCCACAGACAAATGGCTAAGTGTAAGTGACAAATGTGATTGGAATAAAGTGTTGTGGTTAACCCAGCAGGCAGCTCAGAACTATATAGCCTTTTGCTGACTCATCCTCCCTCTCCTGATAGAATGGGAGAAAGAATCAGGGTTAAAAAAAAAGAAAAAAGAAAAAAAAAAAAAGTAGCACTCATAGCTTGAGATAGAAACTACTTACTAAGACAGAAAATAATTATGTATATATATATTTACAAAACAAGTGAGGTACAAGCACTTGCTCGCCATTCACTGATGAGTCCCCAAGCAGCAATAATGTCCCTGGCCAACTCCCTTCAGTTTAATATATTTTTTTCACGTGATGTTTTATGGTATGGAATACCCCTTTGGACAGCTCTGGTCAGCTGTCCTAGTCCTGTCCCCTTCCAGATGCTCATTCCCTCTTCCTGGCAGGACATGTTTAACATGGGGAAACATCCTTGATTCTGCTTAGCAACAGCTAAAACACTGATGTAAAACATTGTTTTTCTCCTAAAGAACAGCATCATACCAGACACTATGAATAAAATCAACACTGTCCCAGCTGAAACCCGAACACTAGGTGACAAAGATTATAGAAGATTCAAGTTGAAAGACCGAAGGAATGGAATATCAATAGTTCCACAAGAATTATCTGTCCCATGTACTGGCATGACTAGGCTTCACTAATGCACAAAAAGTTGAGAGGAACATCCCCAGCATCCTTGGAGAGAGGAAGGAACGGTTTTCCTTATGTGGTGCTCTTCAATAGCCAGGATGTTTGGCCCTAAGACAAACATTTCTGAGAAGTCCACTCATGTTTACATCAACATCATTGACAGAAATGCATATGTTAGGCCAATTTTCTCCTTCCCTGGAATATGCTCCAAACTCACTTAAAAATAAATAAATAAATAAATAAATAAATAATATACATATATATACTTATATATATATATATATATATATATATATATATATATAAGGAGACAATTATTCCACTATTTATATAACATTAATTCACCCCAGATTAAATTTGTACATTTTTGAATCAATCTGCACATGCTAATACTTAGTCTCAGATGTGTTAATATTTTATGTATATTGTTCATACAGAAAGAGTACTCATAAGACTCCAGCAGGGTGAATAAAGTGTCAGCCAGACTTTATGAGATGCAAGGAATCAAAAATAAGGGAGTACATCAAAATGTTCCTTTCAGAAAACATCCAAATATGGTCTGTGTCTTTATTATTTTGCCTCTGAAAAAAAGGTAGCAAAAAAAACCACTGCATTTAGGGTCTCATCATCAGAGTTCTCTGACATTAAGTTTTTATGCTCCAACCAATAGGTTTTGAAACAAGCTGTAAATACGGAAACTAAGAACGCATAAATGAGAATATTTACATTACAGACCTGAACAGATGCAAACTCTACAACTCTGATAGCTGATAAAATAATGTACTTCAGTGATTGAGCATCAGCTACTTTATATTTACTTGAATAGTAAGTAATTTGGATTAAGACCATATGCAGTACATACATGCAAATATATGGATGAATGAACAAATGAATGAAAAAATACTACTTGCCACATTTGTCAGGTCAAATGGGATTTATTTAAATTAGACTGAGAATCTCTTCAATTGTGCAAATGTAAGAAAATGATAAGACTGTGCCAAAGTAAATAAATTTCAATCACTAGATACAAACCAAAATAAGAAAGGGAAGAGGAAAAAGCAGTTTTCTCTGTGAAGCGCAGGACTGATAACTGTTTCTTTGTACCTATGTACTTTAGCATGGCTTTAGGATACCTTCCTTGAATACTGTGAACCTGTAAAAAACAAGAGGCCATGCAGTGAATTCATACTGGTTCATAGGTTTAACTTAGCAGCTGCAGAAGTATTCTGTGTGAATTCTACGAAGAGGTTTCAAAAACTCTTTCTGGCCTTGTCTAGACATCAGAAAGGTATGGTGAACATAGTGTGACTTTTAAAGCTGAAAGAAGGCGGAGGACGACAACAAATCCAAGATTTGCACACCAATGTAGGGTCAAAGATTGAGGAGGAGGAGAAAAAAAAAAAAAAAAAAAAAAAGCAATGAGTAAAGCAAATTATTTTTATCAGATGAAATAAGACAAGAATAGTAAGAATAGCTTGTTTGTGGAACAAGCGGCTCTTTACAACACAACACAACAAAAGCGTGAATCCTTCAAGTTCTAGGTCTGAGCCAACATCTAACATTTCAAACTGTGCAGTCATGCATTCAGGCTGTCTTTTTTTGTTCCTTTGGCCTGAAAATTTTGTGTCCCTAATATAGGGTGAATTTGGCCAGATTTGCTTGTACCTAGCAGTCCAGAAGAAACAGCACATGCAGCATCAATGAGAACAACAGTTGTCTAGACATTGCAGGGAAATGACCACTCTGTGCACATCTTGGACATACTGAACTCATCACATATCATGTGGAGTTCATGGCCACCCACTCAGTGACTGCAGCATACCCAGAATACCCTCACCACCTGAACAGATTTTTTCCACACTTACATTCTTTCCCAGAACTGTCAGGAAATAAAAAACATAACAAACTTTTCAAAATAAAACCAACTAAAGGAACCAAGAAAACTAATCAGCTGTCTCATAAAGATTTGGCATGAAAAGGTGGCCTGAGAAAGAAGGTTGATAGGGATAGGAAGTTTTATCACTGATAATTCCTTCCTTCCTTCATTGATTAACCATAAATTCTATCAAACTGTCTGTGCAATGTACTGTGTTGAATGAGATAGTGACTTAGCTCACATCCTTGAAGCTGCATCCCCATCACATTAAAAAAAAAAGATATCTACCAAACAGGAAGTGTTTGGTCATCTTAGAGAGATTACAGTAATTTTAAGTTGATGTAAAGGTTGCATGAATTTTCGTATGGAAGAAGATGGGCAAGATCGTGTTACTAGTTCTTTACTGTGCATATTCTGTTTCTTCTTCCATGAAGTCTTAACAAGCTTGGATTTTCCTTAAATAATCAAAATGTTATATAATGGAAAGGGGAAAAAAAAAAAAAAAAGAAGAAGAAGAAAACAAAGGTAAACACTGTCTTAATAAAAGGAATTTTTTTTTTTTTTTTTTTAGAAATAAAACCTCAAGGCACAGTCAAGTGCAATTAAACCTCTAATTAAGGGGCAATCATGTTTTATTCAGAGTGTAATCCTATAATCACATGGATTAAATTATTATTTTGATGAGAAGGGGGATAAAAATTGTGAAAAAGCACATTTACTAAGTAATTTAATGTGGACAAACACATTCTAAAGTAGATTACAAAACGCAACAAGATACAGAGACCTCAAGATTCAACTCAACCACTGAAAGATGTTGGATGTAGTTACACAATCAGAGAATCAGTAGGCTAGGAAGGGAGCTCTGAAGATCACCCAGTTCAATCGCCCTGCTAAAGCAGGTACTCTAGTTCATTCTTTAGGTCTAGTTCAATTTCAGATGAGGAGAGAATAGGAATACCCCTTTTATGATTCATTTGCCTTGACATAATGCTAGCTCCTTAATTGCACAACCTTGGTTTGCTAATGTAAGAGGAAAGGGGCCAAAGCCAACACGAAAGAGTGAACAGATCCAGCACACAAAATAGAATTGTCCATTACCAAAACAATTTTTAAAAATAACATAAAAAGCCCAGTTTATGTCATCAGCAGTTCTCAAGTAATTTTAACTTACACACTAACAGGTTATGTGGATTTTCATATGCTAATTTACCAGTTCAATAAAAATCAAACAAAACAAAAACAACAAAACTTGACTAGTCCAGTTTGTATTTTTGTTTAGTTCCCAAGCAGCTTAACTTAGTCATTGACAAGTTATGTGGGTTTTACCACACTTATTTACCACTAAAAATCAAAATGTATTTACCATAATAGTCCCTGTTTCAAATTACATGCAGAATGTGCTTTTTATACCACTCAGTAAATGATCTCATGTGTATACTATGAACCTGAGCTCTGTTTGCCAAAACTGAAAGAGAGAAGCACTGCAGAAACTAATCCCGTACCTTAGGGTTAAACAAAAGCCAGAGGATGATGAAATCAATTCTTTTTGCCATTGAAGAGTGATTTGCACCAGGATGACCTCGCAACAATAGTTTGAATCTGCATGAGCTTCTTGATTAAGTACAACAGAGATTTCTTCAAAGGACTGCATACAAATATACTGTCATTAATAAAAGATTTTCTTTTCATTGACAAGAAAATACAAAATTAAAGAAAAAAACGTTCTAGAAGCAAGTTACTTAAAAGTAGTCCCTGGTATCTTTTTCTGTGTTTCTACAAGTTGGAGGGATATATCATGCTGACACGCTTGTGAATTAGCTAAAAAATTTTTTGGCAAAATTTTGTTTTTATTAACAATGAAAACCATAATTA
Organism: Tetrao urogallus; assembly: GCF_951394365.1. Taxonomy (NCBI): domain Eukaryota; kingdom Metazoa; phylum Chordata; class Aves; order Galliformes; family Phasianidae; genus Tetrao; species Tetrao urogallus. The sequence goes on along the minus strand of NC_136819.1, from coordinate 42,703,574 downwards.
TTTTGTAGAATAAACTGCGAACAGTAGACCATTAAAAAACTCCAAAATTCAACTAATTAAGCCAGAACTCACAATGACAGTGAAATGATTGCATCATATTGGTAAGAATAAACTTTAAGACAAGTGCTTACTTAAAGGAAAAAAATAATTATCTCCTTTCCCTTTGCCCCTCATAAAAGAAAAAAATTAAAGGAGAAGTCAATATCTAATATTTGGCAAAATGCAGATGCCCATTTGTTTTGAACACGTTTATCAGCAAATCTTAGACAGAGAGGGGTGGCAGTAATAATGGCTTGCAATAACAATGTGAGAAAAGACTGACATATTCAAACATTTCTCTATTCTGATTTCAATAGGCTTTGTAATACAAGTAAAACATTTGATTAAATTCTAAGATGTTGTTCTATTCTGGGTATGGACATTTGCTCATCCTACTTTTCCATATTAATTACTTCATAGATGCATTAAGGAAAACTTACACCAAGATTCCAAGTTCTTCAGCCAAGTGACATTACTGAATTTTTTAGGTATAGGATGTATTCTGTTCCTGTCCACACAATAAGAATATTATATCTTTTTTTCAATTTATGATTGGATACTACAGATTTAAGTCTAACACACACCTTGTTTTTTTTAAGATTCTCAGTAAATATTCATCACATTCAGTTGCTACAGTGATACATTTAAAGAATGTTTGTAATCTCTAACCTTTCCCTGTTAAATATAATTCAGAGGATCTGACTCTATGCCTCCTAATTCTTAATTATGCTGCTGCAAGAGGAAAAAGAGCTGTACTAAAATCAATAATGTAATGTTACTGACTCATTCTATCTTATGCCATTTCATGTCGTTCCAAAGTGACATTGAAATACCACTAATAGAACTGTGAACTTATTCTGCAATTATAGTAGTAGTAACAGCTTCTGGCTGGAGCAATTTTTGAGAGAATTTAGAAGGCAATTCTGCAGTTGTTGAGAACTGCCACGTTCCTTCCAAGCAGTGATGATGGTATTAATTTAGTTCTATTCACTTCAAAATAATAATTTCCAGATAAGTTACTTTCAAACCCAAATGATTCAGGATAAGCATTTCTGGAAGACAAAATGTGGGACTGGCTGACAGAATTGGTCTTGAAACACATAAAGAACCAGTTTCATAAGTAGTTACTTGAAAAACAATGTGCCCACATGCTAAACTGATTATCACCAGGAAATATGCATGGTTAGGTTACATTCCAGCTGTCATTTTAACTCAATTTTGGGATAATGGTTTCTCCTTCTGGACTAATTTCTTCTTCTAGAGATGTCTGTGGTGCAATAAACATATATATTGCCTAACCCCAAGGTCAGTAAAAATACAAGAAATGAGCATTTTTCTGTCATCTCTGCAGAGATGATCAGGATAATAGACAACTACATTTCAGTCTTGTCTTTGTATACGCTGTGTGGTCATACAGGCCACTTTTCCAGTGCAGTGGCTGGCATTTTCTTACATGTAAGCAAGATTTCTAGTGACAGATGGTCTGACATATTTGGTGATGATGTTCAATTTTTGTTCATAGAAATAATATTCAGTTTACTAGTAGTTATCATTACATACATACAAGAAAATGCTTTGTAGTCACCAGTGTCCGATTAGAATATTGATAAGCTTGTCTAAGGGCAAGTTTTCTTTCAAGAAAGAAAACTTTCACATTCATAGTGAAAACGTACGGGTTTTTAGGCATTCTGCTCTGTTTGACATGAGAAAGAAGTATCAAAACCAGGAGCTGCAATAAAAAACTGCATTGCTTAAAAACCCTAAACCCAAGTCTATAAATATTCAACTCAAATGTTATATTTTTAGCAGCAATTCTTATTTATACCTTTATAATATTTTCTAGGATGCCATTGTCTGTAATCTGATTGTTTTGCTCTGGCAAAGGATAATATTACGATAATTACCAGTGAAAGATGAGCATGAGATAGAAATGTAGTGTGGGATATTACTAAGCTAAAGAGTATTGTATAAGCCTGCATCAAAGAATTTAAAAACGAGCAAACTAGTTATCTCAGTACAGGCAATGGAATGGGTAAACTGCTGCACTCTGCTGGTCGGATTCAGACCTTGTCAGCCATAGATGAATTTATTACCACATTCTTCATAAATTTTTTGTTGTTGTTGTTGGTTGGTTTTGTTTTGTTTTGTTTTTCTTGGTCTTGGATGCCCATTATGTACACTTGAATTATTAGTTAAAGATCTAACTGTTCAGTTTCACTGTTTAGCTCATTCTGGTTTTGTTCCTTTTTCCTTCTCCCACCCCCACCCCCTTCCTTTATTAATTTTCCACTTCTTCAGAAATCTTGAACTCACTCTATATACTTTCTATGAAGTGCATCACTCATTCAATAGTTTATGTAAATAAATGGTACATATGAGCTGTTTCTGCTGTTCTTGAATTGTATTGCATAACAACCTTTCTAAGTTCATGTCAGGTGTTTTTTTGATAGAGACAACAGACATAATAATAATAATAAAAAATCATGAAATATGAACAATTTTCCCAAAGACCCTATAAGTTTCTTCGAACGGGAAGTACGGTTTCCAAAAGGAGTTGATGTTCTGGTGATTTTAAACAGGGAGCTTGATGTAAAATCAGGTCCATGATCTACACTGACAACAAACTTTGTTCAGCAAGTAAACAGTTTCCCAAAGACGTTGGGATCAGTCACATGATCTTTACTCTTCACTAGCCTGATTTCCCAGTGATCATGGTCACATACACATATATGTACATATACACACGTATACATATACACCACTGAAAAGAAGTGAATACAATAATTCTACAGCATTATAGAGCATTACAAGAACACAGGCACACACATGGGTTGCTTCAAACATAGTGCCTCCTTTTTATTTCTGTGGAAACTACAGCAGCTATGAATAGCACAAGAACACTATTAGATAGAGCAAATTCTCAGATTCAAAACACTACTTTCCAACATAATCACCACCATTTGTTTGCACAGATAAGTTGATTGAGATGCTTTTCACTGTTTGGGCTCCACAGATGAGCATAAATCATCAATGAATGCCAGTGGGTACAACTTCTGCATGGAGAAATTCCACTACATATATTTGTTTCATAGTCACTTCTATATCAGATATCATTTTGTCAGACTACCCCTCTGCTGTCATCTGTCACGTGGCAACGAAACATAGTAGAATATGGATGGGAGAGTTCAGCATTTACTGCTGCACTGCCAAAATCAGCCTCTGACATTATGGTCCAATATAATGAAACAGGAGGTATAACTTTCGTAGCAGTCTTCCTTCTGCTCTAAAAATCTATCATTTCAACTTACTGTGCAGTATTTGTTTATTTACATTTGTATATATTTGCTGTGTTGTCTCTAATAAAGTAATTAATTTCTTGACCCTAATGTAATTTAGCTCAAGTCTTCTCACTCCCCCTTTCCCTTTCAAAGATCTCAAGACATTTGATTTTTAGCAAGTTGTTTCCTCCACTTGTGCAGATAACACTTGCAATTAAATAAAATTAATTTGATTTTTGATTATTCTAATTCTCCGGGACTAAGGGGAAAAAGATAATAATACTCTATGCAATCAGGTTTATGATAACTGATTTAATAATTACAGCTAAAAATGAGTACAAAATCATCTTAATAAAGACTGAAATGAAAAAAAGAAAGTTTTTTTTTGGTAATTAGATTCAGGAACAAATGTGCAAGGATGAGGTAATCACGGTCTGCCAAATGAAGAAGTTACTATAGGAAGGTAGCAACTCTTTTTATGCACAGTCTTAAACTAACAGCAATACTGAATTGGGAGAAAAGTATTTCAAGTTATGGTCCTTCTCTGGGTTCACCATGTGTAAACAAGTCACTTAAAGTTCATATTGATTTACTTAGCAAAAACTTGTTTGCAAAATGATATTGCAAATGAACGCCTAACATTATGTAAGACATTTTAAATCTCTCTTTTAGATCCTCAGTTAAAGGGCTTTAAGTCAGCATTTTATTAATAGAAAATGGCCTCAGCTCCATCTATGAAAGAATTACAGAGCTTGCCCAAAAGTTAATAAAAGCTTTAATTTTAATATAAGGGATTTATTTATTTTTTCTCTTTTCAAATGTTTTTTTACATACTTTTGTTGTTCATAGAAGACAGTAGAGATATATACATATATTTTTTTCCCCTTGGTTCCTCCCCTCCCTCTCCAGAGAGGCACGTTCTGGAAAAGTGTTACTTGATATTGCACATTTGGAATGTTGCTATTCATAAGCTTTAATCCTGAAATACACTGACATGATCTTTTTAATGGAGCCCAGGATAATGCATGATCAATCTGTTATCTATCCATCAATCTGTTATCTATCCCAGATCCTTTTCCACAAAACTTCTCTGCACCAGGTCAGCCCCTGACTTGTACTGATGCAAGTGGTTATCCCTCCTCAGGTACAGGACTCTGTGCTTGCTCTTGCTAAAACCCACTTTGCTCCTCTCTTCCCAACACTTTAGCCTATCCAGATCCAAACTAATTGTTAGTATAATTGAAAGCTACATACATATGTAAAGTGAGTTTCCGTTGCTAACCATTATGTTACATTGTTATAAATTCTGTGATCTTGTAATGTGATTTTTCAATTTAGTTACTGTCTTAAAATGTAGATTTTGTTTATTTCAAACAGTGACTGAGTTTTCCTATTCTATAGTGAAAGATTCATTTGTTTTCAGATTAATGTCATGCAAATGGAAAACTGGAGTACAAATTTAGGTGTGGTTGAAACACACATCTGAATATGGATGAACTGGTAGACTACAATTACAAGGATGGTATGTACAGTCATACAATCAGTGGGGATTTAATTATAGCATTAGTGAGTATGAAGGTATGCTTAAAAATGCACAGAGGTTCTAGAATAGAGTTTTTTAAACTGAATATTTAGGCAACTTTTTTTTTTTTTTTTTATTACAGGGTGATTTTACATATAGCTATATTAACTGCTCATTCAGCTGAGATCTTTAGTTAATTGGAGTCAGCCCAGGGAAAATAAAATTGAGTGATATTTATACAAAAGTTACTTTCTCTATATTTTGGATTTTCTTATTTCACACACACATAAAATTAATAATAATTAAAAAAAAAACATACAAAAGTCAATAGAAAACTAAGTGAGTAGAGAAAGCATAGTAAAATTTGAGTGTATTTAATGACATATTTTTCAATTTACATGGAGGCCAGCTCTAGAATTAAAAGAATATCTGCAAGAAAGTATTTTTAATTTAATCCTAGTAAGTATTTTTAATTTAATCCTAGTATGGACCTTATCAAATGTGTATTTGTTTTCATTCTTTTCTGCTGTTGAGTCAAGAAAGAAACTCCTGAAATAGAGTTCAAATCTTTTTTTTTCAAATCACTATTGAGCAGTATACTATTCCAGTAGTCTCCATTCATCAGTAATTCATTGCTTATTTCATCATCTTTGTTCCATAGCTTCTAAAAATAGGCGTTCAAGCTACCTGACAAACCAGATTTTATAAGCATTATTCATTATATTGCAGAAAATCTATCAAGATGAAAGGCTGTTATGCAGTTCTCCTTTCATACGAACAACTCATGGCGTTAAACAAAAGCTACCATCAGAATATTTCTTAACACTGTCTGAGATAGATAGCTGTCTGAGATAGATACCTTGCTTCTTACCTTTCACAATTTCCTATTAAATAAATGAGATGAGAACAAACAAGTGATTACGAAGCAAATGTGCTCTATCAAGCTCTAAATACAGAGACACAATAATGACTTCTCTTCTTACGAGGAAGTTGTAGGACAGAAAAGATTTCTGGGGAGACACTTCAGGAAGTTAAAACTGCCATTCCTTCACTGCTATCAGAATTTGCTATCTGAGCAGAGCTTCTGGCAATTATGCAATGAGTAAATTCTCTCTTGTTAGGGGGAAAAAAAATAGTGTTTAGGCAAACATTTACATTTAAGATTTGCTGTGAAATCTCTGCAACTTGCACATTAGATTCAGTGACAGATAACAACAGCAGAAGCATATTAACAAATTCAGTGACAGATAACGACAGGAGAAGCATATTAACGGTGCTGTATGAACTGAATGGATACTGGGAATGCTGTTCAGAATCTCAAGGGAGATAGAACAGGTATATCGATGAAATAAATCAGAAATTCACAAGAGAAATTCAATTCTTGTGCTGGATCTTAACAAACATCACTTCCATGTCATATGCTTGGCATGCTGCGGTACTCATTGTTTTTGATGTTTGATTTGTTCATTTTCATGCTAGATAAACATATGTTTATAACCTTATTTATCAAATTTTCTAGTAGAAAGAGTAGGAGTAGAAAGATACAGTTTTGCTCTAGTCATCAACACAGAAAAAAGAAAATTGTCTATTTTCTGAAAGAAAGTTATCCTGCCTCATATTTGAGGACACCTATGAATGAATTGGTATATGTACAGTGTATATTATTGCCATTTTATCTTACTTTATTAATTTTTTTCCTTAAGCAAAGCCTACAAAAGCTGTTCTAATATCTGGCATGTCTGATTGCAGCATCTGATGCACAGACACAGATGTGAATGATCCAAATTGCTTATTAGAAGTTCTCATATCACTTGTATATATTCACAAGTTTCCTTTTTCAGACTTCCCATCTGCCCTTATAACTTTCCCAACCACCTTTACACGTCAACAGAGTATTCCACAAACACTGCATAATCTTGCATGCAGGCAGTTATCCAATCAGAGCCATGAGCCATTCTTCTCTTCTTCTAAAGATATCTTTGGTTCTCATGCAATTTATCTTGCTTCACAGCTGCTGCTCTGAACAGTTCTTCCCACATCTGATGTGTTAAGAATCTGATGTCAAGAAGACTAACTGCCAGTAGATTTTTGAGTGGATTTTTTTCATTTTTTTACTGGTTTTTGCTTTGTTTTGTTTGGTTGTTCTTTTTTCTCCAATGATGCTATGAAGAGAATTTAGACAGAGTATTTGATCTTGACCAAACCTTCTTTATGACAGCATTTCCTGTATTTTATCACAGCAAATTTACTCTGTGACTCCTAGGAGCTCAAAAACTAATTGATCATCAGCTTAGGCACATCAGAAATATAACTTTACATTCCTTAAAAGTACACCGGAGTTAAAACTTTGTTTCAAATTCCATTTGCTAGATATTTACTACTGAGATGAAAAATAGAAACAACTTGATTTCTAAATAACATTGCACATACAGACATAATTACTTTAACTCAATGCATTTCAAAGATATGTTTATTAATATCTTCCTTTTTCAAACTCTGAAGAAAAAAAAAAACCAAAAACAACTCTAAATTAGGAGTACATGGCAGTACGTAGCAAAGAAGAAAAACTCTTTGTTTTACTTAATCTATTTCTCAATCTAACAGAAACGAAAAAAAAATCCAGAACTTCATATTATTCTCTTTCTTTTCCAAACAAAAACCCTTGTGGGAACACTAACATGAGTAACTTTCAAATTATATCTCTAAAAAATACCTATTTCCCAAAGACTAGCTTTTCTAAGGAAGATTAAAACAAGTTGATTGCTGAGTGTCTTTAGCAGAACATCCTACCATTAATTTCTATGCGTGATGTGATCAGACTTAATATGACTAATCCCTTCTGTGTAGGAACTGTTAGGTCACAGCCTGAACCATTAATCGAGCATCTAGAGAAGAGACATGGCTAACCTAGAGAGCACAGGTGGAAGCAATTCACCTGTGGGACCAGAAGGAGTATATATATCTAGGTTCCATGCCTCCCAAACCTCATTTAAGGCTGGTAGCCCCTAGTAATGCATTTCTATTTGGAGATTATTTCTTCTTAGAATTTTTCCAGCAGACCTTTGCCTTTGGAATGGGGTAAGTTATTCTTTTCTTATTATTGATTTTTGAGTAATTCTTTTTGTGGCTTATTCTGAAACTGATCAGAGACAATATGCTTTTTGCCCAATGTACATTCATTTAGGAGTTAAGAAAGTGCATTAAAACTAAATCAGTAAAAACAAAGTACAATCTAAATTTAGATTCACCAGAAATTACGAAAGTAAAAAAAATCTATCTGTTAATATATCACATTCTTTTGCAGGCTAAGTATCATTTAAAAGTTAAAAACAAACAAACAAAAACAACTCTTTTTCCCAGCACAAAATTCCTGTTCAATCTCATAGTCATTACTAACCTCCATTCTTTTAAGGTCATCTAGAAAATTCCCAATCTGTAATCATTTTATCTGCAAGTGCATTACATACCTCTGAATGTTTTGATTTTGTAGAATATTTTAAGTTGGAGGAAACCTGCAAAGATAATCAAGTATCTTTCATATATCTTAAGATAAAGTAATAAATACTTTCATTTAGCAAAAGACCGCTTCTTTCTCCAAAAGAACTAGATCTGATTTTTGCTGTTCTTAAGTATGTTTAATGGCAGAAGTCTCTTCCGGTATTGATGATTGGAGAAGGTTGGAGTACCTGTCTGCATTTCAGTAGGTGCTTTTGTTATTTTTGTTATCAAGCATTAAATAACATATTTATCTGCAGGTAAGAAGAATTAACTATCAAATCTGTAGTGTTTCTGTACATGAACAGAAAGTACTTACAAATGAGCACCCAAAGGAATCATTTGAAGAGTAAATATTCCATATATGTGAAACACAGGTTTTTTTTGTACTTTTTGGGGGAGAGTAAAGCCTTGTCAGTTTTGCAGTTGAATTTCAGGCAGTGAAATCACTTCATAAAACTACTTTTCTTATGCTCCTTTACTTAGTTAGTCCTTACTACATTTTTAATGCTTGGTGAAAGTGATATTCTACCAGATTAGTCTTGTGTAGGAAGGCTTTCAAGATATTTCTTTCTAGCTTACTTGTTCTTGATCAAGTAGTTTTAATATGTACAACCTATACTCTTTATACTATGATTGTACTCTTACAAGTTGTAAGAAAGGATTCAAAAGTGAATAATAACTAATATTTGTATACATTTAACACATGAAACAAAAACAACTAATATCAAGTTTTCTTAAAGAAAGGGGAAGTTTGAAAGCTATATATCAAGTCAAGTATAGGCATATTTAATGTGTGCAATATATTTTGTTATCATGTGTAGTTCTTCTGGTTCCTGAAAGAACTTTATTTCTTAAGATATTCAGAATTGGCTTCATCCATCAGAGTTAAGGATAAACCTAACAAAACAATCTCAGCCTTCAAATTCTGCTTTCTAGAAAAGGGAGGATCAACAGTCCCTTGCTCAAAACTGTAATAATTAAAACTTATTGCTAAAATAGCACCAGTTATTTGTACTTTGCCTTGAACATTTATGCTTTTTGATTTGAGAATTTTAATTATAGATAATATTTTATTAAAACTAAAATTTCTTATTTTTAATCAGTTTGTTTTTTTTTTTTTTACAGTCATCATGTAATGTAGTAAAGCCATGAATAGATTACTAAAAATATTTCTCATAATAAAAACTAAGAAATTAAGAAGATTTTCCCTTTTCATAGAATGATAGAACTGTTGGAGTTGGAAGAGACATTTAATGGTCATTTAGTCCAACTTCCTTTCAGTGAGCAGAGACACCTACATCTAGATCTGGTTGCTCAGAGCCTGGTTCAGCCTGAGTATTAATTTCCTCACTCTCCTTTTTAACTAATAAATAAATACAAAGATTACATTTTAAGTTACATTTTTCTTCATTCTGCATAATAAAAACTCTGTAAACTTGCCTCTAAAATAAGTAGCTTTGTTTCTGGTCACCTCTATTAAATGAACAGCATATTCAAGTGTGGTATTCAGACCAAACCATCTTGAGCCACAGCAGGCAGCATCCAGCTATGTTCTAGGGAATGCTAAATATGGCAATAGTCTGACTGAAGAACATTTTTTTTTTTTTTTAAGAAGCAATAAGAAAGTGCAGACACTGGAACAGAAGTCACACTCACAGTAACTTTCTTCTTTTTTTAATATAATGAGTGTAATGTGGAAAAAATTATGACTGCTCTGAGGAGACCTTCCAGTAGCCTCCCAGTACTTGAAGGGATATTTTCAACAGGAGGGAGATGAAATGTTCTACGTGGTCTGATAGTGATAGGACACGGAAACATGATTTCAAACTGAAAGAAGGGAGATGCAGTTTAGGTGAGAGGAGGAAGTTTTTTTTACTCAGAGCGGTGAGATACTGAAACAAGTTTCCCAGTGGAGCTGTGGTGAAGTTTAAGGCCAGTCTGGGACCCAGGCAGGCTGATCTAGTGGGTGACAGCTATGCAAGAAGTTTGGAACCTAGATGATTTTAAGGTCCCCTACAGTCCAAGCCATTCTATGATTCTATGCTTGATTCTATGAAACATTTAAATATAAGAACATAAAGGGGAAAGGTGGAAATATTTTCATTGTAACAGGCAGTTACCTCAGTAAAGGAACTACTTAAGTTTCATAATGGTATCTCCTTGAAAATGAAGTAAATGAGCACTTTGATTTCTTTCCAGAATGTGTATTTTGTGTACTGAACCTGCTTGCAGAATTACTCATAGTATTCTAAGAGGCTATCCAAACAATACAGTATCTTGTTTAACCATTAAATTACAATGTCAACTTTTCTGCTCTTCTTAGAATTTTGCTTTGAGACAAAATTAGAATGTTAATGTAATAAATTAGAATGCTTAGCAGTAATTCAGGAGCATTTCATATTGAAATCTCTCTATGAGAAGATCTAGTACTTGTTTGCATACTGCTGTGTTGTTTTTTTTGTTGTTGTTGTCTCAAGGCCAACTATGATTAGTTTGACTACAGTACCACAAAAGAGTGCCCACAGAAAGTAAGCAAAACAATTCACCTGAATTTGAACTAAACTTCTGTAGTATATTTTAGTACTTCCGTTCTGTATTTCACTTTTCTGAGAGCCAATTCTTTTATCTGCACTACTATACTTATATAAGTGTATTTTCATTGAACTCCTGAAAGGTGAGAATATTTCTAATCATTTAAGTTTATCACAGAGATCCTTCAAAAATCATTATCTGTATTTACAGTAAAAGTATATATTGCTATATAGAATGTGTGCATATATTTTCATTCATGTCAACCTCCGGCTGATCAACTAGTACAAATGTTTGTCTGAATATGATTAGAGGGTTTCTGTTTATTTATCTTTACTTGGAGACTTCTCAGTAGGTATGCTTCTAGCTTCTTTCTGAGCTCCAGAGAAAACAGAAGCACTTTTGTTATATTCCTAAAGCTTTCTTTTTTTTCTATGCCCATCTTTCTGTACCTCCAAATTGGACCACCAATTCTCTGAGAGGCCAATTAAACTTTGTGTGCTACGACTTCTAGCTCTTGCTGTTTGTTCTCAATACACTTTGTACTAGTATATAGTTGTCTAATATATGGAAAGTATTCCTGTTATTCCTTTGAGCTATCTAATATTCTAAAAAATATTATATTAAAATATGCAAATATTTGTAGTTGTTTACTCAGTGACCACCAGTCTGTTATAGATAAAATGCTTTCAATGTGGCTCCGTCTTTTGGTCTTCTCATCGTTGCATTGTGTGAATTTTCAGCCTGAAAAATCTTGCTTGCTTCAAGTTATAAATACATAACTTGCCAGTCTCCTTAAAACTGGTAAAAATCAAAAATGCTGTTTTGGTAAGACAGAAATATGCATATGTTTAAACATGTTTTGCATGTATTTTACTTACATGAGTATTATTAAATAACTTATCCGTGGCACAAATAATATAGTTGTTTCTTAATTACCTTTTATTCACACTAACTTCTGTAAGAAGCATTTACCTTTTAAAGCAGGAATATAGCCTCTGGTCAGCCTTAAAGATATGTATGTCATGGATAAATCTGATTTGGTGTATTTGGATAACTCAAGTATCATAACTGTGTGTCCATATATTAATATAACGCATATTGAACTTACAATATTTGAACTTAAGTTTGTCCCAACATCTGTTCATAATTTATTTTACCTCAAAACTAGTAATACATGTCTTTATCATCTGTCATCTATCACCTTGTGTAGCCTATTTACAATTCTGCTGTAAACTAACTCTGGAAATAAAAAAAAAAGCTTTTGTTTTTAGTGGAACACTATAAATGCTGAAAAGCATTTTCCACAGATACTAACTCAATTTTAAACAAACTTTATTTTATGTGTACTTCTGTTTGTTCCCCATGTGTATTCATACACACAAGAAAGGCCCCTTACCAGACAGCTGTAAGATGATCATTTAAAAAAACACCAACAAATAGTAATGGAGTATGTAATTGAATGACTTTATTAAGCCTTGAGACTACAGGGATTTAGTGATGATTTATTGCAAATAGAGAATAACTGGCACTTCTCTTTGATAGAGGTCTATTTGGGATCTCCTCTACCCTGCCTCTGGGCAACAACCCCTTGCTTCAGTGAGGCCAGTTTCTAGCCCCAGATGCCCTGCTCAGCCTGGCCAATGCCTCTTGGCCTGGCCTCAGGTGGCATTAATTCAGTTCCCTGGGAGGTTCCCTGAGCCTGGAGGCTGTTGTTGATGGTTTATGAAAATGCACAGCAAATTGTAGTGAGTATGTTGAAAACAAGTACTCTAAAGCTAAGAATTTGGGCTATCTGGTGATGTCATGCTTTTTGTAGCTGTTGTAGTTTCCATGAAAACTTCATAAGCCACTCCAAAAGTAAAGCTTCCTATGCATAATTAATATTATATGAATGAAAACTGGAAGTGTTGGAGGGAGAGAATGAAACCTCCTGTTTGAGTTTTATGATTTCCCAATGACAAAAGTACAGTAGTGAGTCTTCACTGTTTACTTTTTCTCACACACTGGGGAGGAGTTTGAAGAGAACCTATGCTGTTTTCTTCTAACACAAAGGAGGTTACAGGTTGGAGTGAGGAGATGCAGATGTGCCTGACATGCCTATTCGCCTTTCCAAAAACTCAGAGGTGAATCTGGAAAGGTGTGAAGGTCACACTATGAACAGTAATTTGTGTGGCCAAAGGCAGATTTATTCAGAAGGATACAGGAATTCAGGACTGCATGATGAATAAATAATTTTTCTCTACTTTCTGAAGGAAAAGTACTGTCATATAGAAAGGCTAAATTTAGGATAGCAAATGGTAACATCAGCCTGTATTAGATGAATGGATGTATTTTTCAGGAAGTGCAATCAACCTAAATTGTAGCTCTAATTTCCTAGTTTTGAACAGTTAAGGTTATTTTTGTCATAATAGTAACCAAGACATTTCTGTTCTCTCAAGTCCTGTTAAACAAAGGATATGCTATTAGCCATTCTACTCTTTTTAATGATCTCAATGGCCCAAAGGAAAACTTGTTCCTTGTTATTTCTTCATGTCTAGTAGTCAAATGCTAACTAAAACCTCACAGTTCATACTACTTACTCTCATCTGCATCCTTTTCCACTTGTATATTCCTGTGGTTTGTTTCATAATCTTTCTATGGGATTAAAACTTTCATCCACTAATATTTCACTATCTCCTGTCACTATTACATTATTTCCTTAAAATGATCTTTCCCTACAGTGGAATAAATGTTTTCTTTATGAAGCAGTTATAATATTGGCACAGATTATATCTGGAAATTCTGTATACTCTGTGGAGGAAGTGCTACATTCTTCAGAATTTCACATGAAATTACATGTTTTTCAGAGTTAGATTAGGTCCATAGGATTGTCTCCAAGCCTTTCTGCATTTTAACCTGTCAGGTCTTGAAGTGCATACTCCTAGTTCAGCTGACAATATTATGGCATTCAACTGACTGATTCCCAGGTCAGTTCCTTTGCTGATAAGGGCTGTTGTGAAGAAAGCTACAGGTCTCTAGTTTCCCTTGGGAGTTGCTTTTGAACTGAGATTTTTAGCACTGCCGCTGACTGTGCTACCCTGAAGCTATGTAGCAGTTATGACTCAGGCCTGCTGTTTTGACTTCCTGGACTTCAGAGCAGTCTGATATAGACTTGCTAGGTGATTTCTGCACTGTGACTGACCCTGACCATTCTCTGAACTCACTTCTGATGTTTGCTGCCCTTCATCCTGCTTCTTAGTCTATGAGACCACTGCTTCCACCTTAGTCCTTGCCACATCTTGCTTTCCCATGCAGAGCAGTCAGCCCTCACTGTTACCTTGTGTGTACCACTGGTGATACAAAGACATTTCTAATTATTAACAATAAAAAGACTGCTATAATTTCCTTTCTACTTACTCCTATGACAGTCTTTCTCTGGACTTGCAGTCATCTGTACAGAGCCTGTGGCTTTCCTTTCAAGTTCATAGTCACTCCCCTTTTGATCCTTAGCCATCTGTACCTCTTTCCAGACTAACTTTCTCTCTGTCTTTCGCCTTTTCAATCTGCTTTGGGTTCATATAACCCTAATCGAGGAAGTCCTAGGTAATGGTGGGTGATGAACATGGATTAATGCTATTATCAATCTTGGATACTTGTCAAATAGATGTCTGTAAGTAAAATCTACTATGGATAACAAAAACATGTTGTATGTACCTTTAGTTCCACACATGAAGGCATTCATATTACAAGGATCCCAATCTGGTGATGTCAGTATGTGTAATTACCTCTTTGAAGTTTAAAAAAGAATGAGCATGAGTGAGTGGAAAAAAACATTCTTCCATACCAGGATGACAGGCAGTACACCTAAAGAAAAAATAAGATCTTCAAGACCAAGAGGACATGTTTTTTTATTACTACTTTTTTTTTTGGCGTCTTTTTTTTTTTTTTTGCTTGGCCTACAATAGGAAGGAATCCTATCAACTACCTTTTTGAAGTCCATAAAACCAGATCTACCTTATCTACCTTATTTAACTTGTCTAGGGAATCTGCTATCAAGCTTTCTTGTCTGAGAAAGCATCTTATCTGATATTTTTCTGGCTCACAGCAGAGGGTTGTTCAGATACACTGAAGAAATTATGACAGTGCAAAGGGTATTCTAAGCAGGAGAGATTAATTTCTTGCAATCAAGGAACAGTCTTGACTGAAATGAGTAATAAAGTCATCTATGACCATCACATCAGAAATCTCCATTAAATATTTTTTGGCTTGTCCTTATTGTTTATAATTCATCCAGAACCATTTACACTGGGAGACTGAGAGTGGAGGGGACAAATTACACAGATGTGCAAAATAATAAATTAGTCATGGTTGAAACCACCTATGAATAAATGAAATTATTGACCAGCAGTTTTTGCCTGACCTGCATCCATCAAAATGTCTAATCAGGTACACATAAGCAGCAAGGATGCATCCTGAAAAGAATAAGGAATGCATGAATCTTTGACATTGCTCCTTGCTGTTTCAGGCAATTGCACTGGATTAAATATTATGATAACATATACATAACCGAAAAAATGCAATATCAATTAAAAGCAACATTATCTCATTGCTCATTGTTTGTTTTTAAAGCAGATACCCTATTAGCTACAAAATTCTCTGTCCTTGCACTGTGTTGAAAATAATTTGGAATAAAATTTTATCAAGTTTCTACTCTGAAGCATTATCATTTAATAGCTCTATAGAATTAATCTGAAGTAAATACCTTTGAATATAGAATTTTCATTAGCCTAAAAAAAAAAAAAGCTTAAAAAGAAACAAACTAAATACAGCCAGTAGATTATTTCTGTAAAAAAGAAATTACTTTTTGCCGAGTTATGTTGGATTTATCTATGATGTCTGTTCCAAAAGTAATGCCTCCTGTTATTATTTTGGTCCATAACCTCAGACGCAGGTGCTGGTCATATGACAGTAGAATATTATTGGGAAGGTTCAATGTCTATGTTTTTGCTGTGTGACTGATGGCAGCAGAGGGGCAATCTGACAAAATTGTGTGATATGGAAGTGTGTATGAATTAATGACATGCCATTGAATTCCTCCATTCAGAACAGGCTCTATTGACACACAGACACCTACTGAATGTCTGGAGATCAGAGAACAGTGAGGCAGGGAGTGGTGTATTTCTGGTGGTAGAGACACTGGTTGAAATTCTCTGGTGCAGGTGAGAGCAATATGCAAGCACTTGCTCATCATTTCTCAAAATGCATAACAAGTAGTGGTAACTACATTGAAAAATAGTTTTGTTGCTGAACTTTTGCTCTGTCAAATAATGTTATGGTGCTCTCTGTGAGAGAGATCTTGTAATTTCTGTGAAAATAAGTAGGAGGCATCACTTTTGGAGTAACCTATGTAGAGATTTTACCTAAATGGGTGCTTTTAACAGGCCATACTATTTTTTTAGATCAACAAAGTCAACAAAGTTATCTTTCTACATTCACCAAAAAGCACGTTATCTGGCTCAAACAGAACTATTACCTTTTTGCCTCTTAGTAACTGAAATACAATTATCAGTCATCACATAATGTCCAGCTTCTTCCTGCCGAAGAATTCCTTTCAGAAATCTTTGCATTTATTTCCATGAAACAAGACTAAAAGTATACTGGAATAAACTTACGTAGAAAAGGAAAGACTTCTTGTTATTTGAGTTTCATTATTTAGTTAAGAGTGTGGAAAAAGGAAGTCAAGATGCAAGATGTTCATTGGCTTTCTTGACACATGGGCAGGCAAATAACATTCTAATTCTAATTATGTCTGTGGCATATTCACCTTCTTGAGTTGAGAAATCTTATTTTATCAGATTTTAAAAAATTAAATTCTAAGAGCCTTGTTTTTAACATGCTTATTTAGTTTTATGCTTTCCCTTCTATAATTTTAGTTTGAAATTCTTTCCATATATAAATGACAAAAGACAGATGAATGAACAGACAATGGAAGAAAAAGGAAAAAAGACCAGCTGAAACTAGTCTTTTATGCTATTTAAAACCAAAACTCACTTAAAGCTAATATTAAGTACTGATAAGTAGAAATACATAAACAATATTACTGAATTTACTTCCCATTGATTTCTTCAGAATTTAAAAGTGTTTCTTTAATATGAGAAATTTGGGACTGAAATTAATTGAAATAAATTTACTTAGGTAAAAGCCTTTTTTGATAATAATGTGCAATGTAACTTCACAAGATTGCATGTGTAGTTCTGACTGTAGAGCTATGTAGGTAACATTTTTCATTCCCCCATGAGTAACTGGACATCTATTTTTGTATCTGTTGATAATATGTTTACTTCTTTAGTATAATTTGATTTTGCTTGGTATGAAAGTCTCATCTGAAGTTCATTATACGGCCTTAGTCTTTTGCTTGTGAATTCTTAGTTGTCTAGTCAGGAAGCAGAAACAACATCAGCTTTGGTGATCTGTTGCATGCTGTGAATAACAAATACCAAACAATGAATGCACAAAGCTAGCAGTTTATAAATAAACCTTCGTGAAAATTATTCTTTTATACCACTTGGTGATTGCTTGAATGTCAAAAATAATAGGAAAAAACAAGTCTAAGACACCTTATGATTGATTTACTAATAATGGAACAATGTAAATTAATAATAGATGATACTGACAAGGAACTTTTACAATATTTCACAGAATTGCAGGGAAGGGGCCTCTAGAGTTTGAGTCCAAACCCCCTGATAAAGCAGGTTTCCTATATTAAGTCACACTGGTAGGCATAGCCTGGTTCCAGAGCCCTGTCAACCTCATTATAAATAAACTCTTCCACATATTTGTGAGGAACTTTCTATATTCCAGTTTTTGGTTGGTGCTCCTTGTTCTATTGCAGTGCACCACTGAAGAGTCCACCCTTGCACATCTATAAATCAACGTTACTTTCAGCCTGGTACCTCTTGTTCTCTGCCTATACTCCTCTAATTAGTCATTTTCCTACTCCAAAGAACTGAATGATTCTCCAGTTTTCAACTGGTGCCAGCAGTACACTGGTAGAAGTTTAACAAATTGCAGTGTTTATTCTCTTACAGACACTTTTCCAGGAGCCTTGCATTTCTTCACAAAGAAGAAAACAAATAAATGCAGCAAGAACATTCTAGAATATCAAAATAATGCAATCCCCTTCCCCTCCCCCCCATCCCAATAGTAATCAGTCAATAAATAATAATATACGAGAAAAGTGAAAATCCTTCTGGAACAGATGAGGAGAGTGACTTCAGAATTTAGGGAAGAAGAAATAGAACAACAAAAGCTCTTGTTTAGTTATTTGATTGAGTCAGGAATGGAGAAAGGAACAGAAAATAGGACAGATGTTCATAAAAAAAAAATTTTGAGCAGAAATGAGATGATCAAGAAACAAGGTGTCTAAGGCAGACTGGGACTAAAACAGTAACAGAATGTTCTAGTAAATGTGGTACACTGAATCTTTAAAATAAGATTGTGTGATAACCATGTTAGCTAACCAGGAAAAACAAAAGCCTCCCCTACCCACTATATTTCTAATTTACTGCAAATACTACAAGAATATGCGCAAAGCCCTGACTTCTCTAAGGACAGTGCAGGTTATTGTTCAGTTTGTTTCTAAGAAGTCTGCTTATCTATCTACCATCCTTCAGCTATTGTTCTCCCAAGAGTTTGTAGATTGTTTTTTATCTATAACATTTTATAATTTTAAATACCAGGTTAGGAAATCTAAATAGTTACAGATAAATTTCATGCTTTGTAGTGCATGCAGTATCTCTTGCAGTTTGGGAGTAAACTCTGTGGCCTATTTTGAATGGACTTGTCTTGAATTGACCATCTTGTAATCTGCAAGAAAAACACAACTATAATAATCAAGTGAATAGACCGTACATTATTAATAAGCTATTACAGGCATCTCTCACATTCTTTACACTTGGCTGCCTAAACAAATCAATACAAACAGAAAAATCTAGTTAAGTCTGGGATGAAAATATCTTTATCTTTAATGCAAGTCAAAACATAACAATTCAGCT
The DNA here is from genome assembly GCF_951394365.1 of Tetrao urogallus. NCBI lineage: Eukaryota > Metazoa > Chordata > Aves > Galliformes > Phasianidae > Tetrao > Tetrao urogallus. The sequence goes on along the minus strand of NC_136819.1, from coordinate 42,684,672 downwards.
TTAATAACGTGATTACGTGCATAACGTGATTCATACAAATTGCATCCCGAAGGCTTCATGGAGGTAGACAATACTCTTTAAGAGTAAGATGATAATGTAACACAATGAAGGAAATTATATAACCAAATAGTATAGCCAAATGCTACTTTCAATTGTGTAAATTAAAATTAGCACTACCAAAATCAATATTCTTTATGCTAATACAGGATTACTGGAAGTTCAGAATGAGGTCCTAGTTAGATAATAAAGAAACTACATATTTTTCCTCTGAAAATATCAATAGAATGGTAAGCCAGCGAGGCAGAGAAACATGGGAAAGTGATTTTCAAATAGAATAAAGACAAAGAAAACAAGAAAGGAAAAAAACAAGCAGTATGTTGAGGAAAGCATGGAAGATTTTAAATTCAAGAGGAACAAACTAAACATCAAATAGTTGTTGAAAGGATAGATGTGGTGCTTTTACCATCAAACCATGGAATACAATTAGAGTTTTTCATCAACATCAAAATGTTACTCTTTGTGTTGTAATTTAGGGACCTTTTTACAGGGAACTGAGACTATTCAGGGCAGAAGAAAAAGTAATAGATAAGAAGTAAGAAAGTTACATACCTTCTCCTATCAGCTAGCAGACTTGCTGTCCCACTGCTATTCTTACTCAACACTTATTCTGATGTGGTCACCAGAATGAATCCATCAAGCTGATAGCTGATTATGCTCTACTACAATCTACTTAAGTACTTAAAAACAAAAAATTATATGCATGCATACACAGAATAATAGGAACTTTTGTAAATTTGTCCCTGTTCTGGAGATATGACACAATGCTTGTCTGATAAGTCTTAAGAAGCAGGCTTTAAAACAGCTGAGAATAATATGCAAACTTGTGTATACTTGAAGTTAATTACCTTTTTCACAATGTTAATTTCTCTCTTTGAGCAGTTGATTGAGCCAGCCAGGTCTGTTTTGCTTAACAGTCTTCCTCAAGCAGTGGCTAGATTTTGAGTTCAAATTGTCTGATTCTTCCTCTAGGCGCTGGCTGAGGAAAGAAATATGATCAAATTACAGTGAACTTGTCATAATTTATTTCCAAAATCTCATGTGGCTTTTTGTGAGAAAATTCTCATTTGAATTTAAAAATATTTTATCCTTCTTGCTCAAGGTGGAAAGGACAGTGTCTTAAAAAACCAACCACCCCTCACCATGCATTATACACTGCATTTACAGTTCTAGCCATGCCTCTGTGAATTTGTGATTCCAAAAAATTCTCTGCAGCATTCCCTTAAGAAGGAATGTGTTTGGAAGGATTAATACTTCTGCCTGATGGCCCTGCTGAACAGCAACTGATGTATGTACAAAATCAGCTCACTAGATGTGATTGAGATCACTAATGGACGTTACACTGACAAGGAATGCCTGACTGGGCAGACTATTTGCATAGCTCTAAGGTAGGCCATTAAGCACTGAACTTCATTTTGCTCACACTTGGCTTGTGATACCTAAGTCTGTGTAGTGGTAATCTGCATTGTGCTTTTGCCAATTTATTTTGCACATAGTAAGCCAGTAGTACTTCAGCTGTTGTATCTTCTACTCCTTGACCACGATGGAACATTAATCAAGTGAAGATGACAGGTTTGCCATGCTCAGAGAATTCTGCTGGCAGCCCGCAGGAACCCTGTAAAGAAACACTTAATGTACGAGAAACCTTTGCCAACATTTGGCACATCGGTGATATTGTCTGGCCTGTTTTCTTACATAGATAATACCGTAAATGTTCCTGATGGGATCTGGAAATGCTATTTAATTTCACTGCATTAGAAAAGAAACACATTAGCACTCATAGCCTGTCAATGAAGATTGTGTCACAGGTAAACTAAACTGCAAATGTTCCAGATTGCTCAGCAGAAACTGATGTGGCAAGAGCTTGCAGGTAATAGGGCTGTATAAAATTTATCCCCTTTATTCTTCACTGAAAACTGCTTCCCTTGAGGGAAAGAGAAAACTGTAAAATCTGAAAACTTTTCCACAGCAGTGTGTGATGGGATAGGAAAAAATTATGCTCAATTAAAGCAATAGCACAATACTTGAGCTAGTTCATCACAGAGAATTTAGACAATAAATTACCTCTTTAAAAGACAAGATGCCTGTCATATTACAATTTCAGTAATCAGTTGCTTAGTGATTATTTACTTTGAAAATGAAAGAGATCTAAATTCTGATAAATGTGATAGCCTTCTCAAGCTAGGTCTAACAAAGTATGTTGACTCCAAAGTACAGCTTCAGTAGTAACTTAGATACCTAAATCCAAATTTAAGATTTCAGTAACATTTTCATTTGATTTAAGTTCTGAAAATGCATTGCTTTGTTCTGTAAATAAGCTGAGAGCTTTTTTGTGGCACAGTCACATGAGGTTTCTCAGTGCTTCACAGCATAGTGAAAGTTAAAAATTAATTCTCCTGATATGAACTAATTAGGAACTTTTCTATTGCATCAGAGGTAGCTCAGTGTGGTAAGAATTTATACACCAGTGCAAAGAGCCCTGTGCAAATGACCTGTACAGTCTTTTCAGTCTAGTAATGGTATTTACTAATTTAGTGATTAAAGCAGCTACAGTGTGACCTCTTCAAACAAAGAAAGGAATAGTCCCTTGCACCAGCAAATTGAACAGATGAAAAGAATCCTTCCAGTTTACTGGATATTATATAAACAAGCAAAGGGAATATCAATGCTTTAGAGGAGGCTTACTAGGTTCGAAAGGACCTATTTTTTGAGGTTGCCTAGGTTTCTTTGCGTGGTATCCCTTCCTTGTATGGGGTCAGCTGTACCACGCAGCTTAGAGTGGTACAGCTTTATGTGGTTACATACAATTCCACTTTCAATGTCATTGATAAAAAAAAATATTGAGAACCACATAAAGACATCAAAGAGCATAATGGGATAAATTAAAAAAAAAAAAAAAAAAAAAAAGAAAAAGGAAAAAACAACAAACAGAAGTGAGTCCTGGCATATTGTGTGTGTTAAGAATAAGATCTAATGTGATATTTTCTCTCAGTCAAACTACAATCCATTCTTGTTATTTTTTTTTTTTCTTGTTAAGATAATAAAGTCTGGAATGAAAGTGTTGAAGGGAGAACCTTGAAAGTTTCTGAATAATTTGCTTTTCACTCTTGGCTGCTCAACATTAGTGCTGTACAATTATGAAGATGTGAACACCACAAGGGCACACAGCACACAGACTGTCACAATGAGTTAAACTTGACTCCCCAAGCAACCTTGGAGAGAGAATGAGCCACATCATCAGGAATTCAACTGTTTCAGTTTAGGGAGAGCTGAAGGTGGGAGGGGTTGATCTATCAAGCTTGGACGTGACTCCAACCAACCTTATGTTTTCAACTTTCATTCAGGCAGTGGAAGTAGATCATAAATGAAACTTCCAAGTCCACAGTCAGATAACCTCCATGGAAAGAGAGAGAATTTGGAAGATAGTTTAGTCTTTTCCTAAATACTTCTAAAATACCTTTTTTTTTTTTTTTTTATGGCAAATGCTGCATTTTGTTGAATTTAAATGGCTATCAATCTTGCAAAGAAGCAACTTTGCTGGGGAATAGAGCATTTAATTATTATTTTCTCACCATTAGCAAATCTGAGGTGAGGTTTACTGCAAATGTGACGGACTGCTAAACTGTGTATTCAGGGTCCTTCATTATCATGTTAACCTTGTTTCTCCTTTTGCACAGAGCAAAGACAAAATTTTCAACTGAGCAAATAGGTGTTACTGATGAAAGAAATTTGAAATTTCTGTGATATTTCTGTATTATTATAATTTAAGAATCCATTCAATGAACACTTTGTTGAATTCAGTGAAATACACAGAGCCTGATATTTCAAGCAATTCTTTCAGTGTACTTAAAATTGGTAACTATGTTTTCAAGTGTCAACTTATTTACAACCTCATTGGACTAAAAGAAGAATTCTTATCTCATTTAATGTTGGTACCATGTCAAGCTAATTGACCTGATTAAGGACTCATTAAAGACAGTGTTATACAAATAATACATTATTTAAAAAAAAGTAAGAAATCTAGCCTGGGGGATGGTATGCTTTTTTTTGTTGCAGCGTTTCTAGTGAATTTTTCCATCTAAATTATTTCAGTCTAGCACACACATTCCTTTTTTTTTTTTCTTTTCATTTATTTGTACGTACCTGTAGGTATATTGTCACCATACACATATTCTAGCTAGATATAACTTAAAATTGGCATTTTGGCTGAGTGATCTAACCCATAAAACAAAAATAAATCTTATATAATGATGCCATTAAAATATGCAGTCATATGGTAAGCATTTTGGTGAAGTGAGCTGAAATTTCTGTTGCATCTTCTGTCAGAGTAGCTCTGATATATACCTTTATTCACAATGTAAATCAATATTTTAGATTATAATAAAATTTCAGCCATAATTTCTAATTTTCAGGATAATTAAACTGCTGTGTAGAGATATTTAAGAAGTGATAAAATGTCAAATCAAAGCTTTTCAAAAGAGCAAGCAATCGTACTTAAAAAAGAGTATATCTCCATTAATTACTAGCAGTTTGGGTTTATTGCATTTTGTAGTACTCTTTACAACTGGACTGTACATAATTCCAAGAATGAAAAGAAAATAGTGTTAGTGAGAGTGAGCGTGGAGCCCAATAAGAGATTTCAAAATTATAAACTACATTTCTGTAAGAAAATAGTAAACAGCCAGAGAAACAGGTATGAACAATCTGAGCAGTTCTTGTTTTTCACTATTCTGATAAATGTTTTTGGAAAGAAAAAAAAGTTATAATATCAGGTTATGTATATTGCCTGTTATCTTAGCATAATTACTACAATTAGAATATGGGGCATGTCTTCCAGAAAAGTGAAATTTCAGCGCCAAAAAAAAAAAAAAGAAGAAAACAGTTTTTTAAGTGAAACGTTACGCACTTAGTAACTTTGGGTCCATGAAGTTCATATTCACTCCCAGGGAAGTCTCCAAAGTGATACAATTTTTTTGTCCTGGTAATCCAGGCCAAGCAGCTCCAACTCTATGCAGAACACAGTGTTGCTAAGGTCATTGGCTCTGCAACAGAGTCAAGAGACAGAGACATGGAAGCCAATGACCCACAGAACAGATATACAGAAGTTGTCAAGAGTCTGCAGTAAATCTAGGTATAAGAAAAGGGTAAAAAAAAAAAAAAATCCAAACCAGAGTGGTTCTTGTGTCAGCCCTGTTATTTCATGTTGTGATGGGACAGGAGTACAGGGAAGAAGGGGAGGCTCATGTACAGTGCAGTTGGTAAGCTCGTCACTTGTAAAGCATGTCAGCCATGAGCCTGAAGAGAAAGTCAGTTTGACCAAACAGCTGCAGATCCTGGACAGCACATTACCTATCAGAAACATCAAACTGTGGTGTTTTTCTGCCAGTTTTTATTAGCTTTTCTATTCATGAGTAACTATAATTTTGATAGTTTTCATTCTGTAGAGGTGAACGTAAAGAAAAACAATAAATAAAATAATAAATAAAAACCTCCCCTTTATCTTTTATAAACTGGAAGCTCTGCTTTTCAGCTAGCTATCATTGTTATACGGTTAAGATGATTCTGCTGAAGTTTGTTTACTTCCCCTAGCAAGCCCCTCCAGAGATAGAGGAGTGGAGACAGTAAGAAAAGGTTATTTTCCAGCTGGTTACTGCTGTTCAGAAAGAGGCTAAAACAGCTTTGATGCTGTGGCAAGAAAAAAATGCATGAAAATGTTATCATTACAAATTAATTATTTTTCTAATCACTAAAATCTATAAATGCTTCTCTTCTTCTGTGTATCACTTAGAATTGTGCATATACCTATGGAATAAAAGAAAACTTTAGTTTCTGGATTCTGTAATAATTTGAACTCTCCTCCAGGTCTGATTTACCAACAGTTAATTCTGCCCTTCTTTGTGCACTGCTGCTATGCTGCTATGCTGCTATGCTGTTCCTTTTTTCTAAAATACCCAAATATGTATTCCTGCCTTTAACATTGGCCTATCTTGGTGATGGGCAGGTGAGCATGGGGAAAGCACAGATGTCATTAATGCACCATTTTTACAGAGCTTGTCATGATATACAAATACCTAATAAAATCTAAGTTACATAGGCTGCTCTGGAAGTTATGCCTCATATTATTTTCATGGCAATTACAACAGATACAAAGAGCACAAGAACACTAATTGGTAAATTCTCAGTTACCAAACACTATTTTTAAACATAAAAATCACCTTCTATATACTATCATTTCCTTATCATCACCCCACTTCCTATGGGTTTAACATTTCAAAAAATTCTCCCTTCCCTATTCAGCCTTTTTGCAGTTGCTGGGACTTATCTTGCTCATTTCTTTTCTATCATTTACATGTCTTGTATATGAAATCACACCCATCCTTGTGTATTTGGTGGTAACACTGTTCACATCCTTATATAAAATATTTATGCATCGTGCCTAGCTATACCTCCACTGTGTTGCAGAAGAGAAAAGAAAAACCTCTTTGTCAACTTATTTTGGAATATGAAATCACTGAAGCAGTGATAGCTGTAAGATATGGCATCTCAGCACAGCATGGACTACAGTGTATAACAAAAAAAGAACAGAGTATAACGGTAAAGAGCCATGGTCACAACTAGGGAAAGATATCCCACTGCCTTTAATGACAGTGACTGACTTATGCATAGAGCTATGTGTAATTAAAATAAAATCAGCAATAATCAAACAATAAACAGTCTATATGAGAAAGTAAGACAAACTGTTCACAGTGAGTGGCTGATTTTAACGGATAGATATTTCAAAGTAATTTACCATTAGACATACAAATCATTAATTCCAATCATTCATTCAATAACATGTATGCAACTTGCATGAAAAAAAGTAGACATTCAGGTTTATGTTTGCAGATGTTTCACGAATAAATTAATGCTTTAATCTTCCAGAGCGAGTATTCAGTTTTCCAGAGAAAGTGAGAGAATGTTATCTGCTTTTAAAAAGTAGCACTTTGTATTCACATATCTACTGCAGGAATAAATTAGTTCATTTAGACTGAATTAAGTATAACTTTGTTAGTTTAATTTTACTATAATAAACTCAGTTAGTACTGCTGTTAGAAAAAAAAAACAGACTCAAAATACAATTCCAAGAGCATTGCACCTCTCTTTTTAATGTTTTGTGTGTTTAATGAGAAAAAAAGAGGAGAGAAAATATGAAATTTCTGTATCATTGTGCAAGACCAGAAGTAAGAAATACTTTTTAAATATTGCATATTTTGATGCTATCCTGTATATTTCAACTTTTTGACATTTATTTATTTGGTTAATCAAATGGTACAAAAAGTGCTCTTAAGGTACATAAGAAACCACAAAAACATAGCCTTGGAGTGCTGTCAGAAGAAAAAGAATAATCTGTACCAAGTTACGACAGAGCAATTCCCAAAACAGGTTGCGTATTATGTACTTAACTTATCAAATGTAATATACTGTAGTCATATTTCTTTTACAAAATAAAAAATGCAGTGCTCAATTCTACTGTCTCTCTGGTAAATCCACTCCACTACTGCATAAAATATGTTAACATAAATTATTCTAATGTCTATTTCTTCCAGGTTAATTTTAAGCTAAACCTTAACGAGTTTAACCAATTCAGGCATGCCATCTTTTAAACACCAGACACCATTCCTGGCTACTTTATTTGATTAATAGTCAAAATCACAATGCAGGTGAGAAGAAAAAAAGGTAATTGGAGCAAAACCAGTTTTGAGATCCAACCCCCTTTGCGATAATCTCATTTTTCTGATTCCTTGATTGCAGTATTGTGAAAGAAAAGCAAAGGGAAGAACCTTTATATTTCATAGTACTGAGTGAAGTGAACTGGACACTGTCATAATGGAGTGACAGAGAGTTTGAGTTCTTAGTTTGCAATTACAAGGATAAATTATTCTGACCGGGTTGAGAAATTACACAATTGTGAAGACTCAAAATATACCTCATTTATAGACCTGAAGACTTGTGTGGATGTTGAGGAGAGATCATTGAAGTTTCATATTATTACTGGAGCAAGCACAAAGTAAAGACAGTGTTTCTGAGTGCAATTACTTATATCACTGACTTCAGATGTCAGTGCCAAATTGTAATGAACCTAATTTGTCATGGTATGTGCTAGTCAGATCAGTGGCCAAAGCTTGGAGTGCTCTCAACCTGTGTTCCTAAAGGGAAGTACTTTGTATAGTGACACTGTAAAGAAAACCACATTAAGAGCATGCACTGGAGATGCAAAGGACAGAGGCAGTGACATTCAGCTTTTCAGAGGAATTGCTGAGTATAATGTAATAAGGTTCCTTATCGTCTCTCTGTCCCTCCCACATTTCTCAGGCTGCAATGGAGAAATAATAAGGCCCTTTATACATTGTGTTTAATCAGGTAGGCAAGGCACATTTTATTTAAAACAGAAATAATTAATCTAGGCTCCTGAGGATAAGGACCCTTTTTTCTCATTTGTTGGATCAATAAACATATGCTAACCAGCAGGAAGGAAAAGATCACATCCTTTCAGAAGGACTCATCAGTTTAGACATCACTGGGTATTAATGTTGCTGTATGGCTTGGAGATTGAAACTGCTGTCATGATTAATCAGCTTGAAGTGAAGGAAGGAGAGTTCTTATCAATGTACTTGTGTGTCACACAGAATCACAGAATCACAGAATCACCCGGGTTGGAAGGGACCTCAAGGATCATGTAGTTCCAACCCCCCTGCCTAGCAGGGCCACCAAACATACACATTTAGATCAGGTTGCCCAGGACCCCGTCCAACCTGGCCTTGAACACGTCCAAGGATGGGGCATCCACAACCTCCCTGGGCAGCCTGTTCCAGGGCCTAACCACTCTCCTTGTAAAGAACTTCCCCCTAACGTCCAACCTAAATCTTCCCTCCTTCAACTTGGATCCATTTCCCCTAGTCCTGCTATTGTCAGCCCTTTTGAAGAGTTTACTCCCCTCCTGGGTATAGGTTCCCTTCAGGTATTGATAGGCTGCAATGAGGTCGCCCCGCAGCCTTCTCTTCTCCAGGCTGAACAAGCCCAACTCCCTCAGCCTGTCCTCATAGGGGAGGTGCTCCAGCCCCCTGATCATCTTAGTCGCCCTCCTCTGGACCCTTTCCAAAATCTCCATGTCTTTCTTGTACTGAGGGCTCCACACCTGGACACAGTACTCCAGATGGGGCCTCACAAGAGCCGAGTAGAGAGGGACAATCACCTCCCTGTCCCTGCTAACCACCCCTCTCCTGATGGAGCCCAGGATCCCATTTGCCTTTCGAGCTGCCAGAGCGCACTGCTGGCTCATGTTAAGTGTCCAAATATTAAACAAAGAGGTGAATCCAGACAGCTATCTCTTGTGTAAAGAGGGGAAAAGAACAGTATATTTTGATTTCCTCTGAAGCACACTTAAGCAAGTAAAAGATTTTTAGTCTCTTATGAGTATACTACCTTGCGTGTTTCTAATAAATTTTGGTGCGCTTACAGATGGGTGTTATCATGTTTGAGTTCAAATTTTATTAATTTTGGGTTCTAACATAGCTTTATTACAACTGACTTTAAGTTGGATCAGGCATTTCACTTTCTTCCCTCTGGAGTTAGTTTAGACTTCCCAATAAGAAAGCATTGCTATAGATGTGTATCAGTTTTATAATGTCTCTTATTTGACAAAATGTTATATTTGAAAGGGAGGTATGGCTTTAGACATCACAAAATCTAGAAGAAAATGGCCTTTTATACGTTTTCTGAATTGATGAGATATATTTTGTTATCTGAAGTGTCTTTAGCCTTTCTATAAGGAAGCTCTTGATTTCTGCTTACCTTTATTTGAATCTTAAAACTCATAGAGGTGAATACTTTTCAAAGATATATTCCTACTCTCAGGCATTGCAAGATGTTTATCAGTGTTCCCAGGAAGAAAGTACAAGATGACTTGTTATTGCATAAGCATATAAATGCTACTGACTATCGCTCAGCCTCTCTCTAGTCTGGTTATTTCATACAGTGAAGGTTGTCTCATTCTGTAAAGACAGTCAGAGACAATCAAAATTACCCAAACAGCTATGGTTTATGTCAGTGCTTTGAATTTGTTTTTATCACTGTTCACTAACAATGTAACAGTAGCTGAGACCAGATGCTCAAAAAAACAAGTGACAAAGAACAGTTCATATGTTATTTCACACTTGGTTAGTTTACATTTATCTTCGTGGTGAAATCCTTTGGGCTTCATCTGCTTATATCTAATTAAAGACAAAGGAACTGACTGAGAGAATGAGGCTTTGGGAAGCGTTTTAGTTTAAAATCATAATTACTGCCAGTATCATCTTCATATTACTTAGCTAAGGTTAATTGACTTTTCCTGGAGCCATTTATGTTACAGGCTTAATTCTGATGCTATGGTTCTCATAAAACGTGTCTCTCTGAAAACTGTTTGCTCAAATTAAGGATGCTTTTTCATGTTTATGATTATCTCACTATCATATTTAATCTAGATCAAGATGTAATTTCAAATAACGAGAAACTTTCCTCTAGTGTTTGAAACTGTATATATGTAAGAATGCTTAGGTAATACTGAAAACATGGTGATAAGGTCATGTTTCAGATAAATGTTTCTGAGACAGCTCATCACTGTTTAATTTACAAAAGAAACCACTACTTAGACTGATACCTAAGTAACTTAATTTTCAGATTCTAAGCAATCATATCACCTATTTAACTAGATGTCAATAAATAACTTGAAATATAACTCTAAATAGTTTACAGAGTAATAGGATTCTAATTTTTCAATGTAAATGAGAAAGCTACAAAACATACATACCCATTTAACCAGAAGAGATCTCAGTTGAACTTGCTGCTTCTGAGACGAGTGAGTTTCACTATTTCGCTTAGGGTTTAGGAGGAAGATTCAAATGTAGCCAGTTGTATTCAGTGGGGGAACTTCACTCATTTGAATTGAATTGAATCAGGAATTGACCTAATTGTTTGAGTTTCAGCAACATTCAACTCTGATTTTGGTTTTCATACTCAGAAAAATTGTAACTTATTAAAAGATATCCTATTGGATTCCATTGTTATCACTCCTTTCAATTCTGTAATGACTGAAGTCTAGAGGATTACATTACATGCTTACATTAACTTGATTCTTGTTAGAATTTGTTTTACCTGTGGTCAAATGTATCTTTTTCACAATCCCAGTAGTTAGATACATATATCATCCCACTGTTGCCTCTCCTGTTTGCATGTATTCATATAATAAGCAGTGAGGAATCTGTCAGCATGTAGTCATTTCTGACATATATTTTCCGTTGTTGTGAGAAAAATTAACTTCTGTATTTGCTATTTTTTTTTCACTTATAAGCATTTTATTTTCTTTTTGTATTAAGTGCTACTTTATTTTCTATTAATATTCCTCCAATCAAAATCTCTTTTACATGAGTCATAGAAGTCTTCATTGCCATATGAACAATGGTGTTTTTGGTGTATACAAATATTTGTTTTCAGTTTAGTGGCAGTTAAGCATAATTAAAAAATGTATATATTATTTTCCTGTTGTTTTTGAGATTCTTTACACAATGCACAAGGAAAAGCAATTTAAAACTCCATTCTCAACTTATTTATTGAGAGACAGCAACATTAATTTTTGTTGTGATAAAATTTTTGATAAGGTGATGCATTTGCTTTTTGAGTAAATTGAGTCCAAAACTAAGCTTCTCAAAAGCTTCTTTTCTCTGGGAAACACTGGGTAACAAATTTTAGTTTCTGCATATAGGAGGTCCTTTACAAACCTTACTGAGTAATAGTGATAGATGAAGGGACTGTATCACTATTCTCTCCTATTATCAATTACAATTAAAACCACTTATTCAGTTGTAATGCTTGTGTGCAATTATGAGTTTTTCAACACCAAATATTCCTCCAGTATCCTAGGCTGTGTTGATTTAGCATTTCCAGCAGTGAAAGACTATGCTAATATGAGACGTAATATAAAAGATAAATTGACTTTTATTTAACCTAATGTTCATCATTAATTACAATAACATTTTTTCTCTAGCCAAATGTTCATAGTTTGAGCATAATTTAAAATGTATTGCATTCCTAATGAATATTCCTAAGTCAAAAATAATATTGGACACTATGAAAGAAGCCACACTTAGAACAGAAGGTTTGACTGACCGATAAAAGTAACAGAATTTAAGCAACAAACCATAAGATCAGAAAGATAGTGGATAGAGGAGTGGTTTAGGGTGCACACTCAAAGTGAAAGAGTAGTGTAATGGTTGAGATGGGTAAGGAAAACAGCTTTGCAAAGAGATTTCATATTTACACAGGCATCAGAGATCACCTTATTTCTAAATCAGGACAGACAGAATCAGAAAGACAAAATAATTTTAGTAAGTGGTTGTAAATTCTCTATTATTCTTTCTCAACATATGCTTAATCAAAGACTGTGAAGTCCTAGCTATGATTATTTACACATTCTTCTGCTTTTCAGAGAGAGAATAAAGAAAAAAATTCTCATTTTTATGTTCCTATTCTTTCTCTGTAGTCAGTCATCCACACTGCTACACACAAATTCATCCTAATTTCTTCAGCATAACAAATAATGTGCAGTATTTCAGCCTTGAAGGCTTGGGAAAGGTATTTTCATTTTTTGGTAGTATCCTTTGTTTTAAATAAAAACACTTTCTTCATCATAGACCTTTTCATCACTTTCCCATTTGGAAGTGTCTCAGTAGGAATCATCAGGGGATGGTAGAGTAATTCATGTCCAAACCATGCAGAAATTGGAAACAAAGAAAATACTTTTGAATATGTCCTTTAATAAAATAAATCCTTTAGTCCATTCAGTTGTTTTCTTATCTTAAATGAAAAGGCTTGTGTTCAGCAAAGTTCATCTGTATTACATCTCTAAATCAGAGCATGCCTGTTTGAAATGAGATATCAGGATTCCAAGGCTATTTGAGTTGCTTTAGGACAAAAAGTTCCACCTACCCAGACAGCCTTTAAAAATGTAGTGGTATACGCATGTTAAATAATGATTTACTTCAAAAATTATTGCAATTGGCACACATTTCTGTTGTGCCAGGGTCCTATTTTTCTTTAGTTTTTTAATATGTAAAAATCAGCATTTCTAAAATCACAACTTTAAAACCGTCAGGTAGCATGTAAAAAAGGAGTCTTGCTAGAAAGGGTTGTCTCCTGTAAAGTGCATTACCCTTATACTTCAAAGTATTCTGCTTTTTTTTTCTTTAGCTCAGTTACACCATTTCCTCGCATATCAATTATTTAGTTTGGTTGACTTTCTCTGCCATCCACTTGTTTGTTACTCTTCCTAGCATTTAAATAGATAGCTCTAAATGTGGTAGTTTCCATAGGATAAGCAGAGCCAAAGATAAGTCAAAACAAAACGAACAAAAAGAGCCTTGCAAGGCTCAATTAGCTTTCTCACAGATGCTGCAGTTTCCTTTGTAACTGTTAAAAATCTACTCAGCTCAATGACTATAACTGGCATTGTCATGTCAAAGATAAAAGTAAGATGCAGTTAGGCAGACACTGTGTGCTCTGTTTCATAGGACTGTATGGGTCATTTCTTATCCATATGTATGCTTTCAGCAACTAGGGGAAATGTGAGAGAACGGGCTGAACAGGCTATAGCTAGTACAACAGAATGTTAAAAACAGATTGTGTCTAAAAGAAAGAGGAAATAAATGAGGATATAGTTTCAATCTGGGAAAGCCAGTGACTACAAGTACCTCTCTTACTTAAATCAAGAAAAGAGACTCTTAATTGCCATTTCTGGTATCAAAAACACAACTAAATACATTGCTGACATATTGATTTATTTCAAAAATATCGCTCAAAGTTGTCTATAAATATTATGATGTCTTCTTTTCCTCTATCTATGGAAGAATTTTTTACAAATATATTGAATTTAAGGACATTTAAATATGCGTGGGCATAACACTCTGCTGTAGGCTGAAATCAGAGCCAAAATCCAAATGCCATAAATTAGGGGGCCTTTTTTACTTAGATCCAATTAATTAGCTGTTGTTTATATCCTGTTGAAATTTATATTTTAAAGAAAACATGTACAAAAAGCTGCCTCTTACCTTCCATCTGCAGAGCCATAATGCAGATAATGACAGCTGTATCCCATGAGACCTGTTGAGATTACTTGAAACCACAGCACATTAAAAATTCAGTAATACCTTGCTATTACTGCTTGGCCTGACTTGAGGGCAAAGTATGATGCTGTTCTCAGCAATGGTGCTAGTGAATTATATGAGGGAAAAGAATCTTAATTTATAAGTCACAATACCAGCAAAAACCCCACAAGTGGAATGAGTCTGTTCTGGCGAGATAATAAGACCAGAAATTGATATTTTTCTAGCAGAACTCAAAAACTGCACAGAACCTACTGAGGCAGGTGGAGAGGGACTTCCACTTGCCTAGGAACAGAGTACTACAGGACAGCAAATGAGAACTATTACTCTTTAATTTTTTTAATAATAGCTCAATAATAGCCCAAAAATAGCATGCAAAACAAACTCTTCTTTACCTAGTTGCCTAGACTGATAAAAAAGGATTCTAACTTTAGCTATTAGACTTCTAAATCTCAGTGTTTTGCAATTAGAGGAGTAAGAAGCTCAAAAAAAATGAGGATTCTTTGAAATGAAAATAATTTCTGAAAGGTTTTTTTTGGACTAAAAGATCAGGGAACTAGTGATGAATATTTTGATCCATGTGGAAAACAGCTTTTTATCATTATGTATTATCTGTCTAAGATCATATGTTAAAATATTTCGATTTTACTGTTTCTCATCTGAATCTCTTTTTAAAGTAAATGTCAGCATCTGCTGTTTATTTTGTTGCTAGTTAGGCCTAACATTATTTTTGTTTCCCCTGGTCTGAAAACAGGCTTTTCTGGTAAGCAATTAAAAATAATATATATAATTTTTTTCTTGAATTAAGTTCTGACTTCCCAGATGTGCATAAAGCTGGCTTTTTGACAATAAGACAGGAAGTTGTTTTGGTGATTTTTAGTTATTAATCTTTAACCCAGTGAATTCAATTTCCTGCTTTCGGGCAAATCTGCAGTTACTGAATGATAAAAGTCAAACTGTTGTAAACGTAGTAGGATTGGTTCAGGATTTTATATTCTCTGTTTTTTTCAACCAGCTGTTGTAGAAATTTCACTTTTATTGAACCAATAAGTTTGAAAAAACTTACTTATCCTTTGTTTACCTCCTGTCTAAATTTCTTCCACTAGCTTCTTTTCTGAATGCATCAGATTTCATAGCAATGTCATACCCAGTATAAGTCTGTGGTGGTTTTTTTGTTTTTGGTTTTTTTTTTTTGGTAACAGGGCTTGAGATCATTAAACTCGGAATAAAACCCAATTGGCATCTAGACAAACAGAGAAAAAGATAAGTTTTTCTATCTACTTGGAAGATTTTACTTCTTGATGTATGCCCTTTTGTTGAACACTGTGTGAATTTTTGATCCTTTTCAATGTTTTAAAAAAGAAATTTCATCTTCATCTTGAGAAAGGGATAGTTAAGCAAGTAACAGATTTCTATACAGTTATGAAAACTGTAATGAGTATAGATCGACACATTACTGCATCTTTGAATAAAGGAACTCTTAAATAGTGGAAAGCATTGACAATTGGTGAAAAAAAGAGTTTGCCTGAAGTTTTAAATGATGTTATAGAAGATAATTTCAGAAAAAAAATGGATGTATAACAAGAAAAAATCATCTAGGTTTTCTGAATGCAGTGGTGAATAATTTGTGAGGGTTGTGACACGTCACTCACCATGGACTTCCCAGCTAACAAACTGTTGTGCAATCACTGAAAAAAATATTGCTGCAGATTGTCTATTCTTCCCGATACATCAATCACTGATCATTCTTCTGTCAGAAAAGGAGAGTTAGCTAGGTGGACTTCTTTGATCTGACCTGGAATAGCTGTCTTTTATAATATTGTCCATTTATGTTATGCTATGTTATCACCTACTTAATCACTCAGTTGGGAAAGCCTCCAAAATTGGCTAGCACCATGAATATATGATCTGCCTCAAGAAAGGTATAACGAAATGTGCCACAGTCTACTGCTGATCTAGATATATGATGCACTGAGAAAACTGCAGTTTGCCAATTGTTGGTAAGTAGTTGGGTTCCTTTTCGTTCATGATGTTGGATTAATCTCACTGAATTTCAGTCATATTAATATAAAAATCAGACTAGTTTTTTGAGAGGCACAGCTTCTCTGAAAGTACAATAATTTCTCTTCCAAATCTATAAGAGAAATAGGCATTTCTACAATGACAATTTCCTCCTGGTGGTTGTAATCTACTGTAGCTGACTGAGAAATATTTACGTGTGGGTTAGTGATAAATAGCTTTGATTGCCTGCATGTGTAAATGATAAAGACCTATGACATTTATGAAGTGCTATTAGCATAAGGGTAATTAAAATGCTTTGTTTGCTTGTTTTAAGCAGTATTAATTTATAACATTCCATAATGGAAGAAAATATAAGTCTCATTCACTTAGAGACAAAAGTAGCCTTGTTCTATAGCAAATCTTTTCAAGCTTATCTTCAGAAAGAGTACATGTAACTTTCTGTGTAGAAGATATTATACACTCAGCTGTTTTGTGTAGCCAATACAGTACATACCAATAAATACATTAAATCCCAGGAAATCTTTAGAATAATGAACTGCTCTGGGAATTTGATTTACAAAGGTAGTACAGTTTGCTTGGGTACTACCAGACTGCAATTTACAGAACCTAAGCCATGGATATTTGTAATTTTCAGATCTTCTCCCACAACTTGCCTGAAATCATTTAAATAAAGTAGCTTTGTCCCTTTTGCAATCTAAAATGTTTATTACGGTGTAAGAAAAGGATCAGTTAGTAAATATTATAATTCTCAGTCAAAATATTATATTTTCACATGTAATTGCTATCTGTTTTCTCAAAAATAAAAATTAGGTTAGTCCACCCATGCACAACAAATTTAGAGAGCTTCTTGTGGCTTCTTGGTTTAGAGATGACATTCCAGATATTACCACATCTGTTCCAACTATTTTCATTAATATGGCCTCATAGCATTATGAAGATAATTAAATGCATGAGAAAAATAAAGCCACAAGCAGAAGTCTATTTGCCTCTACATTGTCCTCTGAGGATGACTTCAGTTGCATTTACATTAATAATATCCATCCATGTGTAGCAGAATAGTTACAAGTACGTAGTCAAGAATAATAACATTTGAAGCAGGAAGGAAATGAGAAGTTCCAGGAGAAAGACTTTTTCCCCCAGGCTTGTACCCTTTTTGGCACTGAGAACATTTATTTATGGCCCTTATGGCCATGCTACTCCTGCATTAGGATCATATGAAAGTTTTGCACTTCATGTTACTTACATCATTTTAATATTTGATGTGGTTAACATAATGTACACAAAAATACTTGTAATGATTTAATGCTTTGGGAGATTCTGCCCAGTCAAAACATAAAGCAAAGATAGCCAGAGAGAAAAGAGCTTAGTATGAACTCTCCCTCTTTGTGCCTTCAACATTGTCCTATTTCAAAAGATATTCTAACTTTTCCCTTACTTGAAGAAAGTCTTTCTGAAATTCTAGTTAAGAGTACAAATAAGGAGAAATAAATCCTAAGTAAGGAGAAATTCCTAGTGAGAATATGTACTTTTTTGGCAGAAACCAACTGGCCACACTCTTTTTAATGCAACCTGAGATATCACTGGCCTTCTTGTCTGCCAGGGCACACTGCAGACTCATGGACAACCTGTTGTCCACGAGGACATTCAGGTTCTTCACTGCAGAGCTCCTTTCAGCATATCAGTCCCTAACCTCTGTTGATGCATGATGATTCCTCCCCATGTATAGGACTCTGCACTTGCCCTTGTTGATCTTCATAATGTTTCTTTTTGCCCAATTCTCCACCATTTCAAGCAACATTAAAGGCAGGGCTCACATTAGTGTGTATATGCATTAATGAATAGAAATTGTTATATTTATGAAGAAAAAAGCTATGGAAAAATTCTCTTTGTGTGTTTGTGCTGCCCAAGAATGTGTGTGTGTGTGTGTGTGTGTGTGTGTGTGTGTGTGTGTGTGTGTGCATATTTTTGTTGTTCATACGCTCTGACCATTGTACTTCTTCCACATGTGTAAAATGCAAGTTTCATCTATTCGGCATTTTTCCCAGTGAATCATGAGCTATCATCCATTAAGAATGCAGGAAATAATCAAAACTGCATTCTTCTTCCTGATACAATTGTCAGTAAAGATATTGTCAAGTTAACAAATATCTGAAGGTGAGTTTAAGATTTATAAGAATTTCTGTGACATTCAGGTTAAGTTAATAAAATTTGTTGAGAAAAGATCCAGATACATTTTATATCATACACCTATAAAAAGGAAGCAATGGTTAGAACAGGTCCTAATATAATATGGAGTAACAAAGGAATTCCTTTGTGCAACATTTTTTCCTTCCAAAAATTAAATTTCTATCTGAGTCCCAGCTCATCATCACAAGCAGTCTGGGTGACTGTAATGGATCATCCTTTAGCTTCTTCCACTATAACTTCTTCTCTGGCATATTTGCTTTAAATTTGCTTATTTCCAAATAATAAGTGAGAGTTTATGTGCCACATAAAATCACTGCTACAGCTCATGAATACACAACCAGATGGTAAAGAAAAGTGCTAAGTATTTGCCATAGAAATGAAACTAATTCTTCAAATGCCTACAATGTCCAAATGCCCACCCTAGGATCCTTGAAACAATGCAAATGCAGATTTGTTCACGGGACAAATGTAATACGGCATATATCTTAGTAGAGCTATTCAGAAAAATCTTCTTATCCTTAGAATACAATACATAACTGTATGAATGTATTTGAAAATCCAAATGATGTCACTTAGCATACTTCTGATTTCCTCTGAATAAGTAAATGCTGTGACGTACCAAATGTAAATTTTGTATTTCTTCATGGAACATCAACCATATCTTTTCAAATTATGTATGCTATTAATTCCCATCTAGTTTCTCATCCAGCTAACTGTTCTAGTGGTGGTGCTGCCAGCGTAGAAAGAACTAACTTTTGTACAAATCTTTGTATGTATATCCTTAAATATAGACAATATGTATTTTTATGTAGGTCAGGATGACCATCTCTGAAACTGCTGATGTGATTAAGTAGTGGAACTCTTAATCACAATGTAATGTCTTTGAACTTGTCTTTGAAGATAGGAGCATTTTGAAAAATACGGAGTTAATTAGAATGACTAGTGCAGCCTGCAGAATAAGGAGCCCTATCTTTAACTGACCAATCATAAACCAGAGGTTGTATTGGGGTATGGCTAAGTGATAAAATTTGTATTAAAAAGTGTCATGAAAATCCTGTGGTGAGCTAGCTTTGTGGGAGACCATGTAGCACCCAAACTTGTGCAACTTTGCAGTAAATCAATATCTTGTCTCTGTGTGTGAGATTAGCTTACTGCACGCTAAGTAACAAATCCGCCTTTCAGATGACAAAGTAACTGTGTCTTTCTATTAAAAGGCTGATTCTTATGTCCTTTCTAAACAACATGTAGTAACCTTCGCCCAAGGTCTTTCAATCATTTTATAAATAACATGCCTAATAACTCAACATTAAATACCCAGTCCTAAATTGGACTACTTGCTCCAGGTTCTGTTCAGTGGGGAGAGAAAGGCACATTCAGATCTCCTACTCAGTAAACTGCCATCTGAAACTGCTAATTTCTCTCCATTAACAACACAGACAGCCTACAGCAATCATGGCCTTAATTTAGTCATGTACATTAAAGCAGCTAAGTAGAATGAATCTAGGCCATGCTGTCTGTGTGCATGTTGCCCTGGAGTCAATGTAGTTGTTACACAGTTCCCTACATACTTCATTAATGTTGTTCCATTCACAGGGGGACGTTTGCAATTTCATCCTTTAAATTACAAATCCATGTTAAAAAAAGAAAGAAAGAAAGAAAATATCACTCACTTAGGAACAAGGAATTTGTAAATGTCCGAATTCAAATTCATAGCAAATAGCTCTAATGTAAATAAAGAACATGCATATGACTGTATGATTATGCTTGTTAATACAAAGAAAGAAAAATAATGTGATAATGTTAAGTACATTGTGCTTAAAGGACATTCACACTTATATGGAATTTATTGACCTTATTAGACAATAAAATATACTACTATAGTAGCTGATATGAACTCTCACTGTTCTACAGCTGACCAAGTAAGAGTAAAAATGCAAACACAATATTTATATGTCATATGCTTGAAAACTTCATACTCTATAGAATAAAATGTTTATTGTTGGCTTAAATGGAGAGACGGTCCAAGGTCAAAGTAACATAAAAAATAGGCTACATGCATCTCTTTATCACAAGAGATAATAACAGTTGTTTATTAGTAACGCTTGCTTCAATTTTGTTCTGATTGATTCATATATCAATGAAATGTATGAAGTCATCATCAATGTGTTTATAAGGCTGTATAAATGCATGCAAAGAGAACATCTGCTGCAACTTCCTGACTGGTATATCTCTCAATATGCTAATGGATAAATCAGTCAGTTCTGCATATGGCAAGGGACTGATTGCCATTATTCTATAGTGTCATTCTAGGGTTAGATGAGAAATTTCATAGGATTGATGAGAAATCAAGCCAAGCAGATCTGAACGTCATGAAAATTTCCAACTGTCATCAAAGATACCTTGATGTTCTGCTAAAGGTTTCTCCTGTCTGCTAATAATGGTCAGCTAATACTCTAAAATGTCTACCTGATTGCATATGAGATTTAGTTTAACTTTCAAATGGTTTAATATACCATCTGGAAAATTTCTGAGTATGACTTTTATTTTGACTTTTTTTTTCTATTTTGACTTTCAGTTTAAAGGATAGAAGCATTTGTTTAGTTAGAGTGATACATGTGCCAACTTGGTTAAACAGCTGTTGAAACACTTTTTGAAACCAGGTGGTACAAACATTTTATGACAAAATACCTCTTAGTCATTAATATCTCAAAATTAATAGAGATTCAGCTTCATGGATAAAAATTTGGAATTCTGTTTTCTCAAACAGGTAGTTGTAGAGTTTCTTCTTAGTCAGTCTAACCTGATTTAGCATTAAATGATTTGGTGGGGATGTTTCCCGTTCAGGAGAAGAAGTAAGAGATCCAAGCCTAGGAAAAAAGAGTCAGTGTATGCAATTGACATCTGTGAAACAATTCCAGCAATTGCTGTTCTGTTGAAGATATACTAGCCCTACAGTGAAAGTTCCATGTACATAGATTAAGAGTATCTTATTTCTTAAGCATCAGATCATGAAATATCAAAGTCACATTGCTACTGGTCAAACATTCATTTTCTGTCTGCCCGGATCAATATCATGAAAGTACTTAATTCTTTACAGCTATCTTGTTTTTTTGTTTGTTTGTTTTTGTTTTTTTTAATCTGAAAAACATACAAAATGATGAACTGTAAAATTTGAATACTGTACTCAACTAGCAGAACGTGACATCTAATCATTCAGTGTCAGTGTGCCCAAGCTAGTAATAGTGTGTACCACTACTAGCGACACTATTAGAAACATTGCTAAACGATACGAACTAGATAAGTGATTCTCTGACTTCTTAAGCAATTTTTTTTCCTGTAAAAATTTGTTTTCTCTGCAGAGGCTTGATCTTTCCTACCTCAACCCCCCCCGCCCAAACACAAATTCATCATTGGTACCAGACATTGACCAGCCCCTACCATTCAGATTCCAGCTACCTTGAGTATAATGACACTTCTTTGTTGATTTCTCCCACTGTCCAACACCTGCACCTCAAATCCTTACATCCCAAATTTCTTATATTTGCAGGTCTCACTACTGATAAAACTTGTAGCCTCACTGTTTCTTGCTCACCTTCTCAACTAGATGCCTTTATCCACATCCAGTGATCCATCCCTAAAGTCCCAGCTGTCCATGTGCATTTACATTTCTATTCCAGCATCTTCACACATGTTTATTAAAACCAATGGTACGTACAGAAAACCTGAACTTCTTCAAGTGCATTCTCTGAAACTTGTTTCTCATAAATTGAATTGTCTTATAGCTGTATAAAAAGAAAGGATAGTCAGAAGGAGGAGAGCCTTACTTCATTGACAGTCATAACATGAAGACCATGGACTGAAGGTAATTTTGTCCTCTCCCACTCCTTTGGCTCATAATAAACGTTAGATTCTTGTTGTGCTTACTCAGGCAGTAAATGGAGAGACAAATGCTAGTTGGAGTATTTCCTATACTGTTTTACTTACTTACTTCTACTCAGAGTGAAATTCCTGATCCTGATCTTAATTTCTTTATGAACTGGGTATTGGGCTATTCTAATATCTCTGAAGTTTCAGGATAAACATTTCAAATACTCTTGTGACTCTTTTCCTTCCCTGTGCTTAAGGCTATTTGCTTGAGATAGACAAGCTCAATTTCTTTCTTTAGAAAGATTTGTTTTATTCTCTGCTTTTAGTGTCCAGGTCACATACCAGGGGTTAAATGAAATAAAAATAGTAATTGATGATTTTGTCACATTGTGTTAGAATGATCTAATCACAGGTAAACTAGAAAAGATTAGGTTAAGGGCTAGTTGCTGTTTTCTAACTTTATTCTTAGGGCTTATATGAACACAAAAAAATTCACTGTCCCCTTTAGATTATTTCAGCATATCGTTTTTGCACATTTTTCCCTCTGGATATTTTGGTCCCTCACATCTTTTTGTTCTCCACTGAAAAAAAAGTGAAGGTTGGCTTTTTACTTACAGAAGAGAATGAAAACTGCTTTTTTGGACTCATAAGAACAGTTGCAGAACTGAATAGATAGTAGCAGCATTTGTGACATTTGTGAGCTGGAAATTCCAAGAGAGACATATTGAGAGGACAAAGACACAAAGAGTGCTATCAGCAACTGGTCCAAAAAAGCATCAGGAGGTCTCCTGTGCACCAGAACTCACACTGATAACCAGTTATCTAATGAAATAGCTCTGAATGCAAGGGTTATTCTGTCCTCCCAGGAATTTTTTTTTACTTTTCAACTTTATTCATGTGCCAAGCTAAGATGAGGGAGAGATTCCAATTGGTTGATGTAGGGTTGGAAAGGACATCAAACAAAATAGAATAGTATTCCAAATGAGTAAAAATTGTGATTTGTAATTCCAAACTCCAAAGTTTCATATGACTGGGGGGAAATATTTTTAATTCGTCTGTAGAAAAATTTGTAAAGACAAATCTTGTCATATTGATAATCATTTTACTTCTTTGCTTTCAGTTTTAAGGAGAAGTGCAATTTCTTAAAAAATGCTATTTGAATCAATTACATTTTCTGGCTATTTATAAACTGATAGAGAAAAAAAGCAGCCCAGATCTCTGAATAGACATGTTAAGGCACCACACATACTAAACAAAGCCCCACTCATAGGACAATTAATCGTCAGAAAGAGCCCTCTCAGCTCTGCTGCAGAATCCATGGCCAGTAGTGGAATGTATCACATCGGTTCAACAAGTTTGTCTCTCCAAGGGTTGTAAACATCAATCAGTCCCAAATGTAGCTTTTCAGAAATAAACAGGCAAAAGTGCAAAAATGATCAGCTAGGATAACAAGTTTTGGCTATGTCCACTTCTATCCCAAAATAGGGGGGTGATGTTCACGTACAGGGCAATGCATGGGGCTGGTGCCTGGGTGCTAGCAGTATCTGGGCCCCAGGAGCTTGAGGAAGGGTGCCACTGCCCAGGCCCAAATCTACACATCAGCTGTGTAAGATCTCATTGGGTGTACTCTGGTCATGGCCCTGAGTCACAGGGAGAAGAAAATGAAGGTGAGACTGAGATTCTTACTGGGATATCTGCAGAGGCAAAGAGGCTGAGCATGCAAAAAATTGGAGGAGGGGCACTAGAGGCTGTAGTCACATGAACAGTGTAGGTCAGCTGCTAGCTTGGGAAACGCAAAGATGATGACTCACAGTAGGAGGTTGTTTTCTATGACAATAGAAAGGCATGTGTGAGAATTGAATCCAAGGCTTCTTTTGGATTTCTCTTACCTGAGTTATTTGGCTTCTTCATTTTTCCTCCTTTCCTCTTTTCTGAAGAGAAGCAATCCCTCATTTTTGTTTTTGAATGAAAAGCTTAGTTGCATATCTCCTGGAGATTACACAGCATTATCAATCTTGAACAAAGCTGGTGCTCTATGTTAGATAAGATTCACACATTTACAAGAGTTTATGCCATATATCTCTCTTAGATACATTCAGTTGGCTGATAAGGTCCTCTACCTAATATCTTTCTTGTCCTTTATAAAGTTCAGTATTTATTATCTGTCTATGTCAATTTTTCTTGACTAACAGAAAAATTTACGTCTGTCTTCTGATAATCTCTTTTCTGTTCAGAGAATGTTCATCCTGGTCTGATGAAGATTTTCAGGTACAATGTAGACTTGCAGTATGTCCCAGAATATTTTCTACAAAAACCATGGATTATATTTTACATTTATGTGTGCATGAAGTATGCATCTGTAAATTGTAGCCCAGTTTATCATAATAGACTTTATACAGGATTCAAATTCATCTAATCTACAATTCTAATCAAAACTATTTTCATATAGTCAGTTCTCTTTCCTAGTATGCTGTGTTCCATTTAATCCAAATTCCTCCTCTTACAAGTCATACTATCTTCTTTTGTATTATGAATCTTTCCTGTTCAGCTTGTCCTACTCAGCTCCTGAAACTGTCAAAATAAATAAAAAAAAATAAAATAAAATTTAAAAAGTATATATACACACAAATATATATATATATTATATTTTTCTGGGCTTCCTCCATTTCTATGCCACTGATCACCCATTAATGAGTTTCTGCTTTTTATTTTTCTTTTCTGTTTTTGTTAATTTTCTGATGCTCCAACTTCCATGCTGGAAGGCAAAAAAAAAAAGCCTCCAAAAAAAAAAAAAAAAAAAAAGCTGTTTCACCCAGACATGACAGTGGCTGAACAGCAGTCAAATGCCATAAAGTATTTACATTTCTATCAGAAGTCTTACATTATATATTAAAAAAAAAAAAAGTGAAAAAATACATGTACGTGTCACAATATGTCAGGTTTCACAGGAGTATCTTCATAGTTTCAGTAATGTTTAGAAATGTTTAGAAATAAAAAGCTCTTTTGACTTGCACATGTTATAAGAGATCTTGCAATCTTTAGAAAGCTATTTGGATCACTAATCAAACAAGTGAGGAGATATATTTGTGTCTTTATTTTTTCAAGTCATATATAATTTCTCTAACTGTCTTGGATGCATTTTAATGTACATATCTCCTATTTATATACTTATTTATTGGAAACATAGATAATACATAGCTAAGCAAATAATCAAAGGTAAATCATTTCACAGAACTCATATATTTGAATTGCTCTGAGTATCATCACAGTTTTATATCATAATTTTTTTTCTGAGATAACATTTGTATATATAAATATGTCAAATATGTATAGTCTACCGTATTCACCCTTCATGAGATCATGAGATCTAAAAGTTTAGACAGTGCTCAATGTTTTTCTCTGCCATAATTCTAATAAAGTAAATGTTGTGAATAACAGGAGTGCTTAAATATCTTGAATTCAGAAGTAAACTTTCCTACCCGGAATCCACAGACAGTGAATGCAAATAGAAGTCACCACAGTTCAAGCAAATTCATTTTAAAAGTTAAAGAAACTTTTGCATATTGATTGGTTTTGTATTATGTAAAATTTCTCTATAAACATTTCATAAATTTGTGACTTGACTGCCATAAAATGGATATTAAGAGGTAGTGATATGAGAATGGGTGTTATGGCACAAGACTAATAGAGCACAAAAAAGATGGTGGAATTAATGCTGTGAATTGTGTGGATGCATGTGCACGGTATGTGGAAACATGGAGAAAACTGCATTTATTTCAAAGAGAAATACTTAGTGTTTGTTTTTTTTCCTGGGGAAAAAGTACTATAAGCAACCATGGGCTTATTCTTTGTTGTATGAGTGTTGTCCTGAAAGTAGTGCTTCCTATTTAAAATAGTAGTGCCTCCTACCTAGAATAATTTTAATAATGCACCAGTAATCATACAGTAACTTGTAAATTTTATTGTAGGTGGATATAAAAGCGTTATAAGATGTGTCTATAGATACATATGTCTTTGTTTATTTTTGTAGAATAAATGATTCAGTGGCCCTGGAACAAAGTTGCATATGTTAGTAAAACATTAGCCATGCTATCAGGAAACCAGAGCTTGAAGACTGTTGAAGAAAAAGAGAAGTTTGTAACAGAGACTCTCCAAATGGAAAGTACAGGATAATTGCATAGGCTTGAAAAGTGCAAGCAAAGAACAATACTAGAGACACCAGATCTATTAACACAGCTTTTAGATATTCATTTTCTACTCATTAAAGAAATGCAGCCTTGGGAGCTGAGAGAAACTTGTTTCACAGATCGAAAAAAAGAATAAGAAATAAGAAAATGCATCACACATATATATAGCTTACCTTACACAGTAAAATTGTATACGCCATCAAACTGATGGCAGCCAGGAAAGAGCACATTGTGCAATCTAATATAAAAATGCCCCAGGCAAAGCCAGAATGAGGAAGCCTTCTCAGCTTCAGAACTACTCCCACAGAATTTGAGCTGCTAAGAACTTAAGGTTACTCTATGCTCTTGCTTCTCTTCGAAGAAGATTAGTCTCCTAGTTTTAGGAAATGGGGTGCTGTAGAAGTGTGGGCATAATGTAAGAGAAGGAAGTAAATACTACATTGTTGTATGGGAGCTGCTGAGTCACGGCCTGAACCTCTGATTGATCACCTGAGGCGAGCAATGAGTCAGCCAGAGGAGCACAGGTGAAGGCAATTCACCTGTGCTGCCGGAAGCCAGGCTCCACCCCTCCTAGACCTATTTAAGAGCTGGCTACCAGCAGGGAAGGATCTCTTCTGGAGATTGCCTCTGCTGGTGTTTTGTGGGTGAGCCTGGGATAGGGGTAAGCTTTCTATTTATCTCTTTTGTTATCGTAGTCTACTTTGCCTACCTCTTTTGTTTATTTTGTGATTATAACATCCTACTATTCTTTGATTAAACAATTGTTTATGTATATTAGGATTAATCATTATTGGGAATAAATTAGAATTCATTTTGGAAATGGATATGAAGGTCTTCTACTCAGATCACCTCAATCAGAGTAGGACCAGGTAGATGAGAATACTTAGGGCCTTATCTAGTGTGAGCATCTCTAGGGATTGATAATTCACAGCCTCTCTGTCAGGAAAAAAAAGTAAACATGTAATCAGAATTTTCAAGTTGCAGCTTGTACCTGTTGCCCAGTCATCCTGTCACTGTAAAAATCTGTCAAGAATTTGCCTCAGTCTTTTCTGTAGCTACATATTGTTGAAGACAGACTTGAAAACTCCTGAGTCTTCTCTTTCTATGATTGAGCAAATGCATTTGCATAAACCTTTATTTGCATATCCAAACAATACTTTTGACTACATCTCTTAAAATAATAAAATCATAGAATATCCTGCAACAGAAAGAACCCACAAGGATCACAAGTCCAACTCATGGCTCCACACAAGACTATATAAAAATTAAATTAAATATATGAGAGTATTGACTAAATGTTTCTTGAACTCTGGCAGGCTTGATGTTGTAACCACTGCCCTGAGGAGCCTTTTACGTTGCTTGACCCACACTCTTAGTGAAGAATGTTTTCCTAATATCTAATGTCTTGTATCACTGAGTCTTAATAAGATTCTGATTGCACTTAAATATCTGGCCTTTAACTCTTGAGTGCTGGCTGTAAACCTAGATGTAACAAATAATGAAGAATTGGCAACTAAGAGTGTAATTCGCAATGCAGCACATTTTCTACACCAGTTTGTGGTGGCTGTGTAGCATTCTGTACAGTTAAGGGATAAACTAAGAGAAAACTACTCAGCTGTATCAATCATTAGGGTGGAGTTATGCTACAGAAAGTTAAATAACGTGAATGAGCCTCCTGAACCCTAGAGGTGATAAATAGCATACCTTTTAATCATAGCTATAATATCTTGTCATTGCCACCTTACTAACTTTTTCATTATGAATTAATGATGGGCAGAACTGGAAAGGTTCAGATTTAATGAGCTGCTTCATAATCATTACTTTTTTTTAATAAACTATTTTTTGATTTGCAGATCTCTTTGAGAGCAGTTATTTTTTTTATTTAGGGAAAGCACAATGCATAATTCCTCCTATTGGAAAGAGATGGGAACTGTAGTGTATTGATTCTGCTTTTAATAGCCCTTCTCCCCCTGAGATAAAATAGTTAACTAAATATAACTAATGGTTATATTCATTCTTCTGGTGCATCAGTGCAGTATAACTGTAGAGGGCAGGAATAAAGCATAAGCAAAAGAAGCAGTTGTTTAACATGGATTGAATATAATTAACTGCTGAGACTAGACTGACTAGGCTTTAGAGAAGAAATTTGTGTTTGCTTAATACAGTAAAGGTGAATTCTTTTATTTTCATATTTAGTATAAAACTTATTTTTCTTATATTCCTGAGAAGTCTTAGCCTTCTTCATCTGGAAACACAGGTTGATTAACATTACACCAAAAACTGTCTGACCTAGCCAGGTACTGTGGAACAGACACTCTTCATAGAAAATATGTGTTATTAGTCTTTCACATAAGCGTTCAGGCTTCATCTTCAATTCAGTGTAGGGTGAAAAGTCTGAAGTCAGGTGTTGGAACTAATTGAAAATATTTTGCAGACATCTGAGTAGAAAAATAAAATTACATTCATTTCCCTCTACTTAGATAATGGAAACATCTAGAAATGCCACACTGCCCCCTACTCAGATTAAAGATTTTTTAGTAAATGAGTACTTTTATAAAAGTAACAGGTTTGAGACTTTGAGGTTTTACCTCCCTTTGAAGATTTCTGTCTGAATGCTTTCGAGAAGACACATTTTTTTTCTCCTGGCTTAAAACTCTATGAAAGAATACAACCCATTGCCTTATTGCCTTGATTTTCACACCATTGCCTTGATTTTCACACTTTGCTCCTACACACTGACTCACATACAGGCATATCACAGAATCACAGAACTGTAGGGGTTGGAAGGGACCTCCAGAGATCATCGAGTCCAACCCCCCGCCAAAGCAGGTTCCCTACAGCAGGTCGCACAGGTAGGCATCCAGGCAGGTCTTGAACATCTCCAGAGAAGGAGACTCCACCACCTCCCTGGGCAGCCTGTTCCAGTGCTCCGTCACCCTCACTGTAAAGAAGTTCTTGTGCATGTTTGTGCAGAACTTCCTATGCTGCAGTTTCCAGCCGTTTCCCCTTGTCCTGTCTCCACTCACCACTGAAAACAGTCTGGCCTCGCCATTCTGCCCCCCACACCTTAGATATTTATAGACCTGGATCAGGTCCCCTCTCAGTCTTCTCTTCCCAAGGCTGAACAGACCCAGTTCACTCAGCCTTTTCTCATAGAGATGCTCCAGGCCCTTCACCATCTTCGTGGCCCTCCGCTGGACTCTTTCCAAGAGATCCTTGTCTTTTTTGTACTGGGGAGCCCAGAACTGGACGCAGTACTCCAGATGAGGCCTCACCAGGGCAGAGTAGAGGGGGAGGATCACCTCCCTCAACCTGCTGGACACGCTCTTTTTAATGCACCCCAGATGCACATGGATCCATATGCACATGGAAGGACTGGACTGGAGTTTGTTATGTTTAGAAACATTATGACATGTATACTGTCTAATTTTAAAAAACATATATTCCAATATTCATAATTCAAGCTAAAATATTTCCATACATGTATTACTTGATATGTCTTATGAGATCTCATAATAATTCTATGATCTTTGTGATAGAAAATTTTCTAGGTAATTACAGCAAAAACGTTAGCCAAATAAAACTTAGTTTTAGGGAAAGGGAATATTTTTGCAGAATGCGTGAGGCAAAAAAAATCTTGATTCAAATTCGGAACACTTTTGCAGATGGAGAAAAAGCAACTGGATCTCAACTTTTATAGAGGCATCTCAGAAATTAACATACGAAGTAATGCAGGGGCACAAAAAAGAGACTAAACTTTGGGACTGACTTTTGAATGACAATCTTTCTAAAAGTTTGAAAGTGTTTAGCTCTTGTAGCCTTTTCTTTGCAGTTCTCCAGTAGAACTTGATTTTACGTGTTTTAGAAATGCAAAGGGTTTAGGAGAAAAGGCTGGGCTTGGAAATTCTGGCTCCACTGATCATGAGTGCTTAACTCAGAGACTGAAACAATCTCTTCCTCAGTTTAAGGCCTTCAATCAAGAATCATTAGAATCATTTTATGCAGTTAAAACTTTAATTTATTCTTTTAATTTTGTTGTCTATTTTTAATATGTAAAGGGTGGCAGGTTTTTTGAGGAGATGCAAGTGAATTCACATGTACTGTTTAGTCATTAAAAATGGCCTAGATTATACATATGTGACAATATCAAAGGAGTTCATAAAAATATGGTATAAGTACTTGTAGAGACAGCAAGTAAAGGAACTTAGAAATAAACGAATCCTTAGGCAGCATGGTTTGATGGTTCATTGTCAGCTGTTTACGGGCTGGTTCGGCCCAGTTCCATGACTACCGGGCAGAGGGATTTCGCAAAATCCGCGCCTCCAGAAAAAGGGAACAGGGGACCCTAAAAATAATTAAAAACAGCGGCAACAATCTGAGGAGAAACAAACTAATTTACTAACTATAGTATTGGAATGCAAGATAATGCACCATAATACAATATAATTAGAATTGAAAACAAATATAATGAGAGAATGTCCAAAAGGTAGATAGGCCTCACCATAACACTGAGGTGAGATGGGCAGTCCAGTTGAGCAGCAGGAAGACAGGAGGAGAGCTGATGGAAAAGAACAGATGAAAAAGAGTGCATCAGGTGACCTTGCCAGGAGTTATATCTCCTCTCTGTGACTGCAAAGTCCTCTGGGGAATGCAGTTGTTCTTCTCTTCCGGGCAGGTATCCAAAACTTGAGCATTAACAGTACCCCACATGATGCTATGATGTGGAATACCAAGAACCAAAAATCACAAAACCATGACATTCATTCAGCATGGCCACAAAGAAGATATTCCAAAATTATTCTTACGCTTGTTTCCATATGTTTATTTTTGCTCTTGGTTTAGGTAACATTAAATCAAAATTCAGTTTTACTTAAAAAAAGAAATGTAGGTTCACCACGATGCCTTGAGATTCACAGAAAAAATTAAAAGCAGTTTGATTAAGTTTTTTTTATATGAAGAGCAGCATTTTTGCATTGTGGTAAGTATCCTATGAAATCACAGGGAATTTACATGAAAGTAAATTGACAAAACTCTCTAGGAAATATACTAGAGGCAACAAACTCATTTTGTGAAAACTTTGGAACTTCATGGCAAAAAAATAATCTTTGAGTATTTTAATTCTTTTTTGACTTGATGAGAAAAAATTATAAATGTTAAATAAGTCAAACTTTGTCCTACAAGCCTTTCAGAATGGCATTCATCTGCTTATGTGATAAGGTTAACTACGTAGTTCTGCTGCCTTCCTCTATAACAGGCTGCTCATTTAATGTTCATTATTTAAAACTAAAGAGGCATAAAGGAAAGATCTAAATTATCATTTAGATGACAAATTATAAAATAAACTTAATAGAGACTTAATAAATTCAAGTACCAACTGGAGATTAAACACATTCAACATACATTATTATCCAAGACATACCATACTCCATTAAAAACAAAATGAAGAGATGAAGTCTGGTGATGGCTTTTGAAGTCATTGAATGACATATGCTAATCCTTTTTAATCCTAAATTTATTTAGTAAG
Source organism: Tetrao urogallus (assembly GCF_951394365.1). Classification (NCBI taxonomy): domain Eukaryota; kingdom Metazoa; phylum Chordata; class Aves; order Galliformes; family Phasianidae; genus Tetrao; species Tetrao urogallus. The sequence continues at coordinate 42,652,654 of NC_136819.1, read as the reverse complement.
AAATTTGGCCAGATCAATTAATATAAACTAAGCAAGCTTCATCTGCTTAGAGCTGGTTAATGGTCCAAAAGCTGATGAAAGGAAACATCAATTTCTTGTATTTTTTTTCTGTATTCTACATCCCTCCTAGGAACTAATCAGCTACAAATGTCAAAAATTGCAAGCCACACCCTCTTAAACTTCAAGGTAAATTTGTTAGTAGACATTTTAGAACAGCGCAACTTTAAATGACCTAATATTTATGCATTTCCCTGTAAGGGGGAAATGGACTAACTTTTCAAAGTATATTAACATCTTTGGAAAATCTCCTTACATACTTTGTGTATATTTTCCACCATAAGTTCTGCTTGGTGCAGGAATAGAAGAGAGTAATGAAAGTCCATGCCACATTCAAAAAGACAAACACTGAAATTTCATGCAAAAGCTTTCCATAACCACCAAAGTAGCAATCTGAACAAAGTTCATGAAAATATTTGATTATCCATCTGAACAAAATAATGGTCTTTAATTTCTTTAAAGCCATGAAAAGACATTGTATAAAAATAAATTTATATAGCTTTTGTGTGTTATTAGTTATTGAAGTGATAATTCCATTGTTTTGTACACTCAGTGTTTGATTGCCATCATTGCTCAGAATTAACAAATGAGAAGTTACCTGCTTGCCTTACGGATGATTGCTTTCCACTTTGACAATCCTTTCTTTTTTAATAGAGTATTTGTTTTCAAAATTTCAGTCTCAGTACTTAAGTACTGTACATTAATACAAATTCAGTGCAGTACATGTAGTTGAACTGACAAGCTAATTGAAAAGAGAGCTTTTTAAAATTTAAATTGTTAAAATTAATGAATTATGATGTTATCATTGAAATCCTGAAAATATAAGTTGAAAAAAGTCTCTAACCTACCACTGTTAAAGTCATCGACTATTTATTCTCTTGTCCAGCATTCTTGTAGTGTCATTTGGTATGAGTAGATGACCTGCATCTCATGTATCACTAAGTAATAACTCCAGAAGCAATATTCCCTTTGTTGTACTCCAGGTCACATAATACAGCATTTCTGAGGATCCTCATTAAGTACTCTGGATTATTAAAGTGGAAATATGCTTAGTCATAGAAATGAAGGAAGAAGCTGCAAGGAGGATCTTTTCTGTGGATTTCAGTTCTCGGACCAAGAGAACTGTCCCAAGATTAGCAACCTTTGAAACTGTTGAGTTTCTTTTAATGTGCTGTTTGTATTTTACATTGTTTGGATATATTGTGTTAAACGTACACTGAAATATCTTTTGTACTTTTTTCGGAGTGCTGAAGAAGAAAAGTAGAGGGAAATAACTTGTGTTGGATACCCTCAGGTGTGTGATTCTGAATGACATTGAAACACTGACTCTATTACATTTTCTATTCAGTAAGGAAAAAAGAAAAAGAAATGGAAAAGAAAGAGGAAAAAAAAAAAAAGAACCATTTTACAGTTCAGGAGAAGCAGTTTGAGAGAAACACTTACCTGGCTATTTCCTGTACTTGCTACCAATTCAGGCTAAATACTGCTTTGGTTCACCTCCTTTGTCATGAAGAGGCATCCATTACTCTAAATGCAGTTTCAGGCTTTCTGTCAGCTTGTAATAGTGCAGTTTATCACCACAGCAAGAGCAAAAAGCATGGAAAAATTAGGTTAATCAATACCACTGCAGTGTATTTGACATCACATTCAGGAAAAGTTTAGCATGTCATACTTAACTACAGAACAGAAACTGCATGATGTCTGTGTTGCACTTGTCATGAATGGTGGTTCTTCATGCAGATCAAAGGCAGAATATAGCCTTGAGCTTTTGCTAATCATGCACCCCCTGCAGACCACTGGCACCTCAAATTGTAAAAAAATGAGGCACCACTGCTTTCAATATTCCTTCACCTGAATTTTTTTTTCTAAAACTTTAATTGGCACACTTAGGCAAGATCTGTATCCAAATGTTCTGTGTTTATGAGCAATCCTACTTATTTTTTTTTTAAACTCTTGAAACTACTTATTCAGTGTTTGGAGGTTGGGGATTGGTTGTTCAGGATTGGTGTTTGGGTTTTTGGTATCTTAAAATTGCATTAAAGTGCAGAAATGATGAACTGATATTGGAGAAAGTATTTCTGAAGCAAGGGATAGAGTTTAGCACAGCATGCTCACAAATGTAGGGAATTTACGGAAAAATGTACCTGACCTCTGTTTGGGCTGCAATATCACACACCTACAAAAATAAACAGATTCAAAGCTGTGATAAAACAAAATTGTGTCAGCTTTTTATGGAAGTAGCATGCTCTTTTATGCTGAATAGGAATTTGATCTAGTGATGGTTGTGATGGTGCTTTGTAATGAAAGTGACAAACTTATGTCACTGCCATTTGTTTGTACCAAAGTTTACTTATGTGCCTTTCATCTCCAAAATTCCCGTACACTGGGATTGCAATCTACTGCAAAGTATGAAGTTTACATTTTTCACTTATTCACTAGAAGCAATGAATTTGATTGAAGTTTGCTCAGAACAAGGACTAAACATAATGAATTTTAGCCTTGTACAAAGCATTACTATAGTTTAATAACTGTTTTTCTATCAGTTCTTTTCAGTAAGATGTTGTTGAAGATGTATCAGTATTTACTGCAAACTTACTGTAAAAGAGACTTTTTAAGAGATACTGTGTACGGTATAGACAATCTGAGATAAAGGTCAAAGGCTTTATGATAAGCATCACAAATCTTCAGAAACCTATCGTTCATATCTTTAGCAGGCTAATAGAGACGTTATTTCACTGAGGTCAGTGGAGCTACTCTGAGAGCTGCTACTCTGACTCAGAACATATACTGGAATGTTTATCTGAAGCTAATTTAAACATCTTTAATCTCGAAATTGAGGTTGGTAATTCATAAATACGTTCGTTCTTACAAGAGTTTTAGTATCAGTGAGATTTTTACTTGAGTAGTGAAAAAAAGGTCTGTTCCCAGCATAAATTAATCATAGAGTCATAGAATTATGGAATCATGGAATAGCTTGTGTTGGAAGGGACCTCAAGGATCATCAGGTTCCAATCCCCTTACCATAGACAGTGTTCTCAGCCACTAGATCAAGTGCTAGATCAGATTGTCCAGGGTCCCATCTAACTTGGCCTTGAACACCCCCAGGGATGGGGCATCCACAACCTCTCTGGGCAGCCTGTTCCAGCACCTCACCATCCTTGCAGTGAAAACCATCCCTCTAACATCTAAATCTAAATCTCCTCTCCTTTAATTATAAAATATTCTCACTAGTCCTATCACTATCTACCAGCGTAAAAAGTTGATTTCCTTTGAGTTTATAAGCTCCCTTTAAATACTGGAAGGCCATAATGAGGTCTCCTAGTAGCCTTCTCTTCTTCAGACTGAATAAGCCCAATTCTTTCAGCCTGTCTTTATAGCAGAGGTGCTCCAGTCCTCTGAGCATCTTCTAGGCCCTCCTCTGGACCCTCTCCAAAACCTTGACATCCTGTGTTGGGTGCCCCAGACCTGGATGCAGTACTGCAGAAGGGGCCTCAAAAGGGCAGAGTAGTGAGGAACAATCGCCCCCTTGCCCTGTTGGACACTCTTCATCTGATGCAGCTCAGAAAACAGCTGGTTTTCCAGACTGTAAGCGCACACTGCTGGCTCATGTTAAGATTTTCATCTACCAGGACCCCTAAGTCCTTCTCAGCAGGCCTGCTTGCAAGGAGTTCTCCCAGTCTGTATACATATCTGGGATTACCCCAACCTAATTGCAAAATCTTGTACTCTGCTTTGTTGAACCTCATTAGGTTCATGCTGTCCTATCTTTGAAGCTATCAAGGTCCCTCTGGATGACATCCCTTCCTTCAGCCACATTGTCTGCACTGCTCAGCTTGGTGTCATCTACAAGCTTGCTGAGAGTGCACTGGATCCCATCATCTGTCGCTGATAAAGATGTTAAAGGGTACTATGTCCAAGACAGACCCCTGGGGAACACTGCTCATTGAAATTAATGAAGTGGAATATGAGAAACAGAATCAAAGAGATCACATTGATCAACCGATAGGGCTTGAGTACATGTGATTTATGCTCATTTAATTAACCCTGAGCCTTTTCAGACTAAGTAGAGTTTTGATATGCTATTAAAATTTCACAGCCTAAGGTTTATTTCTGATGTCTTTATGTATTTAAATTTTTATATATTTAAAAAGCCCTTTCCCCACTGCTATGTGAATTTAAGTCAGAAGGGGATCCTTGTGATCGTTTTGTTGGACCTTCTTCATAATTCCAGTTAAATATTTTGAAGTAAACTATTTCCATCATAACCATTTGTGTTATGTTTTTTTGGCTTTTTTTTTCCCCCACAGTATTACTAAAAAGTGAGGTATGTCTCACTGTGGACAATGTTTAATCTTCTGTTTTAAATAAGCTATAGAGCAACCACAGGCATTCATCCCTTCTATTCTTTTATCTCTGAATTTCATTCAGAAAATAAGTAGTATTTTGTGAAATAGATATTTCAAATTTTTCCAGTGCTTACACCTTACATGCTAGATCATTTGGTTCTTGAGCCTATAGATATTTATTCTGAAGCAAGTTCAAGTGCCTATAGATTTCTGAATAAGAATAGTTCTTAAAGAATTTTTTTTTAAAATTGCTATTTTAAATCATTCTGTGATTTTGTCATTAGCTACTGTTATTAGCATAATTTTAAATCATGGTAGAATATTTATTTCTGAAAAACTGGAGGGCAAAGCTCACGCTTCCAGCTCTAAAATCTACCAAAACAAAGAATTACTTTGCTAAATTAGCATGGCAGAAGAAGGACAGTGGCTGACTACCTAATCTGTTAATCATACATATTATAATATTTCTAGAATATTTTTAGGAACCAGAGTTATTCACGCTTGTGGGCCCAAATGTAATGTGCTCTTTGTAAATTCTAACTCAAGAAGGAGTGTAGCTGTGATTCTGGATGAAATTATCCAAAGGAATTTTGCAGTTGTAAGCCAAATGTGAAATTCAGTTAGAATCCTATGGGATAGTAATACGACAAGGGTGGCAATAAAGGTGCTTTGGGTTACAAAGTAATTCACCTATTTTTGGGGCCCCTTCACGCATTGTAAATAGTGCAGTGGAAGTTTTGTAGGCAGACCAATGTCTTTGAGTACTTTCTTCTGGCAGCTAATAAAAAAAAATCTACTGCATAGATTCAATTAATATAAAATGTAATGTTAAATACCTAGAAGTCAAAACTGAATGAGGTTTTGTAACAGTCTCCATTTTAAACTTAGTGTATACATCATCTTATTTGTACCCTATATATCATCCCATTTCATTGAAATGAATTTTATACTGTTACATGGTGTGATGATCTTAATAAGAGGAACAAATGATGATCATCATGATTGACTAAGTATGAAGACTGGAAAATTGCGACTGAGATTTGCTGTGATCTAGGGTTGCTTCTTATAGTAATAATGTTTTTTTTTTTTTTTTTTAAGTGATTTATCATCTGAGAAAACCCTGATAAAATTTAGAAACACAAAGTATTACTATATTATCAAGCATTATTATATGGGTAAAAAATTGTGCAATGAAACTGAAAACTTTTGGAACCCAGTGTTGGGTCTATGAAAGGTTGTTGCCTGAGCTGTATGACAGTTTGGCACGGTGTACCAAGCGTATATTGATCATTTTGAAACATGACTTTTTTGTTTTGTAAAGATTCATATGAAACTCTGGTTAAACTGCAGTTCATATCTCCTCACACCGCCTGACAACTTTATGAATGATTCAGAACATTTCTCTGTAGTTTATTAGCACAGTATATGAAAAGATTATTTGGATGTTTCTGAGTATTTTTTAGTAGTAGAATGTTTGTCAAATAATCAGGAAGACAAAATTCCAAACAAGAACTTCACTGTAACATTTGAGCTTATTAAAAATATGTTTTGAACTATTAATTAGGGAGATTATACTTTTGTGTCTAGAAATTTGGAAGAATGGTATTTGGAGAGAACAGTTAAAAGCATGAAGGAATTTTCTCATGCCACAGCAAAACTGGATGTTTTAAATAGATCATTGCAAAGAGCTCTGCTCTCCTCTACTTGAGATACAGAGTAAGAAAAGTTATTTGAATGTGGATGATTATTTTAATCTTAAGTATTTCTTCTTCCTGCTATTAGGATTAAATAATATTTTGGTATGAGAAAAATGCTTTAAAGCCCAGTTTTTCTGTAACATTGGATACCACAGCTTTGCCAATTGACTTTATCAGATCATTTCTTTATGGATGAAATTTGCTAGTTTTTGGTTGAATTATTTTCCTGGAATATTTAACAGGATTCAAGTTGTAACTCCTCTGGGGTCCTACTGAGAGTATCCCACGTGCACAATGGAGAGAAGGTATCATCTGTGGGAGGAAACACAAAAGCAAGACAGTCTAGATACAGAAATTTATTTCAAGTAAAGCATAAATATTTTTGCCTCTGTGGGACCAGCAACTAGTACAACCATCTTTGCTAGTAAACTAGCAATTAGATGTATGGTTCTAGAATTAACATTGAACCACAACACACAAAACCCTGATCTTTCTGTCTTTGTATAATATGTGCTGCCAATGTAGACTGACCCAGTGATAACAACTGGTAAGCTGATGTCCAAACTCATTTTACTGGATAAGTATGATTAATATAAAAATTATTATATCTGAACACCTACTCTCAGTGTTGGAAATTAACTGTAGGCTTCAAGCATAGGGAAGGCTAGATCATAAAGAAGGCAAGTGTCCCTGCCTGTAGCATGCAATACAACGTCTTCAGTACAACCTAATTTAATATAATACAAAACCCTTTGTACCCATGGCTCTGCCGTCTCTTATAATGGTTATTTTGGCTGTAGTCTAGTATGTTGAATTAAATTCTCTCTTCCTGAATTTTTTTCCATTAGCAGGTAACTTTATTTCATTTATAAATATATTCCACAAACTGAAAGTCAACTAGTGTCTACCACTGCATTATTAAAAGTGTGTTTTGGATGCTATTTCATCACAGCACCTACAGGTGGTTAAAACGCTTGACTTTATTTTCTCTTTGGATATCTTGTACAGTATTCTAATGGAACTAAAATATATTCAAGGAACTGGGTTTACTCTTTACCCATTACATTAGAAATTACAATAAATAGCAAACTTTAGAAGATGCTGTTTGAAAATTTATTAATATATGGATAATGTCATATTATCAGTCAATATATGAATACATACCAGTTAATATACTAAATAATAGAACATAATTGTGGAGGAAGTATAAGGAATAAAGAATATAAATATAAGAATTCCTATTGAACAGCATTTCATAAAAGGCTTAAATCTTCTCTGGTTAGTGTTGAGGGCATATGATATTCCATAGGATAATTCTAATTATGATATCAGTTCTAAAGGAGCTTGTACTGGGCCAGACTGAAGTTTGATCTGTGAGGAAATGGATATGTATGAAATCAGCTGCTATTATGAAATATTCTGTCTGCTAAAGAGATATGACAGTATAGTTTGAAAAGGACTGTGCTTTGGTCATCATTTGTTCTTAATATCTTTTTTTAATTTTCTTTTTCCTTACGGGATCAGTACCCACTGTGATTGATACTTGACCAAGATAGCATTAACTAGTATCTCCTACAAAGAATCTTCTTATATTCACCCTGATGTAGATGTGCCATTATAGTACTAATTGGTAACCCAGGTCACTATAGAGATAAAGAAAGAGATTACTTTCAAGTCTTAACATTACCTACTCTAATTTTTTGAAAGTCTTTAAAAGAATGTGGTGTTTCCAGTGTCTTCTGATGATAGACCCAAAACAGGTCTGCCGGTAGATGGTGATCTTCAAGTCATTAATTTTTGGCTTTGCCATTTTCGGGAAACATAAACTGTTATGTGATCCTAACTATGCACAGTCTGTTACAGTACTTTCCATGAGTGAGTAATTCATTATTCTTAAGAAAGTTGTCCTGCCTGGGAGGTATTTGTTCTTCACTGACTGTGAAAGAATAGATGCAACTTAACTGGGACTTTGCATTCTGATAGCTAAATCACAATGAGATCAATTCTACTGTTGCTGAGTTTTGAGAAGCCTTTGTATTAAAGAAAAAAAAATAAATTGGTAAAAGCTGTGGAACAATGATATTTTGGGTGCTGTGGAAGCATTGCTATGGATGAAAGCACTGGATGTAAAATAAAGCCGTTTCCAAAGTGCTATGAAATCAATGGTTGTATTCACAGTTTTGCACTATTATACAGTTCACTGGCTAATTTGTTTGCTATTAGTGTCATAGATCGTTGTTCTAACCTGCTAAGTAATAAGATATGTGATAGGTGCAGTTGTGAGTACATACGATTTGTATATGGAATACTCTGACTAAATATTTCAGAAGAACTTGCTACCTTTCATAGAACATCTGCAATCGAATCAGAACTTTAAGCACAGTTTAAGTACTGCAATCATATTTATGAATATTTATATTTATACAGTACTTAAACATCTTAATTTAATCACAGCTGTTCCAATTGGTGGACAGATGCACTTGCACTTTAATCTAAAAAAACTCAAGTTTTACTGCATATTTCAAAGAAATATGAAAGAATATTTCAAAGATTTATCTTCCATTTGCTGAGGAAATACAGAGAAATGTGATGTGAGATATACAGTATTACATCAAATTGTGTAAATAAGTGAAAACATTTGTCCCTTGTCATGTCCTTGAACTATGTAAATGCTGTCAGGACAAAACGGCTACAAGGAAAAGGAAACACAACAAAACCTGTCTTATTCCCCCAGTACAACTTAGACTGAGGAAGCTTAATGTTTAAGAGGAGACAATTAAGATAGCAGTCTCTTTGCTTAACATTTCTCTTCAGTGTTTCTTTGTCAAGCAGTTAGGGCTGTTTATATTCAGTGTAGCTTCTGTATATAAGATGACAGGAAAATGCTGACGTTTAGTGGGGCGCTGGTATTTTAATGTGACTGCTACTATGAGAAAAGATTTGCAGTAACTCTTCTACTCCTCTTAAAAAAAAAAAAAAACCCCTTTACATCAACAGATGGTTGTGATTCATACTTCATTCTTTTAACTTGAGTATAAATTGATAACTCACTTCATTAGTTTTGGATTTCAATTATTTAGCCACTGTAAACAAAAGAGAAATGCATTCATCAAAACAAAAATGAATCTAAAGAAAATATCTTTTTTTTTTTCCAATTAAATTTGAATTGCCAATTAAATTAACAATTTTTCCCTTTCTTTTATTAGGGTGTAGCCTGCTTGTTTATGAAAGTTTATACAGTTTTGCGGCTGCTCTAGAAACTGGAAATCTGTTTTTAAGTACATACTTACATATCTTTATGTCTGTTAAGATGAAACTGACAAAACACTGAAAGTTGGTTTTCTTCTTTTTTGATTGGACACATTGTGTTGCACCAGTACATTTTGAAATAAAATTTAAAAAAAAAGCCTCTCAAAACAGCCTGTATGCGAATGCAAGTTGCTTTACCATATCTCATAGCCTGAGCGGAAAAAGACATTGTTCACTTCGTTTTACCTGGTCTGTTGTAATATTCAGTTAATAACTGTAATTTATTACAAAGTTATAGAATGTAATCAGGACTATATTTGCTGTTATGTTTAACTGCAGTTCCTACATTGCTGCTAAAATTAAGGCTATTGTTATTTGTACGTCAAACCGTGAAGAAACATGATAATTCTTATCAAAGTCTAAAATTTCCTTGATGTCTGTAAATCAAATACAGTGTAGATGTTAACCTGTGGAGTAATCCACAGAAACATCTTATATATTTCACCTTATATACAAAGTTAGTTTATTTAACTCTGAAGCTGAACAGAGTTTCATTACAGTGAGCATTTTGTGTAATTTTTTATTTCCTCATTTTGCCATATTTTTCTTATTCCATGTTATTCATTTGCATCCAAACTTGTTAACCAAAAGTCAGCACGGTTCCATCATGTTCCTTTGTGGATGTAAGCATACAGAAAAATTCACCCATCACAACAGAAAGACTTTAAAGCTTAAGTATACATTATTATAGTAATGACAGCCATCTTTACAGTGTTGCTAAGCAAAGCAAAAAAACTACACTAAATATGAGAAATGTGAGAATATATGATTTAGCGGAGTATTTGTTTTAGTATATTATTGTCCTTTGAAATGACAAACATGATGGTGAAAGAAAGTTTTTGTGATCTATGATGGCTAAGTTCCTCTGTGTTACTAAAAGAAAATCTAATGCTGCATTAGAATTGAAACCTTTCCTCTCTATTTTTCTCTAGTCTTAGTCTTGGGAATAACTGTTAAGACTGATGGAATAGTGAGCTTGCAGATATATCAACTCTTAAGCTTTTTAACTAGGAGAAAATAAACAGAAAATATTAAAGGAGGAAATGTTATTTAGGAAAAAAAGTCATTTTCTTTAGCATGCTCCATTTGTTAAAAATACACTTAGAGATGGTAAGTGCAGTGAGTTTATACAACCACTAGGGAGGTAGTGATTAAAAATGGTTAGAAACAGATCCTGTTTTAAGGAGGGAGCAGTGATGTAGAGCTTGAGGATATTGACCAGAAATAATAAAGTTTGTCAGAATTATCTGGCAATACAATCATTACCAAAGCGAGGATTGCAGCTCAATAATAATTAGTACTGAGAAAACTGCCCTTGTTTTCAGTTAGAAACACCAGCTTTATATTGTCTGCTTCAGCTGTGTAGAACAGTTTCTTCTGAGTGATCTATGATTCCAGTGCTACATGTAAGAATCATGAGCTGCCACTATAGTTCTCTGTCTAGGCTTCTTTCTACTCCAGGTAGAAATAGATGGAATCATTCTTCATTTGACAATAGATGTATCCCTCATAATGAGAAAAGTACAGATAATTCATTAAAAATGATCTTTTTGGTGAACTACGACTTTCTTTCTACTCACGAAAACTGACGAGAATTTTAAGATATCTTCAGATTTACCAAGTAGTGTTTTTTTATTTTAGAGGCAGAACTGCTATTTGAGTGTCGATTATAGTAAATTCATTATTTCAGAGATATGAGCAATTGACTATTAAACATGAGTGTTTTCTTTGTTTTTTATTGGATGAGTTAATTGGACCTTGAAGTTGCCGCAATTTACTTAGCCACAAAAATATTTTAAATCTTAAAAAGATAGACCTTTTACTCAAATTATAATATATTTTTATGAATATTTGTTAGTAGAAATTTAAGATTCATGAAATGATACCACAGAAATTTGTGTTATTTTCACTATTTTTGTTTGTATAAAAATATTTGACTTGCCAGCATATAAGAGTACCTTTATTATATCACATTTTTCTTCTCTACATATTGTATGCTATCTATTATAACTTGGCTGCATATCCAATTATTTCCCTTGTTTTAACAAGGCACCTCGTAGTATCTTCAAATCAGATTGGAAGAATGGAAGATGTTTAAGAAATTAAAGGTCTGGAAATCTTGAAAGTAATTTTAGCTAATATTTTTCTGAATAGTGTATGTAATCTCAAGGTAGGTATTAGATGTGAACAAATAAAAGCAAAAGGCCTTTGATTAAACCTAAATGAAGCACACGATTCTCTTACTGAGATTTCCACAGGGAGGTATACTCAAAAGAACCACACCAGCAATTTCCTAGAAAAAAAAATATGTGATTGAAGTAGCTTTATTATACTGTTGTGGTTTAACCCAGCAGGCAACTAAGCACCATAAATCCATTTGCTTGCTCCCCACCACTCCAGTGGGGTAGGGAAGAGAATCGGAAAAATAAGGTAAACTTGTGGTTTGAGAGAAACACAGTTCAGTAACACAAAAGAGGAAAATAATAATAGTAATAATAAAGATAAAAGAACATACAGAACAAGTGCTGCACAGTGTAATTGCTCATCACCCACTGACTGATGCCCAGATAGTTTCTGAACAGCAGTTCTTTTCCCTAAACCAGCTCTACCATTTTGTTGTTTAGCCTGATGTTTATGATATGAAATATCTTTGGCCAGTTTGATCAGCTGTCTTTTTTCTGTCTCTTCAGACCTTCCCTCACTGCCAGGGCAGTGTGAAAGGTCTTAATGCAGAAACTTCTTAGCAACAATCAAAACACTGGTGTGTTATCAACATTGTTCTCATCCTAAATACAAAGCACAGTACAATAAAGGCTACTAGAGAGTAAATTAACTCTGTATAAACTGAAAACAGGACAAATGTACAGGGGACACAGATATTCAGACATTGCAATCACTGGAACAAAGTATGAATGACATGTAAATGAGATGCTTAGGGAGTGCAGCAAATGCAAATAGTATGTATACATTCTAAAGCTACGCTGACTTCTGAGCAATAGATCAAGATTAGGAGATATAGTTTCATAAAATCTTGGTATTTTAATCCATGGAAAGGCTTGGAAAGATACTTGGTTTTTGTTTTGTTCTTATGCTTCTTTTCTTCTGTTGCTGCAATGAATTGAAAATTGAAAGCTTGCTTGAGAATCCTATGTCTTGCATGTCTTAACTCCACCTGCAACTTTTGGCACACTATCTGCCTGAAGTTCATAATCTGAAATGCCTCAGCCGACAGAATCATAATGTGGTAGTGGGGGCACCACAGCACTGTTTGACAAGACAGATATGTGCACAAAGTTCTAAGGAGGATGTATCAGACACTGAGAAAAGAAAAGAATTCAAAGATAGAAACAAAACAACACTGGAAGTGTGGGAGGAAGCACCACAAACCAATTTCTCATTTTATGATTTCTTTAGGAGTGGATAATCTGGAAGAATACATTTTATAAAATTGATATATCTATTATTGATGATTGTAATTGCATACCTATTATATTAATTCCATAACAGCATGCAGAAGAAGTTCCTTAAGGTAGGGGTGGTTGAGCACTGGAATTGATTGTGGAGTTTCCTTCTATGGAAATATTCAAGACCTGTCTAGGTGCCTACCTGCGTGATCTATTGTAGGGTACCTGCTTTAGCAAGGGGGTTGCACTTAGGTCCTCTTGAGGTCCCTTCCAACTCCTGCAATTCTGTGATTCTGTGATATGAAATTTGCCCACAGATGTTTATTGTGTCATGCTTAGCTGAAATTAAACTGAACATGTTTCTTTGCTTTAGTTTTGAATTCCTTATCTAAAATTTACTCAGTGTTTGGAAGGTGATTCTTATGCTCTTTCTCAAGCATAACCACAAAGTATGTAAATAGATGTAGGCAAAAAATATTCACTACTTAGACTGCACTCTGAGAAATGTAAAATGTGGGTTCACGCACCATCTTCATAGCATGGACTTTTAAAATAATTTTTTTCTTGGACTTATGATAAACTGTAGTGAAAGTTTTGAGGGCTGCTCCAAAAGTAATGTCTCCTTTTTTATTGTGTTGCTGCACAACATCAGAGGTGGTGTTGGTGGTATGGCAGTAGAGGTTCAACCTTCCTACCAATGTTCTGTTACACATTGTTGCTGTGCAACAGATGGCAGAGGAGAGGTAGTCTGACCAAATGGCATTTGACATGGAAATGCAGGTGAAGCAAAGGTGTGTCACTGAATTCCTACATGTGGAAAAAATTGTACCTGTTGACATTCACTGATATTGTATATTTATGGAGATGAAAAAGGGGATGTGAATACAGTAAGGTGGTGGGTGATGTGTTTCAGCAGTGGTGACAGTGAAGATGAGTCACCTCTACTCGTGCTTATTTCTATGAGCATAGCATGCAGGCTCTTGTTCACTGTGAAAATCCGTAGCTAGTCATGGTGACTGTGTTGAAAAATAGTGTTCTGTAGCTGAGAGTTTGTTCTATCAACTAGCACATAGTGGACTTTTTATCTGTTGTAATTTCCATGGAGGCATTACTTTTGGAGTGGCCTATGTGAGAAGCAAAGTATTTGAAAGCTCTGTGTAAATTGTGATTGTGGCTTAGATGTAGGTACTTACTATGTTTAGAAAAACTTCAAATTTCAGAGACTACATATGTGTGTATATGTGTATATATGTGTGTATATGTGTGTATATATATAGTAAGAGAATAATGGTAGAATGGAAACTCTAAAGATACTTTATTCCATCTCCTGAACAGATTATCTGACTGAACTGTACCAATTCAAAGTATCTGGTCTCTGGGAAGCTTTAAATTCCAAGAATTTAAAGACCAGGTATAGCTACATTCTACCTGACTCATGGAGTACTGAGGAAAGTCTGTAGTCGATACTGTATTTAATAATACAGGTTAGTAAGTAATACTTTGACAGTTCTTAGATTCCTTCTTAAAAATACTGTCAAGTTGGATCTTTAGTAATAAAATGTAAAATAAGTTTTCTGCAAGTCTTTGTAGTTCTCTGCAAGTCTTCTCAGATGGGAATTTCTGCATTATGATTTATTATGAAACATTTTACTTCTATAACAGCAGCTTGCCAAGAAAAAACAAGATTATTTGGATCAAAATTAGAGGCTGGGCTTCAAAAGAAAGAAATTAACTCAATCCATCAGACATTAGAATGGTATTTTGGACTTTTTGGGTTTTTTTAATATATATATATTTTCTGTTTTTTTGAACTTCTGCTTAGTTTGTGTGCTAATGACAACATATGAAATTCATATAGCTAAACATCTGGAGAATGCATGAAGCAGAAGCTGTTAGGGACAAATGAAAAACAATTAATGACAAACTGAAATGAGTGCATTACTGAACTAAGGATAGAAAAGCAACTAGACATCAGCCTTCTGTGAAAGTACAAGAAACACACAGAGGATGTTTTCCCTGATTTATGTTGTTTAAACAAGGACATCTGAGTCAAGTGGGCAGAAGGGGACTAGACAGCGAGATTACCTGTATGCAGAATCTGCAGAGTACAATGAAGGAGTTGCCCTCAGTTGACTGAGCTCATTTAAGCACAAGCATTCACCTGTAAATAAAAGTTTGCAGCTGGGAAGACATGAGAACTAGAGATGATGATGTGACTGAATTGTTTCAGGTCATGATGGAGAAGAAGAAAAAGGATGTAAATTACTACTAAGAGCCAAGAATGGAGTTTAACGAAAAAAGATGGCATTCAGGATATCATAAAGAAAAAGAAAAAATCTGTTAATAGATAGAAGGACAGCAAAAAGGAAAAAAAAAAAATCAGTTTTTCATTAATTTCAAAAAAGTTGAGCTCCATGATTACAGGTTTTATGTCAAAAACTTTCAAGAAATTGTTGTCCTAAAATTAAAAATTAAAAAAACCCCTCTCCAACCCCCATCTTAAAAACAAACAAAAAAAGCAGTCGATGGACATGGTATCATAAAGGATTATGCTTTGGAAGTGTCTGTTTTCCAGAAGCTACCTGCTACAAAGAAAGATATAAGATCTGTATCAAAGAGAAATTTCCATAGAAGATGACAGTTTGTCAGCCAGGAGGCACAGCTGGTGAAAAGAAAGTATTTACTTAATTGCCATAAGAGTATGAACCACTGAAATGAATGTGGAAAAATCTTTGTGACCTTTGTGCAGAGAAGGCATTTCCAGGAAATATTGTCAGAGTGCGCCAATGAGGCATTACATTCTTATGCATACACTCATACATAAAACTTATTCCATTCTGAAGAATTAAATGAAAACAAGTGCTATTGCTTTCATTTAGTAGATAGATTTATAAGATCTACATTGGTAACCAAGAGGCTGAAAAACTTATCTTCTTAATGCACAATAAAAGACAGAAAATTTAAGATTATATGGGAGAAGTGTTTGCACTATAAAAATGTGTATAAATGGTATGTACCCGAAAGTAAAAAAAATTTAATTTCATCAAGCTAAAAAAGTGCCAGTAAAAAAGTAAATGGGCAAAAACTAATGGTGTGTATGAAAATTAAGGGTGTATGTTAAAATAATAATTAAAATCAGGTTAGTAAAATCTGGAATGCAAAAGAACCATGTTCTGTTCATCAGATGTAGTGAATGAGAACCCAACTAACCTTTGGAGAGAGCCTGACTGATATATGAAATATGTATGAAGAGCATAAGAGACGAGACTTAATAGTCCAAGATCCCCTTTGTAATCCTGTATCCCTAAATTTGAAGGCCTATTTGGGCAATTGCAATCATTACTTTTTCTAACCCACAAGCAAGTCTGAATACTAGAAATGCAAAAGTAAATCTGACATCCTTAAGGATGAACATGGGAGACTCTTCATCCAAGGTATGTCACTGCTGTCATTAAAGACATTGATATGCTCTGGCTTCTCTGTCTCTTTGAGTGATGAGAGGTGTGCAGTGTCAGTTCAAGACCTACATGACATCGATGAAATCTTTGGAACATAAATCCCCTGACACTGGCATAGCATATAATACTTCTTGCTTTCTATTCATTTCTGACTCAGAAAAGGGAGTGTTTTATTTCACTGCACAGTTGTACTGATTATTTTAAACTATTATTTTTTTTTTATTTTCTAGTTCCTGTAAGCATATAAAAAATAATATAATAGGGCCAATGCTGATGATGTGCTATCCTAAGCCAGGGGGGGGAAAGATCTACAACAATACTCCCTCTGGAGAATAAACCTTCTCTTACAGTATCAAATAAACATTTAGCATAGATTTTAAGGTTTTATGATGCAAGGGACGAAAGCAACTGTAATGCAAATTGGACAAAATAAAGGCTGTCTTTCAAGATCAGAGCAGAATGCCTTCAATACTCAGAGATGATGCTCCTATGAAAGTATCCTGGCCTCATCTTGGTGGTATGATCTAGATAACAAGTGGCACTAAGGGAAAAGTATCGACTGTGGGTGTGAAGAAACTAACCAACCTCTGAGAGTGTGGTTTTACCCCAAAATAATAAGGAAATGAGGAAATTAATAATGATGAAATTTGCTTAAGATGACCATTAGCCTCATTAAACAGTAACAGAAATGTTGTCACAAATTTTAGGAGGAAAGGAAAAGTCAAAATATAGAGGTACAAATATTTTTAAGTGTTGGAAAAGACTTTGGAACTTGAAGTTGTAAAAAGAGGCTGTCAAACCTGATTGATGCTGCAAGAAGTTCCACACCAGGTCCACAACTTTGCTTCGGTGAGAAAGGACGTCTTTTTGGGGGATGCCTTGAGCAGTCAGTATACTAACAGCCTGGGAGGCAACAACTGGGTTCTCCTTACCTGGGGTGTGCATAGGTTGCCTTCTAAAGGGCCATTCTCACCACACTGAGCATTAGAAGATTGTAGGGTTTGTCATGGATAAACATGAAGATGGAGTACTTGTATCTTGAACAAGAGATTTGCAAATAACGAAATTCCTCTCCTTAGAAGAAGGTGTGAATTCTTGTAATTTGCACATCCTGTAAATGAGAGATATGTGTGTGTGTAATTATTTGGAATTAAATGTTTTTAGAATTAGTTCTAGAAGACTTTTTATAAATTTGCTGTTTTATTGTAATAGCTCTGTCTATTTTATCTGTTGACTTATCTCTTGTATTGCTAAATGTAGACCCTAAACACGCCATTTATTGATAACTCGTAAATTACATGTCATTCAGTCCTGTTTTGGTTTAGATTGCCTGAATTGAATAGCTTTTTTTTTCTTGTGATTTCTGCCATTTGTGTTTGTCAAGAAGTATTTTTATGCAAGAGATGCTTATAAAAATATGCAGACAATCCAGGACTTTGCCCTTCGTTTACCCATTATGCTTTGCCTTTCAGCATCTCCCTCATGTGGTGAGTCAGAACTTCAAAATTGTCTTTTGTATCCTGGAATCTGGACAAGTTTATTAGATCACCTACACAGAGCTTCCTAGTTCATTATTTTTTGGACAAGGTCCCTGCTCTTTTCTCTGGAAATGTTTTCATTTAACAACTGTTAAATCAACAATCTTTCAATCTTCTCAACAGCTCCTCATAATTATCAAGATGATCAGTGAACTTTACAAATAAACTTTTCCTGTACATCTCATGAGGAGTTTCTCAACAGCTCCTTTCATTCTACACCAAACAGCTGATGAATTTTCAGCTGAGCAACCTGACTGAACAGTGTTCTTGAATTCCAGGTATTCCAGCCTCTAGCAAATGCACAACAGTAGTTCAAATGGTAGATACTTGCATAATTAAATAGCTCTACTATTAATTGTCTATGAGAATCACAGGCCAACATTCAGAAATCCTCATTTTTGTGTGCTGCCAGAAATCATAGGCCTGCACACATTTCAGAATAGTTTATATCAGACTTTAGAGCAGCTAAAGATAGAACACTACAGTACTGTAGGCAACAGAAATGCATGAGAATATGAAAACATATTTTTAAGGTCTTCAGAAGAATAGTTAGCCCCATATATAACATCACACAGAGCTTTCACAGGTCTGAGTATCAGATCCACTGAGAAATAAAATGATTTGGTCAAATTAAGACATTTTCATGATGAGAACTTGCATAAAAATTGCATACCACCTACAACTTTGAGAATAGGAAGCATTTAAGTAATATGTAGGCCCTCTGCCCAAAAGGGGAGAAATGAAATTGTCACCTCTGAAAGTCAATGTTACAAGAAGCATCAAAAGAAACACATTTAATTTTAACTGCTTATAAATATTGTGCTTTGCCACAAATGTCAGGACCCTTTTGTGTCTTGTGAGCTAGTTCCATTTAGATTAGGTACTTCATAATTATTAGCTTGTCTATTCTACTTCTTTTCTTCTCCCTTTTGACTTCAAATACATGATTCATAGCCCTAAGAAGATTGCACTTCCTTTAGCCATTTGGCCACAACCTGGACAGTAGTTGAAGTTTATTTTGAACTTTAACTTCTTGAAAACATAATGAAATGAGTGTAAACAGCAACCTACAAGGAAGTCATCTAGCTGAGAATTCATTACTACCAACCTGTCTCTAATTTGCCTGTGTGCATGGTACGCTTACAGTGGTATGAGAGAGGCAGCAGATCATTTGTATAAACTAGAAGCAATGGGGGGCTGAGTACTAAGCTTAGTGGAATATCCTCTGGGCAAGTGGAAATTTTAGAGACTGAGGGCTTAGTATTAGCTGCTTGGCTTCTTTCATTAAGGTAAGATTGAAAAAGATTAATTATAATTTATGGAATATTAATAGCTGTAAGGCTTTTGAGTGAAGGTATATTTCTTCGGAGTTAAAATGAAGGCTTCTATAGGTTTCAAAGAACAATATTAACATGCTGAATGTTTTTAGCTTTAACAAGTTTTTACTTTGTATTTCACTAAAGATTCTTAATTATTTTTTCTTCCACTGCAAAATGGCTTTTAGGGAAAAAGTTAATTTATAACTAAGAAATTTCATTTCTAATATCTCTGAAATATACCTCTTGACTCAAAAGCAGAAAAAGCATAAGAGGAAATAATATTCATACTGTACTTCTGTTAACAGAGTAACTTCATCATTTATATATTTGTAAATTTTGGAAAATTCACTCTATTTTTTTTACTTTAGTGAGAGCTCTGATTCTCAGGGCTATACAATAGGAGAGAGTCTGACCCCACATCATCATGAATATGATTCTATAATAGATATTTCTGACATTGAATACATGTATCCGTATGAAGGACTAATAACTCTCTTTTGCTGAAATGGTTACAGAGGTGCATTTAACAGTCATAAAGCAAATGGTGGAGTCCCAGAACCCCCTTCTGTCACCAGTGGACACAAAACACTGCTTTTCTCAATGGATTAGGGTGGGTATAAAGCAGAAATATTTTTTTTTCTTGTAACAATAAGCATGTAATAATTCATGCTAAGATCTACATTTGTTAGTTTCAGGACATATATATTAGCTTCTCAATCAATTCTATTATCATTTAATTTGTTATTTTCTACCTTCTTGTACTTTAGTTTTGCTTATAAGTCTGAATATTTTCATTTAACATAGATTATAAATGCCTTGGTGCAGGGAATATGCCTTTACTTTATTGTGAAGTGCACTACTTATCTATTCTGTGGTATGGATAATACGTAATAAGACAATTTAGGTCTCATAAACCTAAATGAAATGTAGTTCTGGGAACCTTGGTATTATAAATTGAATATTTTCCATGCCTTGCTTTTATCAAGCAGCACTTATCTCGAGCATAATTACATGCATGTGACCAATAAACAGTTGCTAAACAGATACTACTGTCTCATATAAAGTATTTTATTCTGACTCATGTAGAACTTTTACTTTCTGCACTTTGTTTCTAAGAATACAGTCACCAGCATGGAACATTTTCCTCAGGAACTCATCTGTTCCTGCTGCTTATCCCTCACCTGAAGTCATAATCTTTTGTTTGTGGCTATAATCGGCTCTGCAGAAACTAATTGTGAAGTCACAGGCACAATATTATGACTTAAGGGCAGAACACACAGCAGGAATAGGTGACCTCTAAAACATGAGGCATCTCTTCCCATACAGATTGTCTAAATGAAAAAGGGAGAAGGGAAACATTTTTAAGAAGAAAATGTTTGTTCCGATTTCTTAAAAAAAAAAAAAAGTTGGCCTTGAAAGAGTAAATTTGAAGTGAATTTCTCTGTGATTATATAAAGGAGAGGTATTATATTCAGTATCAGCTGAATTATGAAACCTGGTTTCTAATTTCTCATTTGATTAAATGACAAATAAAACTACTGATGCAATCAACAACTTATCTATCTTTTCACATAAAGCTGGAACCATATAACATCTCATTTCCTCTGTTGCTGAATTAGTTATAAAATGGGTAAAATCTTTTTTCCTTTTTTCCTCGTGTAGTGAACTGATCAGAGGGACCTGTATTTGATAGCTTTCTAGGGGAGTGTTCAGATGAATACTCTTGTATTCAAGACTTTATTTAATACTGCTTGTGATATAGCAGTATTAAAAAATCAGAGGGGTTTAATTGATCTACTTATAGAATAGTGAGAAGTGTGACAGTACAATATTGTTTATACTAACAAAATTTTTTCTTCGGTACTTTTCTGAGAAAAGGTACCTCTGAGGGCCTAGCAGTGAGAACTGCTATAAATGCAAGTAGCTTTTAAATTCTCCTAGGGACGCTTCTTAAGACTTCTTGAAAATCTCTATTTATGATATGTGTGTTGAGATAAGGACTATAAATACGATTCCACCACCGTCATGGATTGATTCATCCACAGATGGTGGATGTGTACTCCTGAAAGGACTATTTTAACCAAAATGTTGGTGTTGGTGCTCTAGTTATCAGCTATCAGTCATTTTAGGGGCTAAGTGAAAATGGACATTCACTTAAAACAGAATTCCTATATTTCATTTTTATAATTAGTGCACGTTCAGTGGTAAATAAATTGTTTCTTGCCACTGCATGCTATTTTGATTCTGGTAATTATCACTCTAAGAATCTTGGGTTTTGTTGTTTTGGTTTTGGATTTGTTTTTTTTTTCATGTTACAGCAAGGTTTTGTTCTTGTTAACTTTCTCTTTAGTATGAGATTCTTTTATCCTGATGTTTTATTATGAATAGCTTCACATCTGCTTTGATCAGAGATGTGAACTTAGATGGCTGCCCTTAAAAAATTTAGCAACTACTGCCCAGAAATGTCTGTTTATTCAACTATAGTCATCTCGCTAACTTTGTTCTCAGGAATGTTAGCCACCAAAAGGTTGAATTTTTTTATTTTTTATTTTTGTTAAGGATAGCTTAGTGGAAAGTGTATTTTTTTTTTTCTGGGAGTTCAGGTAGATGCTTCTATGCATCAATTTTGTAATCTCTAAATGGGAGAATATGATCATCTTTTTCTTTTTTTCTATCTTATTTTTTTAAGCTCAGTAGCTGCAAAAATGATATCAAATAATTATAAGTATTTGGAAGTTGCAGTATACTCTAGTATACTTCTTTTTCAAATGTCATTTACCACTTATATGTGGAATTGTGCAATTTATGTGTGCAATTGTGATCACTGTCCAAACAAATTAAATGTATAACTAAACATAGAATTTCATATTCCTATGTTTTGGAAAAAAAAAACAAAAAACCCACACACAAACCAACCCCAAAGTATCCCTTAGAGGCATCTGAGTGTGCTAAATTTGTGACAAAATTATGAAGTATCTGTGTTTATTAAAAGGGAAGATATATATATTTTTTAAAATGTGAGATTGAATTTTGCAAAAACTATCACTATCATTAGAGCACAGATAGCACCAAAAAAGCAGGAAAAAATGAGAAAGGATGGAAGGCAATTAAATGAAAACTTTTAACTCTCACAGGTACTGTTAGTGGCATATGGTATTACAGTTTTCTTGAAGACTATAATAGCTGCATAAAACCCCATGTTCCTTAATAGCATGTAAAATAACTACAGCCTTTTAAAAGGTTTAACATGCAAACATATTTCTTTTGATAAATACTTTATACTTTTTCTCTGTAATGATCCAACCTGTTTTGCACACTGCTGGAGGGTTAAATTCTCCCAGCATTTCTCCTGAACTTTACAAATCCTAAAATAACTGGTAAAATGTTTCCAGTTTAATCCCACTAATTATGATTATTCCAGGGCAGAGCACCGTAGACATAGTACTCCTTGGCATAATAACACGGATGAACTGAATAAGAATGCATCTAACATTACTTGGAACAAAGCTGCCTCTCTTTATGACCCTATTTTTATATGCAAAGAATAACAACATTGTAATGATTTTCAAGTTTTTATCATTATGTACACAGTAAATGCTTTTATGGAAAATCATATTAAACAAATTCCAGCCTGCAAGGAGAAAATATAACCATAATTTAGGTTCCTATTCTACCCCAGTTTGTATATAACATCACCTGAGTGCTTTCTTCACTGCAGAGCAAAGAAAAAAATGTATCTTTTTATGCTTATAGAAATGGCATCATTAAAAAGTTTAAATGTGCCTACCACAGGACCAATATAAATTGAATACTAAGGAAAAAAACAAGAAGTTTAAGCTTTACTTCATGTTTTTAATCAGCTCATCATCAGGAGATGCCTTAAGTATCTGAAATTAAAAAAAAAATAATACATCATTGTGCACAGGAGAAATTATCTATCTTCTATGACACGTAAAAAGTTAGTAAATTTATTTGGTAAAAAATATTAGAAGATGAAATACCAAATATTTTTATAGACTCTTTTATGTTATGAAGCAAACAGCACCAGAGTTAAGGACATAACTCAGCAGCAGAATAACCAATGAGGAAAAAATAAAAATGATTTAGAAGATTCCTACTTTATTACTATTATAATAAATGTTTCATGCTCACTTTGAGTTTTCACGAATATTTAAAACTAGACTTCACTTGTCAGATTAGATAAATAAAATATATTTTATGAAGCATTATCTCCAATCCTTAATTGCAATAGTTTTCATGGCCATAAGTGTGATTCAGTGACATGATGTATTAGATCATATTAGATTAGATTATATAAGTGTTATGCCTCTGCAACATACTATAAATATAGCTTTCAAGACTCTTTTTTAAAGATCTTTATCTTGTTCAGCATTCTAAAATATAATTAGGGATTTCTCCATTACTATTATTTTGCTAAGGAATTGGCTTTTAAATTCTTTATTTTTCTTTAGTGTTATTTAATTAAAATATGTTTTATTCTTTGTTTAAATTTTGATGTCTAGAGCCAGAAGTTCTTTAAGAAAATTGAGGCAGCAGTGGAAGAACTTCAATGAAGGCTAAGGGTATATTGAGGTTGCAGAGTAGCTGCTTACAAATATTTTGGAACTGGGAAGTCTGAGAATTCCAATTAGTCCAATATTCTGATTCTTAGAAAGATGATGGGAATTTTCTAATTATCAGGGTCTACTGGAGACATAAGAGGTATAATGTTTTCTGACATAAGAGATTTGATCTTCAATTTAGAAGGTGAAAGAGCATCACATTATCCCTGTGAATCTGTTGTAGTCAAAAACAGGTACAGAAAATCAGAAGCAAAAGAACTGAAGAGAATGTGTAATTGTATTTACAATTGTAAAATTGTAAATATGTAAAGATACTTTTAAATAACTTTTAAATATCTTTTTCCTATATGTGACTACACTAAAATAGAAATGACACAAATTCCTTTTTAACCATCAAGTACACATAGATATATTTGATGAATTCCTTAAGGGTAGAAAAAAAAGTAAAAACAATCCTCCAGTTAGTATATACAAAATGCATAAGCATAACATCCTATGAGGGCCAGAGCACCTAATTTCAGACTAGTTTAGACTGTTCCCCTGTGAATGTGTTACCTCAAAATATTTCTGTACTTATTATATCCACTGAAAATTTTGAGATTCTTATCTTTATTTTTTATAACCAGCCACCAGAACGGTAACGGTCACATTTCTTTGCCAACATCAGTGGTGTACTTCTTCCTGTCTTTGAAAAAGTGTAATGGTCCTAACGTCTAAATGTAGTTCTGTCCTTTGCAGTTCTAACATGTGACAAGTTTCCAATTCATTTTGTACCTTTAGTTACATTTTCTATTAGAAAATGAAAATGAATGATCACATAGACAAAGGTGGTAAAGTGCAAAACTGCCTTTGATTATTTTTTGATTAACTAAATAAATCTCAGTAATTTCACTCAAGAGGTTCACTTTTTAATACTTCGGATGCTTCAGTTTCCGAAGAACACTGCCAATATGCAACTATCTTACAGATTTAAAACAACAAAAAAATGTTACTTTAGAATCCAATGTTTTAGTCACAAAAAGGTATCAAAGATAACATT
Organism: Tetrao urogallus; assembly: GCF_951394365.1. Taxonomy (NCBI): domain Eukaryota; kingdom Metazoa; phylum Chordata; class Aves; order Galliformes; family Phasianidae; genus Tetrao; species Tetrao urogallus. The sequence goes on along the minus strand of NC_136819.1, from coordinate 42,627,904 downwards.
TATTTTCTGATATTATCATTCAATGACCTTGTTTCTGTTGCAAAGTGTTTTATTTACATTAGTTTCCTCCCTTAAGGATTTTTTGTTACATGAAAAAGAAGGGTATATCCTTCATACAACATTTCTGTAAAAAATCCAAACTTGCATGGATTTCTGTGCCTTAAGAAATGCAGGAAGAGACTTTCAAACTCATTAATCTTTAAACTTAACCTTGCAGTAGTCTGCATTCAGATATAAATCTGTTTGTGAAGAATGAATTAGATATTAGCAATTTTGCACTATATGATTTTAAGGCTATATAATTATTAATTCTCTAGGAGAAAGTAGGTTTCCAAAGTTTCTCATAGTTTTGAAACAGAACAATAGCCCATTTTCTTGTCATCTGTTATATTTCACACTCCTTGCCTAAATATTCTAATATATGATTTTTTTAAAACACTTTATGTTTTATTTGCTGAACAAGAGCACACAGTAAGGGGATCTAGTACAGACATTAAATTTTCTTGTTTGACATATAAAATGCAAAACAAGTCACACAAATCAATCAAATTTTAGTATACAGGGAAAGGTTTGATTTTCTTCATTTTTTAATTTTTTTTTTTATTTCTGCACTAATTTCGGGCAATAAATTGGATTGCTACCACTGAGCACTATTTTAATTAAATAACACTAAAGAAAAATAAAGAATTTAAAAGCCAATTCCTTAGCAAAATAATAGTAAACCAGATTGTTTACATTTACTCATTTATTTGCCCTAGAAAAAACAATCTTCTTGTTTCATTCAATTTAAAGTAGATCTGGTACTCATATTTCCATTTAATGGTTTACATAATTTAATCTGAATATTGCCTAGCTGAATTCACAAGCAGTGAGAACTCAAAGCCTATAGCTACAAACCATTTATTCTCTGTTTCATTCTCCTCTCTTCTTTTCTTTTCTCTTTGAATAGTAGTAGATGGAATCTAGATATTCATTTTTATCAATATGGATATTCAAGGCAAAATAAGATGGATATTTAAGCCAAAATAATTTCCTTCTTTGCTCTCTACTCATGACTTTGCATCTCTTTTAATAACATTTGTATCCCTGAGGTGGCTTTTATTCCCTGTTTTTAAGATAACCCTATATCTGTGCTATATCCAGCAAGTCAGCATGCATATACATAAATGAAGATAATAAAGTTTATAAATAGAAAGTACTAAAAAACATTTGTAAGGGAAATAGAAATTTCTTGAATAGGAACCTAACTCAGAGATTTAGCAAAGATTTCCCTAGGAAACATGACTCTGCACATTGCAACTTTTTTGCACTTTTCTATAAATCATCTAGTATTTTACACTTTAAGGCTGATCAGCATACTACAGAGGTAGTAGTTCTGACTAGGAGTGGTAATTTCTATTAAAAGAATAAAATTTAATAGAGTAAGCAAGTAAACAAGACTAGATCCAAATCGAGATTCTCTGATTTCAAGAAAAATATGAAACAGGTACTTCTCAGGATGTAAGGAGGAGTGTATCATTACACAATTTCTTCTCATTTGCATTTCATAAAAAAGAGTCAGTATACAATCTTGCTAAAATGTTCCCTAGTGTCATTTAGGAAGTTACAGTGATGTGAAGTCACTTTCACTTTTCACTTAAGAAACATTAGCTAAAGAGTATTCATTTATTGTTGCTTCCTGTTTACATGCCATAGATCCTTGTTCGTAGGAGTTAACACTTTCAAAACTTTGGTTGAAAAGTTTGATGCAGTTAATAACTAAGTCACTGCTGGATTTTGTAGTTTTTTACAAAAATTAGTATGATTATGAAAAATTATGTAGTTTGACTGTGGGTGATTTTCATTTGTTTTCCATTCTTTCCAAATTCCAGAATGGAAAAAAGAATAAGTCCTACAAAGATAGAAACACTTTCTATTGTAAAAAAGACTGCACACTTAAGACTACTATAGTAAATATGTTGTTTCCAGGCAAATCTATATACATGGGAGAACGCACTGATTTCTCTACCACAGATTCATCCCCAATTAACCAGAATTGCTAGAAGCCCAGAAGTTTGAAATAGCATCAAGCAGCTATGCATCAAGTTCTACAGTTGCAATGACCATAGTAAAAGGTTAGAAATCTAGTTTACAGATAGTTACAAAGAGAAATTTTAGATTATGTACATCTATATAATGGCTGAACAACATAGAGCTGAATTTCACCCTTTGTTATAACCCCCATCCTTCTAATTAAAGTATTATCTGAGCTACATATTTTCCATAGGGTCTTTTAGTAACTTTATTGCTTTGTGCATGTGTATGCTTTAATGTTTATCATATTGATTTTTTCATATTCTCACCAAAAACTGGAATGTATCATTCTTTTGCTATGAGCTGGAGGAAAAACATAGTATTATAAAGCAAGGACAACTGCAATTAAAAAGTCCACATTGATTTGTGTACAAGCACTGCAATATCAACATAGTCATATATAGTTTATGATATTATGATGAAGGCTGTGTTCAAGAAATCACATAAGTGATGGTTTTTTCCCTTTACTGATAGACTATCGGTAAAAATTTTTTCTTTCAGTCATGTGTTTTTGGCAGTTTTGGTTTTGGTTTTAAAGCATTATTCTACAGCAAAGACTTTACAAGGTATTATTTTCCATAAGATAAATGTGGCAGAAGAAGAAAAAAGAAAGAAAAAAAGAACAATTTATTATAATGAAGATATACATGGCATTATATCCAAATCCATTAGAATATAGGATGATTGAAAAAGTATATTTAATTGGCTTACTGTGAAAAAGAAGTTTTTGCACGAGAACCACTTTTCATCATAGCATTCAATCCCTGATGTCATCAGGATAACTTAGAAAAAGAAAATTTCTTAGAAAAAGAAATATAGTTAATGGCCAATCACAGGCTCCAGATACTGTAGTGCAGTGCAGAGCAGTGCTACAGGTGCCCAACAAAGATTTGGATATAAGACAGTGCAAAGCCATATAAAAATGATAGCTGAAGTCCCAGAAATATAATAGATATGACTGTATTATTTCCATCTGTGGATCTCACTTACTTGAAGGAGCTCAGGTACGTCAGTGCACCTCTAAATGATTTAAACATATTTTGAATATTATTCTGAATTGAGTCTGGATAATATGTTTAAGTGATTTCTCAGCATCTCAATTTCTTCATCTGTTTAATTGTATTCATGATATTTATATATAATTCTAAAGTGACTAGGGGATCTTAATCACTGAAGTACAAAACTTCTTAAGACCTATATTTAAGAGTGATGTATGATTACATAGTATTTCCAAGAAAAATGTTAAGGTATGAGAAGAGCGAGGAAAATGAATGTAGTAATAAATAAAGAAATTACAAAATCATAAAATTGCAAGGGTTGTAAGGGACCTCTAGGGATCATTAAGTCCAGATCCCCTGTTAAAGCATGTTTCCTACAGAAGGTCATATACGTAGGCCATATAGGTAGGCATCTGGACAGGTCTTAAATATCTCCAGAGAAGGAGACTCTACAACCCTTCTGGCAGCCTGTTCCAGTCTTTTGTCATCTTCAAAGTAATTAAGCTTTTCCTCATGTTCGTATGGAACTTCTTGTGTTCCAGTTTGTGCCCACTGCCTCTTGTCCAGGAACTGGCACTACTGAAAAGAGACTAGCCCCATTTTCTTGACACCTGCCCTTTATTTGTAAGTGTTGATGAGATTCCAACTTTTCTCCAGGTTAAACAGTGTTTCTAAGCTGATACTCTTAAGAATGCTCCAAGCCTCCAATCATTAGAATACTTAGAAGAAGTTATTTTCAAGTCCCTTCCCTTCCCTTCCCTTCCCTTCCCTTCCCTTCCCTTCCCTTCCCTTCCCTTCCCTTCCCTTCCCTTCCCTTCCCTTCCCTTCCCTTCCCTTCCCTTCCCTTCCCTTCCCTTCCCTTCCCTTCCCTTCCCTTCCCTTCCCTTCCCTTCCCTTCCCTTCCCTTCCCTTCCCTTCCCTTCCCTTCCCTACAGCTTGCACATTTATAGTAATTGCATTGAATACTAATTTAGTATCTTATTTCTGAATGTCCTAGCATTCATATATTGTAGCTACTTCACACACATAGGAAGAAACTCTATGGGGAACTCTTGAAAAGATGATGAATAAAGAAGATTGACATTACATTTCTGTATAGCTTTGTCTTGGAAACCAAGAAGACAATTATACCTCACAATTGAATGACATCTTTGGGGTCTTGTTACTGTTGTCTATGTAATAAACCAAAGAACACTGCAAAAGCATGCAATATCTATAGTGGAATAGAGCATATAGAGAAGTGATACCTGTGAATGAATAACCATGTACTTTTGGATTGAGATGTGATTGAGACGGGTTAAACAACAGCAGAGATGACAATCCAGGACCAGTATGAAAAGTATGATTGATCAGATACATTGACATTAAATACTGACATAAATCAAGAATGCAAGACATTATAAATGTTTCAGGTAGACATTTTGACATAGCACAGATGCGTTAAGAGTGTACGAGATTGGTTAGGTCATTGAGCAGAGAATCCCAAAGTTAGTAAAAATATTTAGTTCAGACAAATTGAAAGAACATTCAAGCTTTCTGAAGATCAGACATCTCGCTTGAGGTGTGGTGCTGTGGTTTTACTAGTTTTTTTGTTTTTCTCTGCTGCTTATATTCAGCAAATAATTTCTTTTCTTCTGAATAGTTCCTCAGCTTGTTCAGGGTTTATCAGTAACTCCTGCGCTGATAAAAGGCAGCGATGTAGCCAAAAGAACTTAACATAAGGTCTATTTTCCTGCAAGTTAATCTTTTAAAGGAGCTGATGAAACTTCTGACACTTGAGATATTTAAAACTGTGCAGAACAAAATGCTAAGGAGAGTGTTGAAAAGAGCAATACTATGATGATAGATAAATTGCGAAAATGACAAAATGACATATTAAGTCTTGTTAAGCCTCATTGCTATTTGATGGCTTTTTTTCCATTTTCTTTAAACTAAATCCTGTATTTCCAAGTTCCAACTGAAAGAAGGATTGGATTGGAAAAGATCTGTAGGAACTCTGTAATTACTCAATCTGATACCCTGCTCTTACAGAAAATAAAGTCAAATCCTATCACTTCTTCTCTTTCTCAGCAAAAATGTTAACATATCAGGGAAGAGGATTGTTGTCAAATTTCTACCTTTCCCGAGGGTAGTAGTTTTTCTAATAAGCCATATATTTTTTTAGAATAATGTCAAAAGAATTTAATAATCTTTGGATCTTGGAAACCTTCATGAGAAGAAACTTCATTAAAAAGAACTTCATATGGACTTTTGCACTTTCAGTGTTTATTAACTTCTCCTTTATGAGATTTTATTAACTTCTAGCATTGTGTATTCATGATTGTTCTAGCCAAAATTACTATTTGTTTTGTAAAGTTACTATTGTGTTTTTCTTACCCTCACTCAACCATGCGTTCATGGTCAATGCACTAACATAAAGTTCCATTGTTTTTATTCTGGCAACCATGGTCTGGGCATGGAAATGTCAACCAAAGTCTGATCTGACCCATTTATCATTAATTAGATAGTGCTTATACACTGTTTTGACAAATAAGAATTATTTCTTCTACTAAAAAATCAAAATACTCATTAAATACCAGTTGGGGTGCTTCTGTTTGAATTTTACCATGACCTAAGACACAGAACAAATCAGGAAATGTTTCGATCATAGAATCATAGTGTAGCCAAGGTTGGAAAAGGCCTCCAGGATCAGCTAGTCCTAATATTTCCCACGAAACCGTGTCTTGCAGTACAACATCTAAACATTTCTTGAACACTTCTAGGGACAGTGGCTCTGCACTGGGGAGCCCATTTTAGCACATGAGAATCCTAGTCTGAAACTGATACATTCAAAGAAAGAGAAAACAGGTTAGTTCTCTTCAACTGAATGTGTCTGAAAGAGAGTAAGCACAGGAACTTCCACTGTGTAATTTGTCCCTCTAGCTTCTTCGGGAGATCTAGCTTAAAATCCATATACTGTTTTGCTTTGTGAACATATAAGATAAATGAATATGCTTTGGTTCTTTTTGATGTAGCTACTCTGCTATTGCCTTTTTTTTTTTCTTATTTTTCTTTTGTTCTGCACTTATTGTCACTACTTGTAGCAGAGCCAAAGGCAACAGGCATTCATACATTAGTTATTGCACTTATATATAAAAAAAGTCTGCTAAACATGCACAGTTTGCAGATTTCCTTGTGCAGTCAACTCATCAATAATTTTGCTTCCTATGCATTTTGAGTCTGTCTTCTGATTCTTTCAGAAAATTTGAATTTGGAACTGCTGGTGAATAGAAAAAATTATGAATGAATTGAAAAATTTTGAAGTGTTAAAACGTACTGTGTTCTGAAACCTATTGAGAACTGCATAATTTATGGACTTAGCACCTAGTTAGATGTTACTGTCTTGCTCCAATTTATGGGAGGAGGAGGAGGTTCTTTTAATATAACATACCCGGCGTGAGATTAAGAAACAACAGTTCAAATATTGGTCCAACCAGTTCATTATAAATCCTAATCAGGGAGACGGGGAAGGGAAGGAGGGTGATAGAAAAGATAGGAAAGAAGCAAGAATCGCGTAAAGCGGGGATAGTCACCACCAGGATCCAGCAGCAGTCGTGTTGCATGACATTTCAAGGGTCCGAGGCAAAAGCAGTGGTGGGGGGAGAGCAGCAGCAGCGTGGCCGGCTTTGGGCAGCAAGCAGGTAACAGGAAGAGGTTGCAGAGCCAATCCTGGAGGAAGCAGCGTAGCAGGTCCAGGAGAGTCCTTCAGCATGCAGGAATTCCGTAGTGAGGAATGTGATGGTAGACACCTATCCTCATAGTTGTTGATTCCTCTTTTATCCTCCTTTTTTCCCTGCCTACGTGACGTCCCTGGATGCTTGAGTCATATGAGTATCCCCTGAGATGGCCATCTTCCTTGAAATACATCCACACAAAATACCGCTTCATATCCATTAAGCTGCAGCTTATCTCTCTCTCTCATTGCCCCTGGCCTTGTCCATCTGTATCCCTCAGACAAAGGATTTCTCAACCCTTTGCCCAGGACTTGCTTGGACTTGTTCTTCTGTATCCCCAGCAGTTACACGGTATGAAACAGTTCTCAGTAATAATCAGGTTACTTTTTAGTATATAATTATTGCCACATAGGAAACTAGACTGAACAGTGAAGAAATACAGTATCTGACAAATTTCAGGGATATCTCCCTTTTTTAAATTCCTGACCTCTTTCTGCAGGTTTATTATGTTCTTTTTAAAAAATTATTTTTATTTATTATGTTATTATTCTAACAAATATTACAAAGCACAAAACAACATAAATAATATGGCTATAGAAAAATGTACAGGGGCCAAGGAGCAAATGTTTAATTCTTTATCCCTTATCTCTGGACTATAACTCAGAAGTGAGATCATCATTTGTGAATTTTTTTACTTGGAATTGGATCAGTACAATTAGTGAGAAATATGGCTGTAGGGAAGCTTGTTAAAGATAGAGTATAAATCTTATTTTGAGTAAGGTGATGCAATGTAGGTTCAGTTTATATTTTTTGATAGAGTTTGTTTATCTTATGCATGGAATGATACAAGAAAATTTTAGCCTGTAAAAATGATTCTTTGCAGGCTACCAAAAAATATTCAGGAAAAGGATTTACTATACATTTCAGTGAGAGAAGGCTGAGATAATTTGGGAATTTTGTGATGCAATTCTATGTCATTTGGCAGCTATTATAATCTGACAGATCTGATTCAGTTTTGTGGAAAATAATGTGGACAGTGAAGAGAATTACCTTGCCCTATTAGTTCCTCATTTTTTAAAGTCCCCATTATTATCTTGCTGTTTATGACTTTTTTTTTTACTCTGCTAGTCTTTATAGGAAATATAAAATATTCATAACTAGAAGAGTTACAGACAACACCTTTATTTTCTTTTTAAGTATTATTACATTATTGTGAAGTAATCTTTCCTAAATGGTGACTAGAATGGTATTTTTAAGAAATTGCTTTAAAATTGTGATTGATATTTTATGACCAACATAAATCAAACTAATATTATGTGAAGTTGACTTGTTGCTTTCTTTGGTTGATTGCATAATATGAATTCAAAGCATAATTTGCTAATGAAGAGATATGAGAACTGAAGTTGCATTACATGCACATATTAAAATTTGAAGAAAATACAGAATGGAAAATTAAGCATAAAGAGAGCAGGTAAGAACAAAGTCAGAGGAATTTGAATAAAGCTACTTCACATCTCCATGACTGCTAGCATATTCTAGTAGTATATTAGGACTTCTGAGGAACCACTAGTGGAATGAGAATAATCAAATAATTTCCCTGCTATTTGTGGCCAATTCAGAGACATTGCATAAATCACTTCTTTGCACCAAATCATTTATCTTTGTTACCTTTTTATGATTGGAATATTTGGGCAATTTTGACAACTTTATTAAATGAAATACCTAAAATCTCAATTTTTTTTTTGAGTCATTCTCATTCAGGAACACTTATAAACCATATGTAGTCTCATTTTGATCATTCAAATATCCAAGGACACCCAGAAGCACAGAAATACCAGGAAGATCTTTCAGTAATCTTTGATTGAAGCTGTTAATGCATTAAATTGAGTTTCCCTTCACTGATTCAGCAGTAGAAAAATGGAGACAACATAAGGTGATGAGTATTTCTACAGAAAGGAAAATTTAGAGTTAGCAACACATGTAGTCTGTCCAGGACCTTTTTTTCAGCAAAATGTAATGGTATAACTTTTAGCTAGAAATGAATTTCTACTGGAAAAGCTGGTCTGCAAAAATGCTGAAAGGGAGCACAGCTTTTAGTATTTTAGTACCTTAATATTGATTGTAGTAATATTTTATATTATTATTTAATGTATTATACTACTAATAACAAATAATTCAGTTAACTTTAGTGAGTATCATTAGTGTAAGGGATCCAGTAGGGACTAATAGATACAGTGGCAACTCAACACAATCACATTCAAAATAATTCAGGAATTCATAGGCTATCATCAAGCTGAACAGAAAATAAAAGCTTAGAAAATATGTCTCCAGTTTTAAATCTGGCCCTAATTTCTCTTTCTTACAGAGCTTACAGAGATTATTTTTAAAAATTTTAGCCATTAATTTATAGTAATTTTAATAGAAATTCCTCTAGGTGAGAAACTGAAACAAACCTGTATAAACCAACTGGCAATTCATTGTAGAAAGCAATCTTCTTTTCTATTAAAATTGTTAGTTATGTATGAAACTGTAAATAGTGATTCAAGCATGACATTGCCTTTCTTTTGTCCAGTGCATCACTTACAACACCTGTTTCTTACAAACATCATTTATCATTCTGTCTTCTTTAAAGAAGGGCAAGTACAAATTAATTCAGTATAAGAAACCTTCTTATTTATATAGTATTCTGGAAGCTGATGGAACTTTTTGGCTTCATGTAGATCTGCCAGTGTGTCAACACTCATGAATTTATCCTACTGGTTAATTTTATGACTCCTATGTTGTTTGTATGAAAACACTGCCTGTCTGCACTCATTCTTTGTCAGTGTCAATGAGATGGCCTGCGTCCATGGAAAATTATTTTCCTCTGTATGATGTGCATGAATTACACAAGGTAAATGTGTTTTTCTTTCCAGCTGTAGTCTTTCATTGAAACAATTTCACCCCAGTCTTCAGTTAGGAAAAGTAGAATAGCGTGTTTCTTTTTATATTACTAATAATGATACCAACTTTCTGTGACTCAGAAGGTGATTACCTAATCAAATTGGTGTATTTAATAAGCAGTTCTAAGTCTTCTTGTGTCCTTTGATAACTCTTGTTGAGATGTCATCTGCTGCACTCAAGGCATACAAGTTTAGAGCTACAGAGTACAAAAGGAATGATCAGGAAGAACTAACACTTAAACAAATACTAATATATTATTGTGCATATAATTATATGCATATGTATATATAGTATACTATTTCATCTTTGATAAACTATATAATGTTACAAAGGAGAGGGAACTTCTAACTTTGACAATTTACCACTGAGATGATGTTGACAACAGTGTAGGACCATGGAGAGGACTAGTTGTAATTTGGTATTGGAGACCGTTATTTATTTTTTATTTTTTAATTTGAAGCCTATTGTTGTGAACCGTGTCCTATCTTCTATCCCTTTATGAAGTCCACTGTGTGGGCATTAACCATGGCACCACTCTAGATATCTTGATTTTGAGCAGGCTTTAATGTGAGTTAAATGTTAAATTGCATGAAAACTTCTACGAATGTGCAGAAACATGTCTATTGATGTACAGTTTGAAAACTTTAATGGCATCTAACAGCTGACATTGCCTTGCCTAATAACAGTTTGGTGTTAGTGATTAAATCAGACATAATGCAGTAAAGTATTGTGCAAGACGACATAGCATCAGCAGTACCTCTCAGTCCACTTTGTACTTATTCCAATGCTGTGATCTTTAATCAAGCCACTAAACAAAAAATAATTATGTCAGAATGACTGGCAGCTGGTAAAGAGGCTGCAAGCACCAAATGAATATTCGCCTCTCTCCCATATACCACACTGAAAAGAAGAAAACTCAGCACATTTAGTCACAGCAAATCTCAAGTTATTACAAATGAAAACTTGTCAGACCAGAGCAAGTATGCTTCGGATTCAAAATTTAACATTTGATGTTTGGTTTGAAAAAGATGAGCCAAAATGTTGAACTGAGTGGTTTTAGTTCAGTGAATTCATTATAATTCAGAAATTCACTTGGGGTAATTTTTTTTTTATTTCAAGGGGGGTCTATTTTCTGGGTGAGTTAAGACATTGGAAACATAGAATCTAAAGCTGCAGTGCCGCATACAAGTACAAGAAAATTAGATGGTATTAAACCATCCTTTTTTGTGTATTGTAGCATTACAACTTTCCTAGCATGATATAATCATAGTTATAGCCTCACAACTGAAGACTCAGATAAGTGAATTAAAGACACACAGATTTGTGAACTTGAGCCTTAGTTGTGGGTAGACTCTAACACTGAATTTCATAGTTTTGTTATGGCCCATGTGGTAGCTCAGATATTGGTGCCATTGCAATAGCTATGAAGCATGTACAACATTTTGGTTACAACAAATGGAATTCGCACGAGCAGAGAGTAAAAAAGCCTGTTGAGCATAACTGTGGCTCACAACTTTGTGGAGCTTTCTCAGCTACTGTGTCCATCATTACGAATGAAAAGTTGTTTTTATTTCTGACTTATTATTCTGTTGTGGAAATGCCAATAAAATGCTGAATTGGGAGGAGTATCTATCTGGTTGCAGAAATACTGAATTACTGACGAGATGAAGTCAATAGGGACTAGCAATTTGGTTCTCTTAAACAAAAATCATGGGGGTGAAATTTTAACCCCTGTAAAAATAATATTTCAATGGACTCCAGTGCAGCCAAGGTTTCATGCTAACTCTCAGAAAGTAGGTACCCAAGATGAAAAGTGCCCAAACTAAGAGGCCCCTTTGGAAAATTTGCTTTCATATGACATATTAGACTTCAAACAAAGAGTCATTGTCAGAGCTGAGATGAACTCATGATTTCCTGGCTCTACTGATAGAAATTACTTCTTAGAACTGGCTAGCATGGCAATAAAAGCAATTTTTTTGCTGCAATCATTTCTGATACTGTGTTCAACTTCATAAAATATGTTCCTTGGGGGTGAAATTAATGAGCTACACATAAAGACTGTTTATTCACACTTCGTGCAGCTGCGCTTATGAGAGGATTGGGAAAGATGAAGTCCAGCCCCAGTAAAGAGCCGTGTTGTGATGTGGCTAGACTTCAGGGGGATATGGATTTCATTTAACCTGGTAGTAATATCTGCTGAATCTCCACATGTTCTTCATAAGGATTCCAAATGACTCAGTCTTCTTGATTTGACATTTTGTTGTTCTTTTTCCAAGTCTATTCCTAGATGCTTTCCCCAAATTGTTCAAAGCAAAACCAGAACTTTTTCCAGAGCTTTCATGGAAGAAAGTCGAGACAGGAGGAATCCTGTTTTTGTAATTCCTTTGTCAACAGTCCCTATACAGAGTCTTATTGGGTTTGTGTTAGGTAGATAACTTCAGGTAAGTTCTGAGTAATCTACATAAAATTGCTTAATAAATATTCTCTCTGATACTGTCTGTATTATGCGGATAAAGTGAGTTTTCATGTAGTGCTGTACTCCTTTATTCACTGTCCAGACTTTAGCATATAAAAGGTTAATCAGTTAAATGCAAGCTGTGGAGAACAATCAAGTGTCAGGGAAGGGTAGAATACAGACCTAGCAGCCTACCTTGTTCTTGCACTGCACTTTAATTATATAGAGAGTCTCAATTTAAAGAAAAAAAAGAAATGAGAAAGGAGGGGAGCAAAGGGGAACCATTACGTTTTTTAACCATTAAGTTGAGGCGATGAAATGAGTTCTCATACCTTCTTCTCTTCTCTGATTATGCTCTTTTCACAACGAAGTCTTCCTTTTAGTGAAGAGGTGTATTTTCTGTCAAATCTATCAGAATATCAATGTTTTTCAAATGATATGCAATGATTTTGTTTATTGATTATCAGATGCTGCCCTCCTTCTAATAAAAAACATACGCAATTAATCTCCTCATGAGCTCATGTTCCAAGGTCTAGATATTACCAATTTTGTTAAACCTTTTTTTCTTTCAATAATCAATAGGATTTTTATAGTACATTGAATGGAAAGGAACTAATGAGCTCGACCATTAACTAGATGAGCAAGATCATATAGTCACTAAGATAAAGTTACCCTAGTAAAACTATTTTGAAGTCTACATTTGTATTTCTAAACCAGAATAGGTTTTGAATATTAACAAGCTAGACTTTGCTGTATATTTAAGTAGTCTTCTCCAAAAGAAAACTATGGCAAAAATCCTGTGCAGTAAGTATTTACCTACACAGTACTTTGTAAGTACTTTGTAAGTCGATAAGAATTTGGTCTGCCTCCACTGACAGTTAGCTAGAAATCATATTAATAATGATAGCTCATCTCTAAGCCCAGAGTGGTATACATGCTAGTTCAGCTCCAACAATGTTACTTCACTTCAGTATCATAGTAATTACAGTAATTACTGGATTACTAGGAAGGCTTGGAAGATAGACACTGGAATGAGATCATGTCAGCCCACCATTGTACATGGTCTGAATTAAAGTGGCAGAATCTGATTTTATTTTACTCATTTTGATCTTCCTTTTTTAGTACAGTAGGTGAAGATAAGGAAATACTTTCAAATGAGGAAGGTAGATGAAGAAGGATAAGTGTATAGAAGAGGCTGAGAATTTCAAATCAGAATCAAAACCTATACATAACATAGTGAATAACTGCCTCAGAAAAAAATAGCTTTTATGTATTGCTATCACAAAGAATTACATCACATTTTATTGTTCTTACAAACTTAGGTGAGATCATAAATGCTGAAGGTAATTATAAGCATCCTCCATTAAGTGTGCATACAGTCTGATGATGATGACAATTAGAAATATAGTTCTACAAAAATATTTGTCTCCCCTCACATATAGATGCTATCTTTCAAAATCCCACCTTCTGTTCCACCTACAGTATTTAACCATAGATTCTCATGTATTATAAAAAAACAAGAACTATTAATGATTTTCTTTGTTAACACGTTGCGATGTAATCAATTTAAAAAAGAAATATTTAAGGAACTAATAATCTACCTCTGCTTTTATATATTCATAGAATATTACAGTTGTTAAAGCTGCTGTTGCTGTTGGCCTTTTTCATATGTCCTTACCACTTAATTATGAAGATTAATGTGTCTAAACTTCAATTAATTTTTATTTTGTTTATTATTAAAGTTAATGTTTATTTTGATGACCTACTTGTAGCAAATAACCAAGCCCCTATCCAAGGAGATCTAAATGGCTTTCTGAATGTATACATATTAAAAACCAAGACAGACCACCACCCCAAATAAATATGAAATTTCTGAACGTTCAGAAGAGAGCTGCTTGTGCAAATGGTTTAGCCTTTTTTTCATTGGCAACTTACCTAAAAATTATGTGAAAAAAATTTATTGGATGATTATTTCATTTATATTTGGCAGACATTTGCTTCAAATTTTGTGCATATGCCAAAAGTTGCTGTCTCTGGAAGACATATATCCCACTGAGGGTTGAAACTCAAAGTTAATAGGGAATTAAAATGTTATCATCCCTTACAATTTTTGTGTATTTATCTTTACAGTACTAGTGTATCTAAATAGCGCTACTGTTTTTCACTGGTGGATTTTTTGTTGTTTTTTTTTTTTCCATAATTTTTCTCCTGTAATTAATTTAATAACGAATAAAATTATTAGTCTTAGAAAGCCAGCTCTTGCAGACCTATGATCTGGCAAGGATATAGCAAAATTGATGACCTTTTTTAGACTGTTTATGTTTTTGAAATTGTAACTTTATTCTGTATTTTGAAGATAAGGAGCAGATTCGTTTTGTTACTTCTGAATATAATTATGTTTTCTTCCTGGAAATATGAACATATTGGGCTAATGCAACAATGCTCCAGAAGAATGCTTACACACTACTTCCTATTGGAAATGAAATAAAGACCCCTCCATTCCTTAATGTCATGAGGTAATCTTGAGTATTTCTGTCTCTGTCTGCAAAACAGACTGAACAAAGCCTTTCCAATTAAAAAATATATAGTGTTTCATAACTTCTTAAATATTTTCAGGTTTCCCTAAATTTTTATTAAAAAAAAGTAAAAACAAAAGCAGTCTTAAGGCATTGCTTTTATTCTAAAACCTAAGAAAACTCAGATATCTTAATTGCAAGCTGCAGTAATTTTCAAAACCTGTTAATAATCTATGTAGAGATGTTTGTGTAACAGACAATACTGAAGTCAGAGCAAAACAAAGACAAGCTGAATTAAAAGCATATTGTTAATTTAAGGTGAAAGAAAGAAAACTAGATGAACACTCCAAAGAGATCTGAAATTTATATATATATGCAAGCCAAATTTCTATCTCTTTCAGTACCGTGATTTTGCAACACTGCATGGCAAAGAAGGACTAGTAGAGAACCGCTTCATAGCTTCCATGTTTAATTGTGCTCCCATGCTTCATTACAGTTATAAGAAATGAGGTTGACATGCTGATTCAAATGCTAGGGGACTCTGGTGAGATCCATAAGCAGACAATCTTCTATTCAAGTTTATAGAATCATAGAACTATTAAAACTTCATCCCTGTGTGGCTCAGACAACTCATATCCAAGAATAATTACAATGTAATTTGAATGCAGAGCTTTGTTTATAGACCTCCCATAAGGCAATGACATCTTGGCTGATTACTATTTGTGCAATAATTTTCAAAGTTTCTCTGGAAATCATAGAATCATAGAGTAATTTGTGTTGAAAGGAACCTTAAAGATAACCTATTTCTAGCCCCCAACATGTCTCTTTATTGATGACTACTGCAAATTTAAATGGCATCTCTCCTAATTAAGATCTTTTTATTATGCACTTGAATTTACAGAGGTTAAGCAAATATATGTTTATACTTCATCCTGCACAAAACAGTTATAATCCAGATTCTTCATTTTCCTTTCAAATAATAAAATTTCTGGTAGCAAACAAAATTATGGTAGCAAATCTTCAAATTACAAATCAAACACATTTCACACTGCATTATCTTTATTTTTGATATGTTACTGAAGAAATTTTCTTTCCTATGCTTTTATTTCTTTTTGGAAAATGAATTAAAGATGACAGAGAATCAATAAAAACCATGTGCTATTTAGCATGGTACACTGTCTCTTATAAGAATAAATGCTGATATCCTGTTATATGAAAATCTATTCAATAGGAACAAATATAAATTCATATGCTTTTAGTAAATAAAATCTTAATGATAGTTTAAACATAAATTCCAAGAACTTCAATGAATTTTTCATATAATATTAAATATTTAACAAGGTAAGCAATTCTTCCTTTTCTTTTATGTTTATATTATATATATTTCTATTTTTATATTTAGTCACATGCTTAAAGAATTTGTAGGGGAAATGCTGAGTCATTGCTTGAAACAATGACTGAGTGCCTGGTGGGAAGGCAGAGCCAACCCAGAGGAGCTCAGGTGCATGCAATGTACCTGAATGACTGGAAGGGATGAAGCCAAGATCCACCCCTTCCCAGACCTCATTTAAGGGTTGGCAGTGAAGACAAGGGTTTTTTGTTAGAGATTCCTGTCTACCTGAGCCCTTCTAAGGGTAAGCAGCATTTTTTCTTTTGTTTCTGTGTTCATGGCTGCTGCTTTTGGGCTTCTCCTCACTTGTCGCAGCCTGGGGCTTTGCCACCTGCTCTTATTGCTTTGCTTTCTGTCATATTATAGCATTACAGAAAATAACTGTTTATCCATAATTGTTGAATAAATCTTTCAGGATGCAATGTAACAGGATTATACAGAAAAGTACTATGCGCTATTAGAATATATAACTGGGGACAAAAACATCTCCTGACAACGTTTAGACTTTCAGTGTAGAGTTGTATAAATTAGCTTTCTGATTTATTATGCATATATGTCCTTTGTAGTGAGAGTAATAGATAAAATCTCCTTTAGTCATTATGTTATGCAGCCTAATGTAGGCCATATGCTGTCCTTGATCTGTCACTGAGAAGTCTGCAGAAGATAAAAATGTCTCACGCAAATGTCAAGGTGAATATACTACTGATGACTTGTAAGTAGGATAAAATAGGGTTATTGTTGTTAGCCCTCTCAGAGTGCAATTGTTATTAATAATACTAAAAAATAAATTCTGCTACTTTCAACAAACTAAAAGCTGATTAGTAATAGGGAACTGGAAAATTAGATTTTCTGAGTTTAACTGAACTGAGGCATTACTGTAAACAAGTGTGTCTTCTTTTAATAGAGTCAATTTTGGTGAACTGACAGTTTCATACAGACATAGAATCAGATTATACAAATTTGGAAGAGACACAAGGGTTGACAAGTTTATCAATTGGTATGTCTGAGAGCATTGTCCAGATACTTGAACTCTGGCAGGTTTTGTGACATGATCACTGTCTGGGGGTGCTTGTTCCAGTACCTGACCACTCACTGCTGAAGAACTACTTCCTAACACCAAACCTGACCAAAATCTGATGCAACTTCTTGCTGTTCTCTTGAGCCACTATCAGAGGTCAGTGGAAGCTAGGCCATCATAAGGCATCCCAATGTCTCCTCTTCTCTAGTCTGAACAGACCGAGGGACCTCAGCCACCCCTCATACATCTATTTTTCTAGACCCTTCACAGTCTCTGTAGTATTTCCTTGGACTGTCCAATATTTCTATGACTTTCTTATATCGTGGCACTCAAAACTGCACACAGTACTCAAGGTACTCCTCATCAGCTGAGAGCAGAGAAGGACAATCCTTTCCCTTGACTGACTAACAAAGTTGTCTGATGCATGCCATGGTATGGGTGGCCCTTCTGGCTTCCAGAACACACTGTTAACTCATATTTAACTTGCCTTTGAAAATCCTACAGCATCTTAAAATCCTAAGCTGTACATATAGCAAAAGTTGGCCTATCCCAGGAGCAGCGTCCAGCACTTGTTCTTACAAAAATTCATAAGGCTGATGATTACCCAGACCTCTTATTTGTCAAGGTCTCTCTGCAAAATTTCTCTACTGTCAAGAGAGTCAACATTTTCTCCTAATTTAGTGCTGTTTGTGAATTCACATTGTATATAGAGACCTGCATCCAGAACATTTATGAAGACATCAGAGTAAACTGGTCCCCACATGAAGCTATGGAGAACCCCGCTGTCTGACTTAACCCTACTTACTTACTATAGCTTTTTGAGCCTGACCAATTGGCCAACTTTTTGTTTATGTACAATACCGTGAAGTTTGAATGTCTGTAGTTTTGGTTGAGTTATGTAGAATACTTACCAGAGGAGGCTTATTGACTAGTCCTCCTCTTGAGAGAAGGTAAGCCTGTAGGGTGGAAAGTGATCTGTTTTATGATAGTTCCCCAAGCAAATAAAATGTGCAAATCTTAGATTGTTAGCAAACATCAGCGGAGCATGTTATGCTGATTCTTAAAAAAACAAAAACAACGAAAAACAAAACATACGAGTGTGGAGCAGGCTGTAGGATCTGTGGCTATATATGTGGTCATCCTGCAGGGATGAGGACTTGATATTATTGGAACTGATAGACTGCCTGATTTCTTGAGCCATCCCTGAGCATGCAGTTTTCCACCTTTCTGTAAGAAATATGTTCTCCGAGTAAAATTAGCAAAATAAAGGTATGTTTGACTGCAGTCACTCAAACTCCATATGAGAGCAAGAAAATGATGTAAAAGTGGTTTGAGAGAAGGATTTTTGTAGAAGAAGAAGGTTGTTCCATCTTTAGAAATTAAATTTCTTCTGGAGAAGGCTGACATTAGTCTAGGGTTGTTCTGCTTACTTTTTTTTTTTCCCATGATGAGTAGTTGTGACTGATCAGATAAATGCATATGAGAGTTGTCGCATTAATACAAGCTCTGTGTGGAATGAGTTCTTGATATGCGCTTAGTAGCTTTTCACATTAAAAGTATATTTCATTTAAGACCTGCTCATACGGTCAATTCTTGTTCAGTGTGGAACACAACAGGCAAAAATAATTCTGAGGAAATGGAAATATTAGATGAAGGGGAGTCTGGCCGACAGCATTATAAGGATGGTAATAGAGAATGTAAGAGATTGAACACTTCTGCAAAATAAACATTGTGTTGTTTTAACTTCAATTCAGTGTGGATAATTCTTGTAGTCTCTGCCATTTTAAAATAAAGAAGAATAAGTAGCCAACCAGCTTTTGTAGTTTCAGTGACACAAAAAGAATTTCTACCCTCTTTTTTCAGTTTATATATATTACAAAATTCTTATACTCTACTTCAGGGATAGATGAACTTCAGAAATTTCTTTATGAATAGATATATATGTAGTTAAAACCTAGTTTCCAGCTATAGCTATTACTATATGTATCAGAGAAAGGTGAAAACCTGTATTTTGTAGAATTTTAAGTATATGGAGGAAAAAAAAAAAAAAAAAAGATAAAAAAATCTGTTCTTCAAGAATCGTATACTGATATTGACTTCAGGATGCTTCCTGAAGGAATCTAGTGCACAGGTCATCTCTCTTTTGCTTCCTGTACTGGATAAGACATTGAAAGAAACAGAAGGGTCTATAGACACTTGAAGTAGTGGCTGATGCCATCACAAAAACTTTTTTTTTTTTTTTTTTTTGACAACAGAGTTATCCTTCAAGAAGTTGACAAGGCTGATAGTTCAGTAAGTTTGCAGATGACACCACGCTGTATAGTGCAGTCAACGTACGTGAGGTTCAACAAAGTCAACTGCAAGGACTTGTACCTGCATCATGTCAACCCCCACTATTGACACAAGGGATTAAAGGACTGAGCAGAGCTCTGGTGAAGAGGATTTAGGTGTGCTGGTGAATGGCAAGTTGAACATCATTTTACATCAACTAATTTCATTATTCTGAAATTACATTGTATTATATTGTAGGTAATGAAATTACTAGTTTTGAATTGTTACTAATGAATCATAAGTACTTCGCTGGCTAATTAGACTGAGTGGCAAAGAAGTGAGAAAGAAACAGTTAAAGTTATAACATTTCTACGGAGTTTGATATGAGTATGTAGGAAATGGAGTTTTGATGAAAAGCATTCAGAAATGCAGTTTTCACTGTGATATTAATGTATTTTTTGCTATTTAGAAGACAAAAGATTTTAATTTTCTTCTCCCTGTTTATGTATTAATATATTCATATTTCATGCTGAATTTTTGTCTTAAGTAAAAGTACTTATATAACCTATAAAAAGTATAGGTTTGAACAATGCACAGCTATTTTTGATTAAATATTGGCTGCACATGGAATTGACTATTACGAAAATGATTCATTCATTATACCTAAAAGATTAACATAATAACATATAATGGGTAAAATATTCAAGTATTTTTAAAATACGTATTGCAACAACTCAATATACTTAAAATATGTGTTTAAGTCAGTGCAAATATTTAAAACTTCAGAGGACCATAATATATTGCCGTTTTGGTTGCAGCTCTAAATCAGCGAGTACTGCAGCTCATCATAATGTCTGTGGAAGAAATGCAAGACGAAAGAAAGAGGTGCAGGGGAATCAGCAGTTAGCTACGTAGTGCAATCACACCACAAATAGTTATTACTCAAAGTATTTACATTATGAGGCAGACACAGGTTGTATTTGAACAAAGACTTCATTTTAGTCTGGAATGCTATTAATTTGGAGACATGGTAATGCTGAAACTGTGTCTGAAATGTTTTGTTGTTTTACAGCTTCTACAGCTCTCTTCCTCCTTGCCAAAGTTCTCTCCTTGAGAAAACATCACACGTCAGAATGAGGTCTTTTGTTTGCTTGTTTTCTTGTTCAAAACCACATCAAAGTACTTTCAAACTTGTAGATAAGTACCAGTTCCAATTGCAGAAGTAACCAGCAGTGATCCATCACAGCTGTCGTATCTGGCCTTGTACTATATTTTTTGATACATTTCAGATGTATTAGTGTATCTCTTATCCTTCAATGTAAACTTGCTTAGGATTTTATGAACCTAATAAATTTAATGAATTAATCCAGCTTATAAAAACATTTTAAAAAAAAAATAGATAAGTGTTTAGATAAAAATTGGGTCACCTCAAGTGTGAATGTAATAATAGGCTATTTCTATTTCCATTACATTTGTTGCACCTACAGTATTTTTAAATGTCTCTTATCCCGAATCTTGCTTATACAGAGTTGCTAAAGATAGCATGAAAAGTGCCTTTGTTTTGTCTTAGTTTTTCTTGGCTCTGCTAGGCACAGTACAAAAGCAAGAAGTATTTGGCCCTGTGTATCTAAGTTGTCATTTGGAAACTTCAGGTTTTAGTTTCTTTCCTGCATGCTGAGGTTTAATTTAAACCATGTCACCCACCTCGAGTAATGATGTCATATCCCTTTGTGACAGCACTCTAAAGTTCTCTGGAGGTGCCAGTGAATTAGTGCCACTTTCTTCTCACACAAAATGTTCAGCAAGTTCACTAAAGAATCTAGTTAGCACTTGCTTATGAAGCAAACTTTGTTATTTATATAATTTATAATAAACTGCAAAGCCAATGTTTAATTCTCCATTAACACAAAATGAAAAATAATTAAAAATGCTTCCAGCATTTAGTTTTAGCTCAGTTTAATCATGTAAATGTTACAGTTGTTCTGACCTCAGTATTTGACTTCCATTTTCAGGAAACTGAAATTGGATTGTAGCCTTCTTAAGCCAGTTTTCAATGTTTTCACATATCTGTTGGAAAGAAGACTTTCCATGTTATTTTTCCTTTTCTAGAACTAGATTGCTGTTTGTAGTGGGTACTACAGGACTGTGTTCAGTCTAGCTTTGGATGGGTGCTCTGTTTTCCTTCACCACTTATAAAGAGATGTTATGGCATACAGAAACTTTCTTTTAAAATGTGGTGGAAACTATATTCTGCACTTTTATTCAGAGGACCCATTAGTACTGGAAACTAAAGAAAGTGAGAGATGTATCCATATGTACTTCTTTGTTGAAAATATGTTATTGATGGCATTTAACACGTATAAATGAAGTGATTCAAGATTAAATCCTTGACAGTACTTATTTGTGTAAAACATGAGAAAATCTTACAAATTAATACTGTAAGGCCATGATCAGTGTAACAAATTTTCCTAAGAAAATTATCAAGAAATCTAGAAAGAAGTCATTTCATGAAAAAAAATACCTGTTACTCTGAAAGTTCAGTGAATGCTTACTTCCAGGACTTAATAATTGCTTCTAGGGCACAAAACAATAATGTACAATCAGATGAGAAGGTATCAGGAGCCTCTTGTCAAAGATATATGTGAGAAAGTTCTAACACAGTATTCTTAAACTAACTCATCACTGTGAGTGCTTGTGGTTGGACGAGAACAATGCTTGTAGGATTGATGTGTTGGGTGAAGGTTATATCACAATATGTCACATATACTGTTCAAGAGTAACATATCATTTATTCTATGGAAAATCTGGACACATAAGGGCTTTTATTTTGGAACTTTCTCCTTAAAGAGTTTTCAGCGTTTTTAATATTAATCATAATTTTTAAAGAATAGCCTTTAAAGGAATCAAGTATAAGTGGCGACTTATTCTTACAGTTAAGTTAACCTGCTGACAAAGTACATGTTTGTAGAGTTGTATCTGGAATAGATTCGTATAGACAATGATGAGAGGTGTCTTTATCTTACATGATACCCATATCATGGCTGAATACTACTCAATATATTGGTACTATTATTGTGACTAATACAAAATGTGCTTTGGCACGTTCATAGACCAACACACAACATAAAGCGTGAATGTAATGCTGGTGTAATAATTATCTAACAAAAATTATCTAATAATAAGTTAATACAATCAATTATGATCATAGTCATTTGTGGTTATTTTTCTTGTTTCATGCCAGAATTCACTCAGATTTACAACCTGGTACAGACCTCTCAGGAGAAAGAAGAGTGGAGACATCCTGTGATGATAGGATGAGGAAGAATAGTGTTCTGCGGAGGAGACCCCACATTGCGGAAGGGGCAGAATGACCATGAAGGAGTGTGAGGTATTAAGCATTATAGACTGACCACAGCCCTCGTTCCCTGATCCTCTGTGCCATTCGAGGGGAGAAGGTGAAAGAGGGTGAATGGATATTTGCTTTTAGTTTTTCATATGCCTCATCTACTAGCAATAGGCAATGCATTATATTAATCTCACTTATTTACACTTGCTTTGACCATAGAGGTAATTGGTGAATTATCTCTGTCCTTATCTCAAACATTCAGTTATTTTTCATTGGCTTTTCTCCACCGCTTCCTTCAAAGAAGGGGAGTGAAAGCACTTATAGTGCTTAGCTACCCATCAAGATAAAACCAATAAATCTGTAGTCTGTTTCAGACATGCCTATCAACTCTAAGGATGTTGGTTCCAATACAGATTCCAGGAGATATGCAATCCAAAGGCCAGTATTCAGAATACATGCTAAGTATCAGGGGAGCACTGGCTTTGAAATCTGAATTTTATTGATTCTGTTGTTCATGGAATTAGTTGTTTCAATGTCTTTTTAATCCAGAATTATACAATATATTTATTTCTGGGATGTATTAATGTACACATGTTATCAGTTGAAGAGAAATAAATACAGAGGAAATATTTTAGCTATTAAATGTTAGCTTACAGAAGTAATTTGCAGTAAAATAAGATCTAGCTGTCAACTACGCTCTAAAATGCATCTTTATTTTCCATATTTATGTGGAACATCTAAGTGCAAAATATGTGTAACTGAAGTTAGTTTCCTTCTTTCTGCTGGAAATCTTTACTTCATCATGTAAAAGGTCATGTTTTCACAGCCTCCCCAAAGTATCTTGAACACATGACAGGATGTTGAATCTGTATAATACATCTCCTAGAGCAACGTAACAGGCTCTTTCCCTGGGAAGATACACTGGTTTCCATGAAAACAGAATAGAGATCTCAGAAAGAAAGATTTCTTTACTTGTTTTGAGGACAGTGGCAGTGCTGTAAGAGACATGAGACTTATTACCTTCCCAAATAATATGAAAATGTTTGTGAAAATGTGGAAAGCTTTACTTTCTCTATAGGTAGCCATTCCCCATCATATTTTTAATTATATTTCTGAAGGAAAAAAAAGGCAAGAATGCATCATTTAGGTATTAATAAAGAATAGACAAATTGCATAAATTGTGGGTTATATCAACAAATATTCAGATACAAACTGTAATGAAGCAAGTAGATGTACATTCCAGATACATTCTACCTTCACAGTCTATATATCAGTTCTTTGAAAACAGATTTAACATTCATGAAAAATAATGTTGGAGAATGAAGCATCTATTCTAAGCAGCATAGTATTGTTTGTTTTTCTTGCCATTTTTTTCTCATTTTTTATCATATTTGTATGTTTCATTTGTTTATTTTCTGTTGTTTAATTGAAAATGCACACCAATTTTCTTAATTTGTGCTAGGGATGGGGGCACACTATATCAGCATATCATCACAGTCAAGTAAATAAGTAACACACCTCTCATTGTACAAACAAGAATATAGAGTTGCATGGAATCATTTAGTGCTCTGCTTTTCTATCTTCCTGCTGTGCAATCTAAATACTTTTTAGTAGAGTTCAAAATATCACTCAAGCAGTTGATGCGGGAGATTGAAACCTATTAAGTCAGGTAACGCTTAATTTTCCCCAGACTTATAGATGAGAAGAAAACATTTAAAAAAAAAAAAAAAAAAAGTACTTTTATTTGTGTACTTAACATTTGAGTGTTAAATGAAAAATGCTGCCTTTTCTACTCAGCACAGATGATTTCAAAATGCAGCTTATTATTATTTTGAAGATGCATATATTACAGTAGTCTTCTAATATACAGAGTCCTTTAGTTTCCCAGGACAGATTATGATCACTGGATGAGCTGTGAGACATGATCACTGTTAGATGAAAATAAAACAGAAGAATTCCATACATCAGTACAGGTGAGGATCAGTCTTGCAGAAAAGATAGCCTTGGTGGGTAGCTTGCATATTATTCACTAGCGTATTTTTGCAGTGTTAATGACTAACTGCACTCTGGGCTGCATTAGTAGGTTAGTAAAGAAAGCCCACAAGGTAAGGATTATGCTACATCCCATGATCTCATGAACTGAAAACTTTGAACAGTTTGGAGTCTTTTGCGAAGGAGAAATGTCAATTAATTCCAGACAGTTTAGGGCAGAGCCACCAAGGTGGTTAAGAAGGTGGAGAACTTGACCTGAGATGGGGGGGTGGGGGGGGGAAGACTGAATGAGAAAGGCTATGGACTATAGCAAATCATCATAATTCTAATATGTAGCCATTAGCTACCCAGAAGGACATTAGTAGAAAGCATTAAACCATCTTTTGGATGTGTAGTGTAAGAATAGAGCGTAGTTATCACAAATGACAGTGCAGAGAATGCAATAGAATATTGGGGAAAAAACATCTCTTGGCAGTGGTTAAACATAGATTGAGTAGAACAGCTGTAGGATCTTGATCCTTTAATTTTTAGGCAGGCAATTGGTTAAAGCTTTATGTTGTCTGATCTAACAGTCTTTAAAAACCTCAGAGCCTCAGTGTATTTCTTGTAGTAAAGAGCCCAAAACTGAGCACAGTACTCAAGATGCAGCCTCACCAGAGCTGATTACAGCTCTGATCGCTTCCCTGCTCCTGCTGGCCACCCTATTTCCAATGCAAGCAGGTGCTCTTGACGTTTTTGGCCACCTGGGCACATTGCTGGCTCATGCTCAGCTGGCTGTCAACAAACATTCCCAGATCACTTTCCTCTGCTCAACTTTCCAGCCACTCTGCTGCAAGCCTGTAGTACTAACTAGTTTCTATTTAAAATAGCCCCGTGTACTGGTATGATAAGTATCTCATTGACTTACGAAACATATAGTGTACCGAAGTTGTTTTTAGTCACTTCCAATGTCTTCCAATGGACCACAAAGAAACCCTGATGAAACAATGGGTTTTTGGTGCCACCATGCCTGGAGCTTTTTCAGTTTGCACGAAGCCTTCAGCCTGGGGCTCTGTCAAGTTTTATTAGTTGGAATCTGCAGCCAGAAAAATGCTGAGTCCTCTTCAGACAAATTTCCAAGCTTTTTAGTTTTGAGAGAGTTAACCATGAATTGTTAAACTGATGGGATTTACTCATGACTATTATAATGCTGAGGGGAGAAAATACTTTAGAAAACAATATGGCAATGTAGTATCATATAAATCAGTCTTAACAAAACCTTTAGGGTATGAATTAATAACTGTTAATATGTATCTCTGCTTAGTATTTTTCAAATAGTTAAACAGCTGGCATCGGATTTACACTGATAACTCACTCTGTGATTCTCCTGTTCAAAAGAAGCAACAACATAATTTATTTTGTGAAACAATATAATCTGATAGCTCCTTCTCTTTTCCAAAACCCTGTTCTCTTCTGCTTGTTTTGCTTAATTTCACTGTAAATTAATCTGATCATTTCTTTGAATTGTTCTCTTTCTCACTTTCAGATTTCCCAGGAAAATTCTTGTGGATTGTCCTGGAAAATCTTGAAACATACTTCTACATTTGTCTGGTGTCAGAAATTTTGCAATTTATTTATTATTTTTATATGGGAAAAAATGTATATTTTTAATAATCCTGAATCAAACAACAGTGCAAAACAGTAACAACAAAAATCCTACTTAATCATGAAAAAGTGTAAGCATATGTACATACTTGATATTCAACAGCTGTTGAAATATGTTGTGAAAGCTTTTGCTGTCATCTAATCACCTGTACATGCCTAGTTCAAGTAATTTTTTGAAAGAACACTCTCAGAGGAAATTGTTAACAAGTTGAAAAAAAGTAGAAAATATTAAAAATCCCAATGGGGAAGAAAATGCGGTGTTTTCTTACAGATAGCATAAATTATCTGATGCTGTGAGACAAGAGGATTGATGAATGAGAAGGTGCATGACCAAGAAAGCATGACCAAAACAAAAACAAAAACAAAAAATAATAATATAAAAGAAATAGTGGTTGAGAAAAGGTCATATTGTACTCCTATTTTTGCCCTTTTGATTGCTTTTGTGTTAAGCTGTTTCCTAAGGGGAAGGAGGGTATAAATTGAGCTTAGAGGCTCAATCATTAGATTAGAGACTGTTGCAATGAAGCCCGAAGAGCCTCCTTTTTTTTTTATATAATTGGGAAAGAATCTAATGGAAAGTGCAGGACGTGTCCTACAAACTTCTTTCCCTTTTAGATTTTCATTGCTCCAGTAAGTTTAATACAATTGATGTATTTTTATTTAAGAAGCAATTGCTTACTGTATTACTGACTCTGTGAGAAATATGGAATCACAGGAATGATTTGGACCTTAAATTCACTTATCCTTAGCCCTCTTGAATTGCTCTGTGTAAAATGGCTTTAAAATTACATTGACCAAGTTATAAAGACTTCTAATCAGTATCACTGCCAACTAAAAGACCCTTAGTGTAAATGAGAATTGAGCCTCCTGAAGAGTGTTTGTACAGCAGGTTGTCACCAAGGTTATTTAGCTGCACTGACTCCTGCAGTCAAAGCGCACTTAGGAAATTCATTGTTAAATGAACTTTTAACTCCCGTTTGCTTTGCACCTCCTAAGATGATCTCTAGCCAAAGTATAACAGGGCTGCAAAGCTCCTGAACCTGTGAGAACTACAATGTATCCAAGTAGCCTTCTATTTTTTTTCCCTCCCCTTCTCCCCCATCCAGTGATGTTCTCCTGCCAGTGGTTAACAAGCAATCTAGACATATGAAAGCAAAATACACTCTTGGAACAGTTTTAAATACTGTGTCCACTATTGCTCAGTTGTGACCAGTATTGTTCACCATTTCTGTTATAGTATACGTGAAAAGTCTAATGTCTGTTCAGCATTACACTTAAAGTTAGAAAAATATTTAAACTATTTCCACACAAAAATAGAAAACTAGAATTTGACCTTTTTAAGAAAAGAAAGAGTTAAGTTCATGGCCTCTTATGACTTTAACTCCTATCTGTTGTCTTATCTGTACCAAAAAGATCCAGAAGATTTAAAAAAAAAAAAAAAAAAAAATCTTAAATATTTACTTTTCTACCATTCCACTAGAGATTCTTAGTTCTTCTGTGAATGGTGAGAATTTGGATGGGTTGTCTGGTAATGTTACAGTGACAAATATAGTGTTGCCTTGAAATCTCTTTTGGGTAGCCCACAAGGTTTGTTTGTAAAGAAAGCACAGTTTTTGGCAAAATGATGCTTTGGGAGTGTACATCTGCTTTGACACAGGATCATGTTCTGAATCTGGCAGATTTTTCTTCCAAAAATAAACAACTCTTCATGAGTAACTTTACCAAAAAAATAACATTTTAGTTCAGTAGGAAAAGTTTTCTGCTATCGCCAGAAAAGCAGTATATACTCTGCTGATTGAAAGAGTATCATGAAGATCAAATTCATCCATACTGTAACAAAGCAGTATTTCTATTTCTTGTTCTCATTCAAAATTTTGTTACTAAAATATATTGAGATTAATGTATGCTATATTATGCTATACTTACCTGTTTGTTCAACACGTTTTTTTGCTCATGTTTTCTTATGTCTTATTTTTCCTTCTTATCATCTATATTCCCTTCAATCATTTACTCTCTACTGCTTATATTCTTTAGCCCTTGATCAAATGCTCATATCTTAGAAGAAGTTGTTGACATAAATTTCAAGCTCATTTGCTCTCTGTTGCTAGTGGGAATGAACAAAGAACCTCCCTTTTCAGCTTTTCAGAAGGTCCAATCTGTTCACAAACATCTGCATAATCATTTTTCTGTGAAGAATTTTCATTTTGTCTTTGAGAATTATGGCCAACACTTTGGTGTGATAAACCTTCATGCATTCTTCCAGACTGTGATGCAAAATGTCAGTAAAACATTTGATCTTAGTGCAACCTTACTAACCTTATTTAGGTGTCTCAAGTAACATAGTCCTTCAACTGGTATTTAGAAAGGATTTGTCTTAATTTCAGAACATTTGGACAACTTATTTCTATTTCTTATTCTTTCCATAAATTAAACAAAGTAGAAATAATTTAAGTGGCTGTTTTATTGAAATCCAAAGGTTGAACTATGTGGTTCTAATACTTCAGTTCATTTGAACATCTTTTATTTTTCTTTTACCACTCTATTAGTATAAATAAAAATCAATATATACAAATGTATTCTTATGTATTTTAATTTTTTTGTTGAAGTCTAGCAATCCTTGTTGTTTCTCAATACCTAATACACTTCTGTGACTATCTTCATAAGATATATAGTCAGTCTGCTAAGTCAACTTTTTCATATTTTATACCTGTCTTTCAAGGCCTCAGCATGTGATATTTTGAAATATTAAGTCAGAGTTAATGTTTTCACTGTATTAGCATGTAAGTTTATACTTGCAAGCTTTTATGATTTGTTTCTACAAATTACATTTTCTTTTTTGCATTATTTCTGTTTTTATTTTCTTAGCAGTGCTGAAGGTAGGTTGGGCAATCAAAACATGCTATGGTCTCAAAATCTGTCTTTAGTTCAGAAGCACGAATCATCTTCCTCCCTTCTCTCCTGCCTTTTTATTGTAAATCAGTTGTGTATGGGAATGGGGAAAGGACAAAAAGGAGAAAAGTTTTTGGCTGTATTCCATTAGAGTGCTTGATTTGTCATCAGGAGACTGCAGAGAAGATGTAAACTCTGCCCTTTTCACAGCTACAGTAATTTTGCAGCCCTTGGGAAAATTCTTGGCACTGCCCTGTACGCATGACTGAGCCAAAAATGTCAACCTTACTTTAAAGAGCTAGTCAACAAAGACATATTTTCTAACAATTATTGAAAACAAATCAACTGTCCTTACCAAGTATTCTGTCTTCTGTGGTTCATTGAAAAGCAAATGCATTACCATAGGTGTATTTATGGCAACTAGCTATTTTCTTAAAAGACAATTATGAAATTTAATACTTCTGAGTTTGAAGAGGATTGTTCTGTTCTGAGACTGTTCTTCTACTCCAAAGCTCCTTTCCCATTATAATGCTGGCATGGTTTCTTTTATAGTTAAAAATTTCAGAAATGTGAAGTTCTGAAAAGACAAGGAAGTGACAGATTGCTCAGTGGCAGTTTAAACAGTGTAGCTACAGTACGTCTCATTTACTGAAATATTTAATATTTTAGTCACTTGCAATAACTGTAGGTATTACATGTACAACTTAATTAAAGATTAGAACATACATGAAAGACAAGATAGGGGATTTTGAAGTGTATGAGTTTATTTTACAGCATCCTTTCTATAACAGGAGTTACGTGAAGTGAAGCACTAGGATTCCCTAAAGCATGCTGCTGTGCTTAGATATATTCAAGCAATCTTCTGCTTGCTACTGTGCATTTTGTAATATTGCATATGATACTCTGCAGTGTTTATATGGTATTTTTTTTTCAGAATATTTCAAAGCAGTACACAAAAAAGGAAGACAGCATCATTTTCTTCTTCTTTTTTTTTTTTTTTTTTTTTTTTTTTTTTTTTTTCTTCAAAGACAGGAAAGCGGAGAAAAGAAATGGCAAATATCTTGCTGAATGTGAAGAGTCAGGGCTCCACCTCAAATTTTTATCCATATACTAAACAGAAAAGATCTAAATGCAATTTCAGGCATAGTGAGATTAAACCTTCATTTCCTTGCTGTTTATAAAACACAGCTGAACATTATGTTCTTGGCTACATAGTATTTCGCACTTCCTTCTTACTCTTTCTCTGTTTTCTACTCTAATGTTTAATAGGAAAGGCAAAATATAAAAATGAATCAAGAGGAACTGCAAAAAATATTTACCTGTTTTTTCACATGAAGTGTTCAAGAAATGTTTAGATGTTGTAATAAGGGACATGGTGAAATACTGGTGGTAGGTGGATGGACAGTTGGACTAGGTGATCTTGGAGGCCTTTTCCAACCTTGGCGATCCTCTGAAATTAAAAAATAAGATAATAGTTTATGAGAAATGTGGAAGTTGAAGATTATAAGACAGGGTCCTGAATGTTTACATAGGGTTTCTCTCTTATCAGGATAATTGTCTTCAAACAATCACACATTCTGCTTTGCTTCAGGGAATTTCTGAAATACAATGGCTATGTTAAATACTTGTAGAAAGATGGTTGAAAATTTCTAAATACTAGAAAAATTCTGCACATCAGGTCCACAGGAATATGTTTAATGACTGATTCTGATCAGCTTGACCAACAGAATTAGTGAAAAAAAGAGAGATGCTAGGGACAAAGAATAAGTGCGATATGCAGTATTTTGCTCAAAGTAAGTGTATTTTGAAAAATGCTTTTCTTGTGAAACCTGAGGAAAGAAAAAATAAAAAAGGTTGGAAATGAACATCCTTTAACCTCGTGTTCGGTTTGGCTGTCATTTAAAGTTTGGTCAAAGAAACTACTTTTTTTAAATTTCCAAGATCAAATTTCTGCTGTTTAGTCATGTTAATAGTACAGCGGTAGTTTTTTTTTCCCCCTGAAATAATTTCACTGATGATTCCCTTTTGATAGTTACTAGATATTTCTTCTTATTTTATTCCTATCTTTTTCCTTCTTCATCCTTCCAGTGATGCAACAATAAAGCCTTCAGTATAATTCTATAGGTAATATTTGCTTGTTTAAAATTTTCATTCTGTATGTATGCTTTGCTTGGTTGTTTTTAATAGAAAGATCTGCCTTCTTTCACTAAAATAATTTCTTAATGGAGTTGCTTCCAAAAATTTTTTCCAATCAGATGCAAATAATAAAAAAAGCATTAAAACAAAGCTGTCATGAATAAAAAAGTTGATTTAATTCTAAGTTTATACCATATATTACAATTTCACAGCTGAATTCATCAGAGGTGAAACTCTTATTGCCTGCTCTTGTGTATTTTCTCTTAAATTTTTTTTAGTCAGTGTGTTATTTTTATTGTAGAACATCTTAGGAATGTAGTTGGAGACTAATTAGATAATATATGCTTATTAGATTTCTGAGGTATGATTGGATGATAGTGTGGCTTCAGTCCAACCAGTATTGAATGAAATAGAAGCACAGAAAATGTTGCACTATACAGGACATTTGTTCTTCCTATTGAAAATAAATACTACTTGGAAATTTAATGGAACATTTTCTTGGTAGCCAGAAACTGAAAACATAAGATATCCAATAGGATAACAGTGAATGCATAGATAATTTGATTTTCCTCACATGTAAGGATATCCAGAAAATTTTAAATAGTGAATTATGATATTATGTATAATAAGTTGTATTCCCACATCACAGAACACAGAATTACTGCATCTACAATTATATTTTTATTCCAGCAGGAAAGGAATCCAAGAGTTCAGGTGCTGACATCCCTAAGAACTGACTATTGATCAGATACACTTCCTCTGCAAACCATGTAATATCACATAAAGGTCACTGTGGACAGCACAAATTGCTTTTATTGAACAGTATAGTGAAGAAGCATTTAAGACAAAAAAGCACCTTTATGTTGTTTTGTCAGGCAGTTGATTGTGATATAGTTCATGATTCTGCAGTCTGAAATTGCAACATTCTGGCTTGCCTGATCACCTAACTCTATTTACTTTCAGAGTTCAGTATCTCCCAAATGAATCAGGCTGCACAACAGATTAGCACAAAAAAATACAGGATGAAAAGACTAATAAAATACATAGTCAACATATTTTCTGAACACCCACACAAAAGTGAAGGAAGACATTCTTCAAAAGACAAGCATGCATTTGACTATATCAGATACTTCATATTTATTATTCAGTTACTAATAGCTGATATCTTCTTCTCTAAAAACAAGTGATTTAACCAAAGCAGTATTTACAGCCATACATGAATGTACCAGAGAAAACAGAATTCAAACCAAAGAGAAAAATAATTTCAGAAAAAAAAAACATTTTGGATTAATTATGAAAATGAAATGTTTTGATCCTAATTTCATTCAGTTCCTTCTTTTGATAGAAAAGTTATTCTATGAAGTTGAATTTGTTTCCATAGAATTCTGAAATTGCACAGAAAGCATACATTCTATTGAAAATTTTCCAGCAGCATTCACCAAATCTGAAAAATGAGAAATGTGTGTTTTGTAAGAGTGCTGTTTAATGCCGCTTATCACCACCACTAGTGAGGTTGTTCTGTAGAAGCAATTAATGAGCCTCTTACTCTTGCTGTAGAAGTCAGCTCTATGTTCTTAACCCAGCTTCATTGTTTTGGTAACAGAGAAGACAAATCATCCAAGGAGATTCCTGGGGGGCAAATTGTCTGAAGAACATAATGTGTTCAAGCACACTTAAAGTAGGACTCAAATGTAAATGATCTTGACAAATAGATTAAAGATAAAAAAAAAAAAAGAAAGAAAAAAAAAAATAAGAGCACAGTTCAGTAAAGATATATTGCATCTAATAGGAGTAATCAGCTGAAGAAAGAGAGGATAGGGAATAAGCAGCTTTGCAAGAATGTCAGCAGCCAGTTAGTGAGATTATATAGAAAAGCAGTCAGACTGTTTGGAAATCAAGAAACCATGATATATTTCAAAAGGTAGATTTTGATTTACAATAAAGGCAGTGAAGAAAGTGAAGGAATATTTTGTAATGCACTTCAGACAAGAATAACCATCTTACTGCAAAGAAGAAAAATGTATTTTCTGTCTACCTAAAGAATGGAATAAAAAGCTTTACTTGAAATGGCAATAATTCAGATTCAGATTAACATTTCAGCCAGGGAAATTATTAAGTAGCAGTCTGTGGATGTTACTGAACATCCGAATTTGGAAATTGTGAAGAATAGACTGTTACAATATCAAGAATCACCAGTGGTACTACTGATGATGATTTCTTGACCAACACAATTGGCTTATTAAGTTCTTTCCTCTTTTGTGCTTTCCACTTATGATCTTTCCCTCTGTCACCTTTGTGTTTGTCATACTATTTCAAAGGTATTTTTAAGAGCAGACTGGTGCCAGTATACATTACTACAGAATATAATTTAGCTCCTTCAAGCTAGAATGGAGCAGAGAAAGGAAGATCTATATTAGGACAAGTGTTAATATTTCAAAAATTGCTTTTGTTTTTCATTCTAACAAATGTCATGTCCATTATATGCCTGTAAAAAATACATGCAAGTTAGAGTTTCGTGTAGTTACCTCCGATTTTATTGCCAAAGAATGCAAAATACAGCATATACTGTGGGACTTAGTTGGTCCAATTAAAAGGATGTTTTTCATCTCCAAATAAACATGTGGTATTCAATGTGGATATCCACTCTCATAGATGTGCAAAGTTGTTTGAAATATCTGCTGTTGAGCCCCCTCTGTTGTTCCAGAGTAAGGCAGGATTCTTTTGCCTTACTTTTAACTTCTCTTAAAGGAGTACAGATTTTTTGATTTGGATGCTTGTGGACACCTCATATAATATTATGCTCCACCATATTGGGGCAACTATATGGAGGCAATGAATCAAGCTGGTAAAGAGAGATTCATTTAGAAATTAATATACTTAGATATAGATGTTTACATGTGAACCAGGCATGTAAACTCCTTATGTTCTATGGGGTGCAAGTCAATATGATCAGTGATGCCCAGAACACCATTCAGTCCCAAGCAAGGATGGTTTGAACTGAGCCTTTGGTGTTCACGGAGCACTTAAAATATAAAATACGTATTTTAAATGGATAGCAGCAGATCACTTGAGCCTAAAGAGGAATTCATCTTATTCTAAAATAGAAAGCTGTAAGTCAGGACTCCTCTGCCTGTATTGATTTGGTCTCTATTTACTAAAATCAAGTCAAAACTTAGAGATATTTTTGATAAAAGTTTAAGTTTTAATTGTGATGGACACATTTATTTCTAGTTTTGGAGTCTTGCTCTTATGCTGTAATATATGACAAAAATTAATGAAATTGAATTTGCAGCATCTGAAGTATTACTAAGAAAAGTATGGTCACTGTTGTTTTGAACTACCTTGTTAGTCTGAAGGGAGGGTGATGAAAACTGCAATCTTAATAAATCTCCTGAAGTTAAAGGTTTAAAACTCACACTGTTTTAAATTAGTGACGACAGCAATGTTTATTTGCTGCTGAATTCTAACCAGCATGATATTTCAGCAGGAAACACTTTATAAGACATAAAGTTATGGCCACAGAAGTTATAAACTCTTTTTTAACCCATGCATAAATAGGAAGTTTTTTTTTTTTTTTTTTTTTTTTTAATATATTGAGCAAAAAGGCAAATAATTTGAACTTTCCAGAAGTCAGAAGAGTAGACTAGAAAAACAGGAAGTGAAGACAGCACACACATTTTTGTTCCTGAATACTAAAGAGCAATTGAACATTAGAATCAACCACATTCAGTGCTTTTCAGCACAATGCCTATGTAAAATAACAACTAGGAAGATATACATACAGGTAATGTTGTGTTTGTTCATTTCATTCTTCAAAAGGGAGTTGAGTGATTAGACAGCAGAAGGAAATGGATGCTAAAACTCATCAACAGAAGCAGCAGCAACCAGTAATAGTCTCAGCAACAGTGAAGGATATAAGAACATCACAGCCCATCACTAAATAAATTTATTTTCAAAATACAGGCTTTACTGTGCTGAAGCAGCTCTGCAAATCCAGAGTTATGTTTGGACAGATCATTCTTCACTTCTGGACATTTATTTGTATGCTGGAGCTAATCTGTGCAATTAAAATAAGAGGTATTATTATTATTGACCTAAATAATTATCAAAATATAGCAATCCTCCCATGTGCCTCTGAAATCTCTTTAAAAGGTGTGGTTCAAGTTCAGAGGACATCCTCCTCAAGAGACCATATTTTTTTTCCATATCAAGTAACTTCTGTAACTAAATGTGATGTCCTTGTTATCAGCTACTCATGTCCACACAGACTGCACTGTTGAAAAAGTAAGAATACGACA
Organism: Tetrao urogallus; assembly: GCF_951394365.1. NCBI lineage: Eukaryota > Metazoa > Chordata > Aves > Galliformes > Phasianidae > Tetrao > Tetrao urogallus. The sequence continues at coordinate 42,592,222 of NC_136819.1, read as the reverse complement.
AATCAGACTTCTAATTATTCACATAATTCTTATCATGGATTTCAGTAGCTTATTGAAAAGTTATCTGTTGCTGAAAAGATAGCAGCAACTGAGCTTATCAATGAATTTTCAAAGTCATTGCAGAACAACCCTCTATGTAGGTGAACAGCAGTATCTCCTTCATTAAGTGTCTTCACTCTTTCTTGACAGAAAGAAGGTAGTTCACACTTAAGTTCTTACATGGCTGCAACCACCTTCCTGACCGGATCTTCTAAATTTAACTAGTTAGGTGTTAGAAGTGGAACCTTCTAAGGGAAACAAGTATTGATGTTACAACAAAAAACCTTATGTCCTTTAAATCAATATGATCCAGTACTTTAGGGGCAGAAAAACTCCAGGAAGATATCTGCAATCATTTGAAATTATGTTAACCAGTGATGTCAATCAGCTCAAAATAGTATAAGTACGGAGTAAATGAATCAGAATTGATCAGAACTTTCCAAAGGAACACTTTGGAAAAAAGGAAAAAAAAGACAGCTCTTAAAATACTTCTAAAGATCTAATAATGGAAACATTTCAACTATTTTTAATTATTAAGCTTTCCTTTAATGCAAATTTTCCTTTGATACAATAAAAGGTGAAAACAAGAGTAAAAATAAAATCACAGAATCACAGAATCACAGAATTGTAGGGGTTGGAAGGGACCTCCAGAGATCATCGAGTCCAACCCCCCTGCCAAAGCAGGTTCCCTACACCAGGTCGCACAGGTAGGCATCCAGGCAGGTCTTGAACATCTCCAGAGAAGGAGACTCCACCACCTCCCTGGGCAGCCTGTTCCAGTGCTCCGTCACCCTCACTGTAAAGAAGTTCTTGCGCATGTTTGTGCGGAACTTCCTATGCTGCAGTTTCCAGCCGTTTCCCCTTGTCCTGTCTCCACTCACCACTGAAAACAGTCTGGCCTCGCCATTCTGCCCCCCACACCTTAGATATTTATAGACCTGGATCAGGTCCCCTCTCAGTCTTCTCTTCCCAAGGCTGAACAGACCCAGTTCACTCAGCCTTTCCTCATAGGAGAGACGCTCCAGGCCCTTCACCATCTTCGTGGCCCTCCGCTGGACTCTTTCCAAGAGATCCTTGTCTTTTTTGTACTGGGGAGCCCAGAACTGGACGCAGTACTCCAGATGAGGCCTCACCAGGGCAGAGTAGAAGGGGAGGATCACCTCCCTCGACCTGCTGGACACGCTCTTTTTAATGCACCCCAGTAAGCCATTGGCCTTTTTGGCTACAAGGGCACACTGCTGGCTCATGGCCAACCTGTCATCCACCAGGACACCCAGGTCCCTTTCCGCAGAGCTCCCCTCCAGCAGGTCATCCCCCAGCCTGTACTGGTGCATGGAATTATTCCTCCCCAGATGCAAGACTCTACACTTGCTTTTGTTAAACCTCATCCGGTTTTTTTCTGCCCAGCTCTCCAGCCTATCCAGGTCTTGCTGAATGGCAGCACAGCCTTCAGGCGTGTCAGCCAATCCTCCCAACTTCGTATCATCAGCAAACTTGCTGAGGGTGGCCATTATCCCCTCATCAAGGTCATTGATGAAGATGTTGAACAAGACCGGACCCAGCACAGACCCCTGAGGAACACCGCTGGTTACAGGCCTCCAACCAGACTCTGCACCGCCAACAACGACCCTCTGTGCTCTGCCAGTCAGCCAGTTCTCAACCCACCTCACTGTCCACTCATCTATCCCACACTTCCTCAGCTTTGTTATAAGGATGTCGTGGGGGACAGTATCAAACGCCTTGCTGAAATCAAGGTAGACTACATCCACTGCTCTCCCCCTGTCCACCCAGCTAGAGACAACATCATAGAAGGCTACCAGGTTGGTCAAGCACAACCTCCCCCTTGTGAACCCGTGCTGACTATTCCTGATAACCTCCTCTTCTTCCAGTTGTCTGGAGATGACATCCAGTACAAGCTGTTCCATCACCTTTCCAGGGACAGAGGTGAGGCTGACTGGCCTATAATTGCCTGCGTCTTCCTTCCTGCCTTTTTTGAAGACCGGGGTGACGTTGGCTATCTTCCAGTCCTCAGGCACCTCCCCCGTCCTCCAAGACTTCTCAAAGATGACAGAAAGCGGTTCAGCAACCACCTCTGCCAGCTCCCTCAGCACCCGTGGATGAATCCCATCGGGTCCCATGGATTTGTGAACATTGGTGTTGCCTAGGCGCTTCTGGACCACCTCTTCCCTGACAGAAGGGAGGTCTTCCATTCCCCAGATCCTCTCACTCACCTCCAGGGTCTCAGATTCCTGAGTGGGAGCTTTTTCGCTGAAAACAGAAGCAAAGAAGGCATTCAGTATCTCCGCCTTCTCAGCATCCCCCGTTACCAGAACACCCCCGTCACTTAGCAGGGGAGCCACATTCTCCCTAGTCTTCTTTTTACTGTTAATGTACTTGAAAAAACCTTTTTTATTATCCTTTATCCCCTTCGCCAGATTTAATTCCAGGTGGGCTTTAGCCTTCCTTGTCGCATTCCTGCAGACCCTGACAACATTCCTGTATTCTTCCCAAGTAGTCAGACCCTTTTTCCACATTTCATGGGCTTTCTTCTTTCCTTTGAGTTTGTGCACGAGCTCCTTGCTCATCCACACAGGTCTCCTGCCACCCTTTCCCGATTTCTTCCTCACAGGGACACACCGATCCTGAGCTTGGAAGAGCTGCTTAAATGCCCACCAGCTCTCACAGGCCCCCTTGTCTTCCAACACCCTAGCCCATGAGACAGCTCCAAGTAGGTCCCGGAAGAGATCGAAGTCGGCTCTCCTAAAGTCCAGGACAGCAATCCTACTTTTTGCTTTACTTCTTCCACTCAGGATCTTGAACTCCACCATCTCATGGTCACTACAACCCAAGCTACCCCCGACCTTTACTTCCCTGACAAGCCCTTCTCTATTAGTGAGAATAAGGTCCAGCAGTACACCTCTCCTCGTCGATTCCTCAACTACCTGCATCAGGAATAAAATATTTCAATGGGATGAAAATAATGAATGATTTAACCACAAACATTTGGGATTTCATATTGTGAAGCATTTCTATGGATAATTATGGCTTTTTTTCTTAAAAAAACAAACAACAAAAACCATGTGATTCAGGAAATGCCAATCTGGTTCAGTTTTGTCTTATAAATGAATGAAGAATGCAAGTTATTGTCATTTGGATGATATATCCTCTAAATTTAGTGCAATGGCTATCTTCCAGAAAGGATAATTATGTTCTACTTACCCTACATTCTCCCACTGTTTTTCTTGTAAAATGTTTGTTGCATCCTATTCCAAAATCTTAATTATACCATCCTGAGGACACTGTGTTTTTTTCTTTTAAATCATTCAAAAATGTACATTCTATAGAATGCATGCCTTAGAACAAAAGCCAGTAACAGGTAATCTCTGAAATACAAAACTTTTATAAATTGTTATAAAAGTAATTTTATAACAAAAGTTCTGCCTGTGTCTTTTTGAAGTCTTTGATAGTATGAAACAAACTTCAAAAAAAAAAAAAAAAAAAAAAATCCACAGCAGCTTTCAGAAATAAACTCAATAAACTCAAGACCATTCAGAATCAAAAATGAAATCTAGAGAGTTCTTTTTCAGTGATACTGTGATTGTTACATTAACTATTAAAGATGAAAATGGACATTTATCTACCACTAAAAGTATTTAATTCCTGTATAAACATCCTTTACTAAGGTCTAAAATATTTAACATATAGATGATACTTTGTAATTGTGTAAAGAAATAAAAGTCCTCTGCCCATGTTAATTAATTCTTGTCCTGCTCCAATTTATAGGGAGAAGTTTTTTTTAATATATGTGTACCTGATGGAGAGATTAAGACACAACAGGTCAAATGTTAGCCCAACCAATTTATTACAAATCCTAGTTGCTTAAGGATATGGGGAAGGGAAGATGGGTGATAGGAAAGATGTGGATGTGGAGATAGGAAATAAAAAGCAAGGAGTCTTCATAGAGAGCAAGAGAGAGATAGCTACCACCATGCGTCCAGTGAGGTTCGTAGTGGGTCACTTGTTTTCACAAACTCGTCTGGTCACCATGAGGGATGGGAGGAAGTCAGGAAGCTTCACAGCAAGCAGGCTATGGGGATAGGGGGTGCTCTTCCAAAGAGGTTTTCCCCTCAGGGAATTCTCCGTCAGAAGTTTCTTTGGGAGTTCTCCAAAATCCTTAGTTTAGTGAGGGCCTTTTGCCCCCCATTTCTCTGTGTTTTTTCTTCTTTTCTCTCTGTTAGTGTGACATACCTGGCCCAACAGATAAGCCAGCAGGGAGTGATGCCTTTGTTTCCATGCACAAGCATTATTGCCTTTTGCAGTAGTCAGCTCCTTCAAGCCGCACCCCTGAAAATAAACTGCTTGTCCTGCTTCTGCTTATCTTGACAATCATGAGCAGAGGTGTTGTTGCACAGTGACACCCACCACTCACCCTCCCTAGATAATTTGCAGTTGTCACTTAGAGTCTTATCACCAGAAAGGCCTCACAAAGAAAGTTTTGAGACAAAAAGAAGTTCTGCCTTTCACAATTCTCCCACCAACTGTTGGTGGGGCTGTCTCCCACTATCTTGCATAGAAGGATCCTTCTACATACATTGTCTTCTTTGAAGTTTGGAATTCTACTTGTTGAATAGTTTCTATACCACCTCATTTCTAAAGTTCTAGGAATCTGCGTATAGATTCCATATATATATATATATATTATATTATATATATATTCATCTCTTATTAGGCTTGCTGCTAGACTTACTTTTGTCTTTGCTTTCCAAGGAAAGCATCCAGTGCATGTAAGATATCTTCTGTGGCAGGCTTAAATGTCTGTTTTAGGATACATACAACTTCTTTTTTTAACCAGTATCTGTGCTTCCCTGCCACGGGGGTTTCTTTTGTTTACATTATCTCAAATTCAAATAGTAAGAATGGAAAGGGTTATGTTTTATCACTGAGCATTAGAGTTTCGACATTCTGATAAAGAACCTTTGATAACTGCAAAAAAGGAGTAATTCCTGGTCTACAGAATACTAGATAAATATATAAAAATTAATAAACAGTCTTTTCTCAGGCAATGGCAGTAGAGTGAGTGCATCTACACAGACTAAGTGTTTAGTGATTTTGGTTTTAAGGATGGAGCTCTCCACCTTCCCTTTTAATTGACACCCTTCCTGGAATACTGCATTCAGTTGTTTTGCTTCCAGCATAAGATGAACATGATCTCATTGTAGCAAGCCCAGAAAAAGGCCACAAGGATGATCAGAGGGCTAGAACATTTCTCCTTCAGAGAGAGGCTGAGAAAGTTAGAGTAGTTGAGCCTGGAGAAGAGACGTTATAGTGGCTTTCCACTACCTGCCTACAAAAAAGCAGAAAATGGACAGTTTACCATGGAGGTTAGTGGTAGAACAAGGTATAATGACTTTTTAAACTAAAGGAGAGTAGTTTTGTATTACATCTAAACTATGATGGTGAGGTACTGGAACAAGCTGTCCAGAGAAGCTGTGAATGCCCCACCTGGAACTGTTCAAGGCCAGGTTGGATGGGGCTTTGGTAATCTGCTCTAATGGGAAGTATTCCTGCTTATGGCAAAGAGGATAGAATCAGATAATCTTTAAGGTCCCTTTCAAACCAGACCATTATATGATTGCTTTCCTTTCCCTTTCTTTCCCTTCACTTCCCTTTCCTTCCTTCCTTTAATTTATCTGTCAAAGCATACCAAATGAGCCATCTGTTGTAAATACAGAGATTCAAATATATGTGTTTTAATAAATGTGCAATCAAAAATGCTTAAATGATAACTATGTTTTGGCATATGTTCTCAAGAAAGGTGTATGTCCTTCCAGTAGGGATTTTAAAACTGGTATTTTGTTTTTGTTTTCAGGTCTGTTTAGAGCAATTTATTCTCAAAATTTTTGCAATATCTGTCTTTCATTTAATAATCAGACCTGCCATATGTTTAAGAGATTTTCTTCTCACTTAACTGCTTTAACTTACAGAAATAAACACCATGACTCAAAGCCAAATTCAAATAGCTTGATAAAAAGAACACTCATAAAGCAATTGTCCATCAGTTTTTCATATTAAGACAAAATAGTTTTCATTTTAGTGTAATTATTTTAAGCAGTTGTATGTTCACAGGGTTCTGATTCAAATTTCATTTGAGGACAGACATGAATTAAGTTAATCTAAATAGTATTGCACTTCTGTATGTGTTTTGATTATTTGTTCATGAGCATGATAAACAAAATTCAAGTTGCTATAGACTAAACTCATAACACATCTCAAGTCACGTGTAGAATCAAATCAGAAATAGTACAATACCTATGGCAAGACACAATGTTATATTGCGCAGATTTGTGTCATAAATCAAAACTCACTGTAGAAGTCTTTTCTGAATAGAAAACTGAGCTAGAAAGTTCTTGCCAAATCAAATGTAGCTCCTCTGTACTATTGGATCAAATTTTAGCAATGAAAAGAAGAAAAAGGATACAATTTTTGATGTGATTTATATAATTCACCCATAAAATTAGTTTCTTCATTCTGAAAGCCTAGATAATCCAATTTAGATTAGGATAAGATTTGCATGCTTGACACAAAACCTATTGAACTTTAAAAAGCTGTACTCTTGATTAAGCCCTAAATGAGCTTTACCTACTCATAAATTATGTATTAAGTAGTTTTTGTTTTTTTTTTTCCTGTAAGAGATTACTTCATTTCTAACCTTGTTTACAGCAAATTGTAGTAAAGGAAGGCATTAAATTTCTGAGAAAATTCCATTAAATTAAATCTAGTAAAAATATTTCAATTATAACTGCATATAATAATTTTTATTATAATTATAAAATATTGAAGTTTATATATTACTGATATTTTGTGATCATAAATTCTATTTAGTGTTTCCTAACTATAAAACCTTTTATTGCTTTTTCATTAGCTCCATAAAAATTTAAGTTATATCATACCCTTCTATTTTTATAATATTGCTATATTTATATACACATATTTATTGCGTAATTGTTAGTTTAATAAGAAAAATGTATAATTTCCACCTTACCAAACACCTAGACACAGAATTCTACATATATTATGGATTCACTGTTAGGATCAACATAGAAAAATCAGAAAAATCTCAAGAGTGAAATCAAGTAAAGATTGATTAAGGTTTACTTTTTAGGAAAAAGAACAACAAAAAAACCACCTCTATAAGCCACAATAATACTTTGCGAAAGTGTTTTTCTCTAATGATGTGATACTTTATTATCTGAAATCATGAAAATCTTTCATTGCTTTCAGCAATTAAGCTTTAATATTTGTATGTCTGTGCACTTCAGCAAGTAAGGTAAGTGTACTTCACATACAGATGTCTTTGTAGTCTTCAGGCAGGCACAGAACAAAATGACATCAGCTGAAGTGTTTTCTAGTGTAGTTACCTTCTATCATTTCATCAATTTAGGACTCAGAAGATGAGGACAGGGAACTAATGCAAGATAGGATTGCAGCCAAGTGACTGGGTGCAAAATGATCAGAGTATAATAATATTTAAATGTTATTTGTTATCATGAACTACAATCATGTAAAATTTCAGGAAAGAAGGTACAGATACAATGTGACAGTTCCTAACATTTATATGAAAGATTGCTACATCTTGGAAGTAACATGACCGTTAGTTAAAGGAAATGATAATATTCCAGCAGAAGAGGCAATACATTTATCTTACATCTTCCTAGCTCACAACTATGCATTGCTTTTTCTATTGATTGGAACCAGTCTTAATGCCTGTAGCACTGTTGTACTTGCTTTAGTTGCAGTAATAATCACTCCAATTGACCAAATGTCAATATCTAATTAGTAGTTTTATTTTTTCCTTATATCTTATCTTTTTCCACCCCTCCCCTCCTCTCCCCTACTCTCCTCTCCCCTCCCCTCCTCTCCCCTCCCCCTTCCCCTTTCCCTCTCCCTTCCCCTTCCCCTTCCCTTTCCCCTTCCCCTTCCCCTTCCCCTTCCCCTTCCCCTTTTCTTCAGTTTTTTTACAGTTTTATATAGATATCAGTAACAAGCAGTTCCTCCAGGTAGAATAAGGTATTTATGACTAACATGGTGCAGTGTAGAAAAATGTGTTAATAAAGTTGGGGTACAGGTTTTGTACTGCAGATCCCACAGCTCATCAGTTAAAAAAAAAACCCACAAACAACTGGACCAAATACGCTATAAGGGAACAAGGAGCACAAAGAAACAGTATGTTATGGAGTAACTATCATTACCTGTTTAATTTATCTGTAGTTTAGAGCTACAGACCAATGAATAAAGAGAAAAGAGAAAATGCATGTTTGTTACTGTGCATGTACATTTGACTCTAAATGGAAAGAGTGGGAAAAAAAAAAAAAAAAAAAACAACAAGGAAAGGAAAGTTAAAAGAAAGAAGGAGAGAGGAATTTTAAAGCCATCAGAACATCACAGCTTAATACTGCAGTTGCTGGCAGCTAGCCATTAGATTTCCCAGTGCCAGCGTCAATGTGAACCAAGAACCAAGCACTAGCCTTAGAACCTAGAGAAGCAGTGTAAAGGTAAATAGAATACCAGGAAAATAGCTAGAAACTGAGAAGCGTGTACTTCCAACTATAAATGTGTTACTTTTATGTCTTTTTTTCCTGTATGTGAGCATTCTATCTGCATTATTATTAACTTATTTAGTAATTTGATCTGCACTAGTATTGAATTAGGGTTAAAAGTTCCTTTATATTAAAAATGAATTCATGCTTTACTCATATATAGATACAGTATGCTCCCTTCTTGTATGTAAACAGGATTTTGAATGGAACATGTTTACATATATTTATTTAATTGCAAGTAACGTTTTAATTTTTGGACAGATGCTAGATATTTTGGCATATGGTTGAGGGGAAGACTATATTGCATCTAAATTCTTTGCATTTTATAGCAGAAAGTCATTTTTCACTCAGTCACTATAACACATTTCCATTCTCAGATTTAGAGTAGACACATCTCAGCTGCGTGAAAGTAAATATCATTGCAAAGAATGCAAAAGATTCTGTTTTCCAAAATGCACTATAACACTTATTATAGTTAATTTTGTTACCATTCAGTTTTTTTTTCTATTTCTATGACCAAAAAGAAAAAACAATTTGCCTCATGGGTTAAACTAATTTTGCCTTTTACTTTGTTGAAAAAGTCTTTCTTTGGAAGAGCTAGTTATTGACTACAACTGCCTCAGTCTCTAACTGTCTCTAAATGATGGTGGCCACATTGGAATGATGTCAGTCCCCCTTGCATGCATAACTACTGGTGCAGACTATGTTGAAAAATAGTGGTTTTTAGCTGAGAATTTGCTCTGTCAAATAAGGGTGTATCTGTTGTAGTTTCCATCAAAATAAATAGAAAACTTTACTTTTAGAGTGACATACAGATATTAGGTTGAGTAACTTGAGTGAGATAGCCACAAAAATCAACGTGGAATTTTGGATTAGTAACTGCTCGGCTCTATTGATAATGAAGCACTACTAAGTTCAGAAAAAGATTTCCCTGAGAAAACTTAATGATGAATCTGATTGAAATCGAAATACTTCTGTCTTGGCTAACTAATTCTAAAAGTCTGAGTTCTTTTGCAGTCCTAGTTTGATACATACACCTAGAGCTTTACATAGATCTAAAGTTTAGAAATTGGATCTTGATTATCCGTAAATAAAACAAAGTCAAATGACAGAAGTGTGGAGGCAAAATTAAGCTGTGTCAAACTTTTCTTACATGTTAATTTTATAAATACGATTTTCCTATTTAGCTGCATTCTTGTATTATTTTTTTTAATTTCCATTCTTCAACAGAATAAAATAATTCCACTCTATGCTATTATAATAATTCTTCATCCTTCTTCCAGAGAAATAAAAGAAAAAATAATGGAGGTTTGGTTGTTTTTAAAATCTGTATGAGATACTACCTGGAAAAAAGGATAATCATCAAAGAAGTACAGAGATACTTGAAATAGAAGACAAAGAATCAACACTACATTAATTTTATCATTGGGTCTGTAAAGCTCAGACAGGTTGAACGTTGGACTAATATATACATTCCTAAAATATCTAGAACTATAACCGGTAAACTAAGTCCAGGAACCGGGATAATTGATGGAGAGCTGCAGAGCAACTCCTCATTACTTGGCAAAAGGCTGCAGTATTCACATTTGAGTATACTGACAAAATTTTTAACTCTTTTTAAAAAGACCAAAGGATCCTTTAGAATGAGTACTTATATTAAAGGAAAATTCATTTATTCATCTATCCAAAAGACAGATGTAGTACTTAAGTTTCTTCTACAGTTTGATTTTCCTTTGACTACATCTGTGCATCAGCTTGTGGAAGTTGATATGTCTGTGTTAAGCAACAGCCTAAGGCTGTGACTGAAAAAGCATTTTCAGGTGTTTGACTTTTTGCTTTGGGTAGTAACCTGTTTATCACGAAGAATACAAAGTTGAGAACGATCTTTAACTCATCTTCAAGTGTTGGGATATACTGAAAATGGAGTCACGATATAGACCCGACTTCCTTCTTCTCACTGGTGACAGATGACAGGATATGGGGAAATGGCCTCAAGTTGCCCGGGGAGTGGGGGGTGGGGAGGGGGTTAGATGGGATATCAGGAAAAACTTACTTACAGAAAGGGTTTTTAAGCACTGGAATAGGCTCCAGGTGATTGAGTCACCATCCCTGGATGTGTTTAAAAACTGTTTGGATGTGGTGCTCAGGGACATGATTTAGTGGAGGGTTGTTAGATTTAGGATAGTATGGTTAGGTAGTGGTTGGACATGATGATCTTGAGGGTCTTTTCCAACCTGAGCAACTCTATGATTCTGTGATTCTATGATTCCAGTCTAATGCCTCGTGAGTCAGGAAAAGTAAGATAAAATGTGGGCTTGCTTAGGCTAGTGTCTTACACTAAAGTTTACATCATTATAGCATCATATTTTACATAAAATTTCAGATTGATTTTTAAGAGGGTGTAAGCTATAGTGTCATATATGCCTTACAGAATACAAAAATTGTGAACAGTTTGTTTGCTTTATTTTTGCATGTGTGCATATATGTGGTGTTTTCTAAATTTTTGTCCATGATTTTTTTTTGTCAAAGGAATAAGTATTCATAGCTATTTTTATAGTTTTAAATTCTATATTATTTTTCTACTGATAAAAAAAATTAAAATCCGACAGCTGAAATCTTTCTTCCGTCTCCCAGTAACTGAGGTTTTCATCCCAATACTTTATGTAGAAGAATGTATTTTAGATAATGATTTGAATATTATTACTTTGGTATTTGTCATAAGATTATATACCAACATCAGGGGAGCTTTTGAGAAAAAAAATCTAGTTGTTTCAGAGAAAGAAACAGCAATATAACAACTTCCTCCTAAATAGGTATTTCTCTTCACCCTGCTGGTTCTCTGAACTAGTGATCATTGTACGCTGCATTGTCAGAATTGATTTTCACTTGGGAATATAGATCTGACATTTTCCTCCTTTTACCATGGCCTAAAAAATTCACCTGATTTCTTACATGCAACAGACGAATTATGATTTTTTTCCCTACTACCTTGCACTCTGCAGAGAACTACACTTAATTGTGAAGGACATTGTTTCATTGCAACTTCTAAGATACTTTTAGTCATAAATATTTTTCTGCATTATGGTTTTGAAACTGTGGAAAGGAAGATTCTGCACCTTATTTTTTCCTAACTCTAATTGTTATTTTGTTTACAGACTTTCTTTGCTACCTGATCTTTCACCCATATTTGCAATGACACCAGTGCAGATTACACAGTCAGGGGCAGGAGTGCCCAATAAGTCCACTGACTGATGAAAGAAAATGTGGATTTTTTTTCCGCATCTTCTTGAGAAAGCCAGAATTAGAGAAAGATCTAAGGGGTTAAAATTGTCTGGACTTCCTGTCCTGTTTTCTTTTATATAAGAGAGGAAGAAAAAAAAGGCAGGGGCAAGATATGGAAGAATAACAAAAGAAAATAAAAGATTTCTGATTCTGGATAAATGCGATAAAGTGATACGAATCAGATGTGATCTGATTGGTGGCTGAACAGTTATTATGAGGTAGATAAATTTTAATTTGGTATTCTCAACTTTGTAAATTCAAGCACTTTCATATCTACCTGGCCCAAAGGTGCCTGCAAAATGTCTTTAATGAAAATATATTGCACAGAAGAAAATTTAAAGTACAAGCCACTAAGATAAACCCCTGAATTATCCTCTATGTTTTTATCTATCACTTCAAATCCTCACTGTATTAAAAAAAAAAATAAAAAAGCAGAAGCTAAATCTGAAGCCTTGAATAAAAATTCATCTTTTGTCCCATGTACAATTTTCATCCATGAAGTTAAACATATCTTAAAGTTGAATAAATACGCAAGTGCTGCTTTAAGTAGATAACTTTATAAGCCTGCATACTGCGAAGTAATTAAAGGACATCATATTCCGTTATACAAGATCAATATGCACTTGAGACCAGGGCAGAATCTATTTCTGAAATGATAATGCTCACCCTGATTTCTATCACATTTTCAGTATTGATTTGATGAAAAGATACTTCACAGCTTGTTTGCAAGGTTTTTAATACTAGTTGTGCCTCCAGAGTGAGATTAAATTCAAGGCTGTTTGCATGTAGACATAAACTGCCCTTAGCAGATCTCAGTCACAGATTCTTCAGTAAACAAATTGTATTTGTTTGAAATGATCAGTCTCAGCTCTGTTTTAACTATTTCTCACACACAGGTTTTCATGAAAATTTTTTTGATGGAAACAACAAGATCGAGAAGCAAGTAGCTAAGATATATTACAATCTCATAGAGTTCTATGAAGTATTCTTATTAGAAAAGTGCTGATGGAGAAATTCCTGCACTGACTCTGGTCTGGCTTTACTCCAGCTAGTTAAAGCTGATATCAGCATCTATTTGAATGAAAAGAACCCAATAAAGCTTGCATCAAAATGTAGCATTGTTAGACAAAGGCAGGTAACAGAAAAGGCTTATCTCATTTTTCTTAAAGTTTTGAAATTAAAAGCTCTATAAAGACACCTGCAGACTTTCATTTACACACAGGTACAATATATGTTTTCCAATCAGCCCTAATCCAAAATTTTCTTATGTCGTATAGGAGGAAAAGGAAGGAACTTTGTAGGATCACTTATGACACTTGTAGCACTTCGTTGCAGGATTTGGATGTTGAGCCCCAAAACTACAATAGCAAGAACTACCACTGCGATTCCATGCAGCACAAGTTCAGTGACAGAAACGAACTCTTATTCAAGCAGCAGGGGAAGCTTTAAGTTTTCTTCAAGATGTTACAAAGGAAGACTGGCAATGCCAAAAAATGTGGCTCTTATCTTGTGCTTAAACCTTGTGCTAGCAAAAATAACCCAACAAAACACCAAAAGTTATGGAATGCATTTGTACTAGAAATCTTACAGAAATCTATTATGTAAAAGAGAAGTAGAAGAGAAATTCATATTTCTATCTTCTTTCCACATTCAGCATTTTAAAGGTTTGCTGTCTGTTTGAGATAGCTGGGTCCTATTCAGTCACAAGGTCACTATCTTCAGTTACTAGCTTCAGTGATGAATGCTATTGTTGCAGAAGTGAAATAATTACAGAAAAGCTTTCCTACTAAATATATTTCCACTGAAAATGAATTGTATGTAGGAGGCAGCAAGAAGAATGTTACTAAAACCAAAGCCAGACAGGTAGGCTTTAATTTCTGGGTGCTGTGAATCTTGAATTCTTTTACACGAAGCAGAACAGCCTCAAAAAGAGGAACGGGAGTAAGAGTGTTCTTCTCCACATCCTTGTCTTTAGCTTGTTTACTAGGGCACTCCTGTGGGAGGTGATATGTGGGTTTTGGTGCATTGGACTCCCACATCCTATGTGAAATCTCTGATGCTCCAACAGGAAATAAAAAGATAGCAATAATAGATCCTCCTCCAGCTGTCACTTACAGAAAGCAGTGACTCATGTTCCATTTAGAAAGAGAGGTGAAAAATGCAGGACGGCTTGGTGAACATAAATGTTTCTCATTAGCGTTAAGTATAGTATTTAACATAATCCCTGATTCTTCGGGTTTCTCTGTAATATGGTTAAGCAAGTTACTGGTTGAGTAAGCTGTTATGTGTTTTTGGACTCCATTCACAGAAGCCCAAGTTTCTTCAGGCTGATGGGGAATCTCAGGTAACTCATTAAAGTAACGTAGTTTACGTTATGAGGATCAGAGACCTCTATCCCTTTTAGTACCTGAGGCTGCAACTCTTACACACTTTTTTACATTTATGTATTTCTTTTTCCACAGAGGAATAATGGAAGTTCTTGAGCTTAAAAAGCATCCTTTTAAAAAGGATTGTATCCTCTCTCTCTCTCTTTTTAAAACAGACAATCACTCATTACTTTGATAAATATATAATCAGTAATTATATTTCATGCATTACCTGGGGCTTTCTTGTGAAAGAAATCCAGAATGTTTTTGAAAGTCCTGTCTTTCTGTCTTTTTGGTCAGAATAGAAGTCTCAAAAGAATCCATTCTGATGTTATTTTGTCAAGATGACTTCAATCTAGAATCCTAAAAAATCAAAAGCAAATTCAGGGGCTCACAAAGGGCTCATAGCTTTGGGGTTTCATAGCTTAAACTTGCATTTTTCTTTGACTTCCAGATAGATCTAATTTTAGTTCACCCATATTGATTTTCCCATAATAATTGAAAGATACAGCTTTCCATGAATGGATAGCTCATCAGATGAGGTATATCAATACTTCGTCTAGATTCCTAGTTAGGCAAAGCAACTGACATTCAGTGCTTCTTGTGCTTCCTTATCACTAGAAATTTCTATAGATGGCAAAACAAAAAAACTGTAATTTACCCCCATGCCTTTCTGCATCTTAAATCTACAATACCAAAGTGCTTAAATGTTGCAGTGTCTACAGTAAATTAAGTAAATTAAGTAATTCAAGGAACATTCACACAGTTGAATCATTTGGCCTAAGGAATTTAAAGATAGAGGAGACTCCAATTTGCTAAATAGAAATGGAGGGTGATTTAAAACAAACAAACAAACCCAAACCTACAAGATCTGAGTCATATCAAAAAGAAAGTGCAAGTTCTGTTACTACATATTTTTCAGAGGACAGAAAGGAAGTTATCAACCTGTTTTAAGAATTTGGACTTGCTTATTGGCAAAGATTTCATCAAACTGTGTTTTTCTACTATGTAATTAAGTAGATAAGATACACAAGTTAAAACGCAATGCTCAGAAACAATTTAATAAAATAATTTTGATCCTGTTATTCATGCACTGAGATTTAACTAGAAACAAAGAGTAGTGTAGACACCACTTTTTAAGAAGCTAATTAAGTTCTCAAGTTTTGCTCCGTTGTGAGAGGTCTGGACTTAGATCTAGCTTGTCCACTGGAATCCCAGCTGCACTGCTATTCTGAATTGCCCTTGAAAAATGTAAATTTATGTCTTGACTATATTTATACAATTGATTCAAGTGGTCTTCCAGTTCTTCAGTATACCTGACCATAGGTGTATATTCCCGAAGCATATTTAAGGAATGTTTCAGTAATATCTTTGTAAGAGATTATTCTTTTACTTCATTGTCTCAAAGTTTGCTGGGGACACAGATGAACAAGTCCAAGCAAGTCCTGGGCAAGGGTTGTGAAATCCTTTGTCTGAGGGACACAGATGGACAAAGCCAGGGGCAACAAGAGAGAGATAAGCTGCAGCTTACTGGCTGTGAAGCAGTCTTTTGTGTGGATTTACCTCAAGGAAGATGGCCATCCCAGGGTAATCACATGACTCTTGCTCAAGCTTGAAGAAGTAGAGGTTCTCACAGCCTGCCTCTCTCCCTCCTGGACTTGCTCTACACTCTACCACGATGCTGAACAAAGGTGTATGACATCAGATTCCTCACTACAGAATTCCTGCATGCTGACGGACTCTACTGGGCCTGCTACCTGAGTCCTGCTGCTTCCTCCCGGATTGGCTCTGCAGCTTCTTCCTGCTACCTGCTTGCTGCCCAAGGCCAGCCACGCTGCTGCTCTGCCCCCCTGCTGCTTCTGCCTCAGACCTTTGAAACATCATGTAATGGGACCACTGCTGGATCCTGGTGGTGACTTATGCAATTCTTGCTTCTTTCCTATCTTTTCTATCACCGTCCTTCCTTTCCCCATCTCCCTGATTAGGATTTATAATAAACAGATTGGACCAACATTTGAACTGTTGTTCCTTAATCTCACATCGGGTATACGGATATTAAAAGAACCTCATTTCCCACCTATAAATTGGAGCAAGACAATCTTGCAGAAACCAACAATGAAGAGGAGTTGCTGCCATCTCCTTCAGCAAAAACATGTATATGAATTTAGGTACAGCCTATTTGTAGAATTACTGGTTTGAGCCACTCATTTACATTACCATACTGACAAAAAAATCAGAGTAGATAAAAACAATGCTATGTACTGATGGTGCTTTCCTTCTCCTTAGAGAAGTGTCGTCATTCTTGGTATGTTTTGAGCTGAAAAGATTCTGCCATCATACCTAATTGGTAATATAGAAGATTCACATAGGAACCTCTGAATTCTGTAGCATTTTTTTTATTCTTGCCATGTTTTCACTTACTAGAATGTAGAATTATAGAGCAGCAATCATATATGTGACACAAAAGTGAAATCAATCTAATTATTCTAATTATTTCTTAGATTTAGAAGAAATCAGCTCTGATAAAATATTAAGAAATGAGAATTTGCCTAAGGGGTCAGATTAGTTGTGCACTTATTTCAGTAGCAGGCAACATCAAACCGCAGGATGATAGCTGCTAAGGTGAGTATTAATTATTATTCTTTGTTGTTAAAATAAAGACTTATTTTTCATGTCTTCTGCGACGTGGTTTTGCAATGTCAATGTTTACACATATTTCATTGAACTCAGTAGTAATTCAGTAAATTAATTTCTGCATATTTAATGGACAAAACGGGCAAGGCACTACTAAAATATTATTTCTTTAAAAACATATTCATTATATTAAAATCAGTATTGAATCCTTAAAAGAATGAAATGTCTATAGGTTTTTTTGTTTGTTTGTTTTTAAGATTTCTAATATTCCTATATGTTTTAACTAGAACAATTTAGGTTCTCACTAATAATCTTTCCTCTGGTTAAAGACTCTCATTGGAAACCTCAGTAATACTGAAGTCAGAAATTAAGCATGCTACCCAAGTGTAACAATTTTAAAAACACATAAGAGAACATTTAATTTACTATTGCTACTTATGGAGTCAATTTGCAGTCTTGATGGATACTCAGACCTGCTGTTTTTGTACTAACTGATTTATCCAGTCTTCACTTACTACCTGCTTGGCATTCAAAATCACATCTCATATCTCATCATTTGTGCGGATGTTGTATGTCATCACTCCATTTTAATAAACATCTATGATCTCAACTTCTCTTAATTCCTAGCAACTGTGTAAACAAAAATGCAAGGATAATCATGAAGGGAAAAAAAAAAAAACAATAGAAAAGGGAAATAAACCCTTTCACCTGTGAAACCTCAGTCTGCGCTTCTAGAAATAAATAGGTTTAGTTTGGCTCTTATTCATTTCTCAACTTACATCTCAAAATTGTCATGCATAATTTGATCCAAATGGATTGCTGTAGTTTCAGGAGGGAAAACACACAGCTTGACTAGCAAAAAAGAGTGAATCACCTGTAAGTTATTGAGAAGTCAGACTCCCCCTTTGGGCCAAGGTTAAGGTAATTAACTGGTCAGCCCAAACTGTGATTTGCCTGAGGAGAAACAAATGAATTTGGTCTTCACATTTTCAGCAAGATCCTTGTTGTATTCTTCCTGAATCCAACAACCTCTTCCTTATACATGATCAAAAATAATTTCCCCAGTCTTGAATAGCAATATTTCTTTCACAGGCAATAGTAGATGTCAGCATTCGTATCCATTCATAAATATTTCTAATTTCTTGCTATTCTGCTACAATTTTGACATTTTCTGCCACGGACTTTGCAAACTAAATCAGCTATAACTAGACTGTGCATTGCTTTTAATTTTCAGTCCCCCCCTAATTTCGCAGTAAATAAAGAAACCTGAGTTAATTGCTGCATTACAATGCAATAGAAATACAATATTTGTTTGTGATTCTTGCCTTTTTCAGCATTTTTTCCTATTGTATTTTGAAATACTATATATTTGTTGTTAAAATGCCTTATTTAGCAATTCTAGACATTGAATCATTTAATTGCCTCCAGTAAAGAAACAACTAAAGATTTTTTCTGATAGTATTATTTTACCTTAGCCTTTATCTAAAAAATCATCACTAAAAAATTAAGCTCAGCCTAAGCAGTCTGGTCTACTTGGTGCACTAATGACCAGAAAAATTCAAATCAGTATCTTTCTTTTTGTAATTCTTCAGTCAAAATCTTCTTTAAACACAGTCATACACATAGACATACATAATGTTAAAATCTAAGATGAAGATTTTATCTGCTTTCAGCAGGAGTTTTGCCTTCATGCCACCCAGATGGCCTTTCCAATGCGTTCTTTAATTTTCAGTTAGTAACAGATGCTGCTAACAGTTGTTGCCTTGACAAAGCTTCCTGGAATCTCTGAATTCCCAACAAGTATTTCTGTGATAATTTATCAATGTTACCACCATTTGACCCTCCCTGTTAGACAGACACATTTTCTGTAAAAACACTCCTCCTGCACTTAATGTTAGCATTACCATTAAGAGAGCGAAGGTCTCATTATGGTATGTTTTGTACAAAGACATACACAGAGATGTATACTCTCAAAGTAAACTTATTCTTGGTTTCTACTTGTGGAACTGGAGCTATTGATGCTTTAGCTTAAATGTCACATTTCTTGAAGGAGTGAGACTATGACATTAAATAATGTAATGTAAGGTGACCTGTGCATCCGACTGTTAAAGAAAGTGGATAGCAGAGAGCAAAAGGTATTGAATAAAGCAGCTAAAATCATATTGTTGTCTTACCCAGTTTTGCACAGGATCTGACTGACATAGCTTCAATCAAAAGTTTTTAACCACTATTAAATGGAATGGAAATAAAATTTGTCAAAGAAAGAAAATGACTTAACACAAGAAAGACAGTTAAAACCTCTGAAAACAAGTGAAGAAAGTGTATAAATGCATAGGATTTACATAAATTATGAATCTACAATAGGAATTAGAAGATTCCTTGAAATTCAGCATCTACAGTATTTTGCTTAACTCTGTGATTAACCAGACTTTACTCGCAGCCATTATTCACACTGTGTAAGGTTCAGGAGAGCACTCCTAAAACAACTGTAAGAGTTATTTTTTATTTAACTGTACACAGGTGCACGTGGAAAATGTAATCTTTTTTTAGGGGAAAAGTTATTTGTACAATTTGTACAAAAGAATTTGGTATTCCTATTAACCAGACTGTATCCTCAAGTCAAGTTTAACCTTTCTAGATCATACCCTGTGGTTACTACTCAATTGGTTGCTTTTTGCATGGTTCACTTCATTAAAATATGATACCACTTTTACAAAGCAGGAACCCTGTATATCAGCAAGTTTATTTCAGCCCTGTATAAATGTGTCTTGTTTCTCCTTGCTTTCTCTTAGCAAACAATGTCTTTTTCTATTTCATATTTTCCTGCCAAAAATATATCACGGTTGCTTGAAGTAATCTCTAAGCAGAACTTCAAGGTAAAATTCTGTTTCCCCTTGAGGGAAAATATGGGAACACACAAATACACATATGCACACACTGTAAGCTACTGCCTGAGGCTTAGCATCCACCAGCTTAATTTGTACAGAACAGATTTCCTTTCTGCTCCATTCTTATTCTATTTTATTCCTGATGATCTGGCAATCAAAAAGTAGTTTTCTGTGTCTATTTGTAATTTTAAATCATTTACAAAAGGCCTGTAAAATTGACCAGAATATTTGGCTTTGAATTCTGTAGTATAAGTGGGCTAAGCATCACTCAGTTTGAAAGCAAATGACAGAAAGCCAGTATGCTTACATTGTGATTATCAAAGCAAATTCAATACAAATTTAGAGTCCATGCCAGTCCATTAGTAACATTTCAGCTCACTAGCAAATTGATATTGGACTGTGTTTAAAATTCATCAGCAAGGCATTCAGTTTAAGGCTCAGTACTTAGCTTTAGGTTAGAATTCAATGGGAAATCATGATCTGACTTCAAGATATTTCTATTTCACACAAAGTATACCAGGCACAGCAGAGACCAAAATAAATATGCAGTATTAGGCTCAAGGAATTTGTTATTTGTTATGAAGATATCTCTTGTTACACTTTACAAGACAAGAAGGGAAAAGTTTAAGCACTTTCCCTCACCTTGCCACAAAACATTGAAATGCATCAGTGTTTTGTAATGATCATACCAAGGCAGTGACTAGGTTATAGAAATAGAAGGAAAATCAGCAAGTCAAGAAACTTGGAGAAAATGCTGGGGAAACAAAAGCCATTATTAGATTCCAGCATGGACTTGAAAAACTGAAGAAATAACCTGTAAGCATAATGAATTTAAATGGATAAAGTGCCACAAATATACAAATAAAAGTACAGCCCAAGTGCACAACGTAAAGCTGGCAAGTAACTATCTGATTGGGCAGAAGACCTAAATGAAAGTCACTGAGGTAGAGAGGACATTGAGCTAGCTGTGAAACAAACATTATTTTAAATTATTCATATAGATCTAATTGAAACACACTATTTTCTACATTTCTGTTTAACACTAATGCATCTTAAGCCTAATACTGTCCATACTAAATATAATATTGGGGGAAACTGGAAGAAATGTACTAGTTTAGAATATAAAAGAGAAGACCAAACAGGGATATCAGGGTATTCTTGTATTATCTGTTTCTACATAAGAAAAGAAGGATCAGAATTAAGAGAAGTTTAGACTGGAGTATTAACAATATATGAAGCTGAAAAATGGTATAACACTGGAACAAATATCTCATGTAAGTTTAAGAATCCTTGTGAGTAAACAAGTTTTGCTTGGGGGATTTTGATACGTTGTTTTTTAACAGAGGTTAGATATTCCTTTTGAGTGGTATACTCAAGAACTTGATATACCAGGCCATCACTCAATGTTCTGTATTATTTTTTCAAGTTCTTCTTCACATTTGAAGTTCAGTCTAAAGGGAAGCAATTATTTTCCTGTGACTTTATACTTTCAAAAACATATCTTAAATTATTGTTAAAAGGAAGTAAAATCTATGTTTGATTAAAAACATTTTTCACTCAGAAGTGAGCCCTCTTTCATTCAAACAGACTATTTATTATATGTTTTTTCTTGTTTCTTTACTTGCTGGCTGAAAACAGAGAAAATTACTTTTACATTACAAAAAATATGAAAGTTCATTAACAAGTTATGATTTCCAGTTCCTTCTATTTCATGTTCATTAATTAAGTACTAATTATATGAACTTAAGTGTATATTTCAATTCATCCATACTCATGAAAGAGCAAAAGATTATATTTCAAAGGAGAGTAGGAGATGTATTTGTACATTTAACCATATACTTGAATATTCTGCTGATGAGGGGTCTGGAACCTGTATATAAAGGCATTTAGATGGTTTCTGTAATAGTTTCCTTCTTTTACACTTTCAATAGAAATCTGCCCTGGGATATCATTATAGAAAACAAAAAAAAAACCAACCAACCAACAAACAAAACCAAACAATTAATGAATATAAATATCAAATAAAAAATAGTTAGTTGTAAGGATAACAATTGCAAGTGGTCAGAGTTTGCAATGTTTTCCTGTGAAACTGATGAACACACAGGCATCAATACAAAGGTTGACTAAGCCTAATGAGGAGCCAGATGCTGCCCTTAAAAAGCTATAAAAATGATATTCAGTTTCATATTTGTTTGCTGCAGTTACAATCAGCAGTAAACCACCAGTGATCCTCAGATTGATTAGTCTGTGGGAAAAGTCTCATAAAATGTGTTTGTTCAAAGTAACATCTGTTTCAGGTTTCTTACTCTTTACTCCTTTTAATTTAATAAATATCTTTCATTTCATTTGGTTGTATTTGCCTAAGTTTACTGAAATAATAAATATACCAAGGATTTATATTTGTTGAGTGAAGGTCATTTCCAGAGGAAGATCCTATGATTATCTGCATCACGTGATCTATTTGTTTTTTAAAAAATGTGTTCAGTGACAGCCTATTTCTTCAATATAAGAATCATTTTCTGTTCTGGAACTAACTATGTAATATTTGTGAATTATTTATTCCATTCTTTTCCCATACTAACTGATGAGTATGTTTACTCATAAATTGTGTTCATTATTTGACTACTTTACAGATGGTTGAATAACATGAAGTAAAAAAAAAAAAAAAAAAAAAAGGATCCGTAATATTTCTATCTGTTTAACTGTTAATCATAGTTGATTCTCTTATCTCACCTTATGTGACCTCCAGTTTTACTCATCATCCAAACCACAGTCAAAGGGTGATGAGGCTCTGGAACATGTTGACCAGAGAAGCTTTAATTCCCAGATCCCTGGAAGTGTTCAAGGCCAGATTGGATGAGGCCTGAGCAGGGGGTTGGAACTAGATGATCTTTAAGGTCTCCTCCAATTCAAGCCATACTATCATTCCATGAAAAAAAACAAAAACAAAAACAAACAAACAAACAAAAAACAACCCAAACCATCAACATTTCTTAAATAATAGCAGGTTTTCATATATAGTTTCCATGACTTTATTTTGCATGTTCCAAATGGTCTATCTAGAACCACAAAAATCCTCCAAACTAGGCCCACTACTATTCCTTTCTTATGTACCAGAAATAGCTTCTCCATTGCACAGTGCACATTATACATTTGGGCTCAGCTCCAGCAATGCTGAACTGGTGACTCCTAATGAGTTTTGTAGTTACTATGAGAATTGATGATGGGACAGGAGAAAAAGAGTGGCCAACAGGTTGAGGGAGGTGATCCTGCCCCTCTACCCTTTGCTGATGAGGCCTCACCTGGAGTACCACATTCAAATGTGGTGTTGTCACTACAGACATAGAACTGTTGAAGTACATGCAGTGGAGGGCCACAGAAATGATCCACAGGATGGAACACCTCTCCTATGAGGTGTCATCCTCCTTGACATTTGAGACTGTCAGCTCTTTGGGGTTTAGATACATTTTAACACGTGCAAAAGCTAATACATTTGCAGTCAGATGTAAAATAATCTAAATTAGGTACAACACATCTGTGCCATTTAAAATTGCTGAATGAATGTTAAGAATGTGTTTATTAGTGTATACAGGTATTCAGTCTGTATTTTGGAGTTTAATTTACCTAATTTGTCTGTGGTGGCAGAGCAAAGGGAAATGGTTTCAGTTTCAAGGAGGGTAGATATAGGTTAGATGTAAGGAAAAAGTCTTTTACAGTGAGAGTGGTGAGGCTCTGGAACCGGTTACCTAGTGTTGTGGTTGATATCTCATCCCTGGAGACTTTCAAGGCGAGACTGGATCAGGCCCTGGGTATCCTGATCTAGCCATGGTGTCCCTGTTCATTGCAGGGGAGCTGGACTAGATGGCATTTAAAGGTCCCATCCAACTCTAAGGATTCTATGATTGTAAGATAGCTCAATGTGTCCTGCCTTTTTGCTCTTTAAAATAATCCATTTTTAGGCAAATGTTATTGCCGTATACAGCTAAAGATGTCCAAACATAAATAACATCTAGATGTGTAGCTAAAAGTATTTGAAACCAAAACTTTATGTTTAAGAAAAGAATAGGGTTAATGGATTGTGTCTTTAGAGATCTGATTTCAGCTCTTGTGCTGGTCTCAAATATCCTTTCAAAACTGTGAAAAAAAATAAAAATTGAGAGAGAGAGAGAAAGAGAGAGAGAGAGAGAGAAAGAAAGAGAGAAAGAGAGAGAAAGGGAGAAAGGAAGAAAGAGAAGGAAGGAAGGAAGGAAGGAAGGAAGGAAGGAAGGAAGGAAGGAAGGAAGGAAGGAAGGAAGGAAGGAAGGAAGGAAGGAAGGAAGGAAGGAAGGAAGGAAGGAAGGAAGGAAGGAAGGAAGGAAGGAAGGAAGGAAGGAAGGAAGGAAGGAAGGAAGGAAGGAAGGAAGGAAGGAAGGAAGGAAGGAAAATAATCATAGAATCATAGAATCATAGAATCACTAAGGTTGGAAAAGACCTAAAAGATCACCCAGTCCAACCGTTCACCTATTCCCAATAGCTCCTTCTAAACCATGTCCCTCAACGCAACATCCAGTCTTTCCTTGAACACCCCCAGGGTCGGTGATTCCACCACCTCCCTGGGCAGTCCATTCCAGTGCCTGACCACCCTTTCTGAAAAGTAATACTTCCTCATGGTCTACATTAGTCTACATGGAAGAGTAGAAGAAAGAACATGGAAGTAGACCTACATGGTCTACATTAATGGTCTACATTATCTGTGTTCTGGCTGTGTTTCTGTCTTCCATACATATCTTTGATCAAATTAGTAGGTCCAAGTGAATTTTCTTCCTTGTTTCAGTACTGTTCTTCTGGCACCTCACTCTATTTCTCTTACACACCAGGTTCTCTGTGTATATAATGGGAATATATTTTTGTCTTGCTCCAAATTTTATGTTATGTTAAAATTAATAATTTATATTTAGAACTTTATATTTATTAGTAAACTCGAAAATATTTGAGCAATATTTTTCATTGCTTTTATGTGCTTGTTCATGTTTTATTTCACTTCTGAAATTCATTTTCAGTTTATCTAACAATATGCCTTGCTTCAACCTTTGAAAAGGAGGTATATTTTAGTCAAATTTTGATTGTCTTACTTGAAAACAATAATAAAGAATGATTAATCCAACATGCCATGGAAGCAGGGACATTTTTGCACTGTGGCCCCCACTTATTTTTGCTGACTATCATGGGCATCATGCTCATGCATCACTTGTTGCAAAAGTAATGCCAACTATTTTGTGATGTTGGCCCATGATATCAGAAGTGGAATTTGTGGTACGGCAGTAGAGGCTGATCCTTCCCACCTATATACCATTATAAATTGTTACCATGAGACAGATGGCAGTAGAGAGGCAGTCTGACAAATGACATCTGACATAAAAGTATATATGAAGCAAAGGTGTGAACTTGAATTTCTGTCATGCAGAAAACTATTGCACCCATTAACATTCATTGATGTTTACAGAACATTTATGGAGAACCAAGCAGTAGATGTGAGCACAGTGAAGCAGTGAGTTGTGTGTTTCAGCAGTGGCAACTGCAACACTGGGTCACTTCCGTTGGTGAAGATTTTTACAAGTGCAGTATGTAGGCTCTTATTCTCCACTGATGAAAATGTGTAGCTAATGGTGCAGACTACGCTGATAGCTTTTTTGCAGCTGAGAATTTCATCAAACAGTGTTCTCGTGCTGTTTGAATCTGTTGCAGTTTCCATGGAAATAAATAGGAGGCATTACTTCAGGAGCAACCTGCTTATAAACTGTATAATCCACATAGTCTATATAACCTGTACTGTTTATCTGTACTTCAGTTTCTTTCTGATATTTAAATGTGTTCCTCCTATTATTCCCTTAGTAATGCCAATACCTTCTCTAACTTCCATTGTTAAAATCCAGATATAAAAGAAATTAGAAGTTCCTCCAATAGATAAGGAGTTAAGAAAGATTTCTTTCACAGACAAAAATGGCTTAGGCATGCAGGATTTGCTAAGCTACCTCCAAGTATACGTGAAACAAGGGTACGTATTTCCTGGGGATGATTCAGGAACTGCCATTATTCATCAGTAAGAGTATTGTGCGCACTGTGAATAAAGCAATTTTTCTATGTAAGTTATTCCTGAGATTTTAGCAGAAACAATATACAAGTATCAGTTTTTATAAACTAATATCTTTATTTGCAATTTCTTCACATACTGCACATCTGTAAGGTGATAGATAAAAGACTTATGAGAATATCTTTTGGAACTGCCTGAAGACATTACTATGTCTGCCATGCATTATACCATGTAAATCTTGTAACTTGACCCATTTAAAGGTCTGGAAAATTGAGTTAATATACTGAAGCCTGATGCTTAGATTTTTCCTGTTGTTTCAATTACCTGTATATTCAATTACTTATTACATTGCATTTTGATCAATCATCCATTTTCTAGGAACACTCTATCACCACTGTACTATTTCTAAGCTTTTAAAATATCCTGTACTGAGGAGATGCATAAGTTTGCTTTTATAAAGGCTCCACAGTTCCAATGAAATACACTATAATGCGTGCAGCATTTCAGAACAAGAAAAATTGTCATTCTAGGATCCCCAAATATTTGGAATCAGATAACAAGCTATCTGTCAAAATTGATGTAGCTCTAGTAACTCAGCCAGTAGGGGGAACTCTTACACAGTAGAAAGTCAGGACAGGAGCGTACTGTAGTAAATCACAGGGAGTAAATAGACAACGTGTGTGCATTGCAAAACTCCAACACTGTTTTTTGAATTTGCTATATATGTCACATTAACTTTCGTATTTTCATCCAAATACAGCTTACCACATTGAAAGTGTGACTTTTCTAGATACCGGGGTACAACTGATAGCAGTTCAAAAGTGGCCTCCATAGAAGTTAGTGAAAATGTACAGGAAGAAGAGGGAACATGTTAGTTCTTTTTTCTATAATGTGTTTTTTCTTTCAGAATGTGCAACTGTTTACAGCTAATTCTAGAGTTTTGCCTTTGTCTCATGTTATATGTGTTTCATATAGATTGACTGATTGACCACATTGTTAAGTCTAGTATTTCATTTTCTGAGCCAAGGGTAATGAACCGTGTGATGATTTCTTTATTGTCTAATCAAGGTAGATACTACTTCAGGACTCACTTATTACAGTTTTTGAAAATGCTTAAATTTCATAGAATAAACAATCATTTTTGATTTCTAGATATTGATGCCAGTCCAGAAGGTAAGTATAAAATTCTACTTTTATCAATGGCAGCTATTCATAAATGAACTCTTATCCATTTAGGATCATACATATCATTCCTGACTGTGAAAGCAAAATTGAGACTACTTTTACTTTGTCATGGTACTTAATATAATTTCTTTTTGTCAAGAGCTTTGCATCATTGCTGGTCTGCTATGCAAATAAATTTTTTTGTTGTCCTAACCAAGTATTTTTGTTGCTTTTCTGTCTCATCTTTCTTATTCCTTTTTCCCTAGTTTTGGTTCTCTCTCTTCATGCTGTATCTGGTAATAGAAGCCTATTGTAGTTTGAATGTCTCAAAGTTTTTGTGGTGCCTGTATTCCATTTATGGAAAGCAAACAATAGAGGTGTACAGTACGCTGGTACCATTTTCTCATTGACATAAATTCACCAAAAACAAATATTCATCCAGTATCCAGTGAGCAGATATTTTTCAGCACTTACTCATTTTCTAAAGAAAAGCATTATGTTCACATACCAACTGGCTGTGATGGATGTTTTGACATGTAAATAAGTGATTTTTATTTTTTTTAATCCTTCTCATGTCACTCAGTCACTAAGGCTGCTAATTATCTTTTCCAGTGTTTCCATGGAGTTCAGAAGCTCTTTTCAGCATCAGAATTTGAAAACATGGCATGTAGCTCTCTACTAGTGATACATTTTGTAGGCTTTGAAGCTTTTCTGTATGGAGCAATCCCTGTTTCATTTTCTGTTGGATCATTGTGTTACATATTCCCAGAGCCTGAAGTAGGATCTTTTGGGGCCTTTTGGCCCCGTAGGTGCAGGCACATCTCAAATTACTTTTCAGCTGTCACCTGCAATCCCAGCAGGAAAACCTCAACTCAGGCAGAATTGTGGCTTTGCTTTCTCGGTGCTGTATGCACATTAATGGTCTCTTCCAAGAAGGTACTGCCTGGAAGTGTTCCTGATGCTGCTATGTAATTTCCAGACTTGACCTATGCATCATTTAGTGAAACTGTATGACCGTGTCAAATAAGACATACATTAGTCTAGACACTCATATTAACATACACATTTTTGTCCTGTCAGTAAGAGTATGCTTAAGTCAAACAGACTAAATCAAAGCAGAAATCATTATACATAAGTCTACATTGAGGAAGCATGGGTAAAAGTAGTCTAAATGTAATATTTTCACACTAATCATGAAGATACATTTGTCACTTGCAAAAGAGATGTCACTAAATCCAGCCTGGCAAAATCACTTTTATTTTCATGTGACAGGGTTCTTTTTTTGTGTTCCCAATAAAGCTTTATTAGCTGGTTAGAACAAAACAAAAAAGAAAATTATATAACAAGTAGAAGAGTGGAAAGAGGTAGGAAATAATAGAAGTCACACCCCGTTCCCTCAGCAACCCTTCTTTAGACCCAACAGATCAAAGCTTTCTATTTCAGAACCAAAGCTTCTTTATATTAAATACCAAGAAAGTATGTTTAGATAACATTAAGGGACTGACTGAAACCATAAAAGTCAGGAAATTCAGAATTAAGGCTGGCACTCTGATCTTAAATAACACAGAGGAGAAAGGCAAGGTTGGGGATGGGAAAGTGAACCACAGGCAGGGTACTGTAAGCTGAGAAGGGAAAATGAGACCTAGCTTGGCATCTTTCACATGTGTCACTGGAACACGAAAGGGTGTGTAGTTTCAAGGTTTTAGTAATGTTCATCATACCACTGCTTGCCTTTTTTTCTGATATATTGGTCAAATAAATATGTTTTTTGGTACTTTAAGAATGTTTTTAGAATATACTTATTAGAAATCTAGTGTGTTTTCTATAGCTATCCTGTTTAGGCTTAGAAAAGAGAGAGTGATAAGATTAGTCAGATTTGTTTTCTTTTTCTTTTAAGATTCATGCTGCTCTTAGCCACGCTGGTATCAAGTTTTAGCCACTTTGTCCTGAAAGTTAGCTTTAAGCCATATTAAAATGGAAATCCCACTCATATCTCTGTAGATTTTCCTAAGCAACTTCAATAGAACGTTTTTTCTCTTCTTAAATCTTTGATTAGACTGCACTTAAAAAACCTGAATTTTTCCACCCTTAGAGTGGCTTCATTTCAGTCATGACTAAACTGATTTCTGTATAGACACATACATTTTGTGTAATCATGACGTTCAAGTCAAGAACTGATATTGAAAAAAAACCAGAAGTATGAATACCATAGTTTTATTCATTATGAGCAGAAGTTTGCTTCTGTAAATCATAAAGCCTACTTACCTTTTTTATATGTTTAAAATAGATATTAATGTGTTTGATATGAAACACTTCACCTATCTATAAGATTGTAAGCTCTGAAAACTGTTACACTTATTTTCTGTTAACACTGTTAAAACTGTTAACAACTATTTTCCACGCTTTTTAGTTTCCCTTTAAAATGTTCAGATGCTTATTCCTGGTAAGTTGATCTTGTATGACAGATGTCAGAAACTAAATTTCCTCTTTTATTTATTAAAATAAGAAAGAATTAAGATTATACTAACTTTAAATATGAAAATATTGAAATACTGTATTTCAGTATGTAAATGATAAATTGTGAACAAGGTGAACAAGACTAAAATAAGAAAACAATACAATAGCACTTCTTTTTTTTTCTTATACAATTGTTTTGAAATGGAAAATACTAAAATATCAAATAAAAAATAATAATCTGGTAGCTGTATGCTTTACTTTCCTGTTTATTCTGAACTTGAAAATGCATTGAGAGATGATGGAATGTGTCTTTTTCTGTTCTGTGAGGATGGCAATTGAGCGTTTCTAAGTGTTCATATAAAGGATTAAACAGTTGACTCACACAAAACAGTAGACAATATCCCCCCGACTTTTTTCTCTTGTCAAAACATTTCCATTTTCCCTTCTATCTAATCAAATATTTTTGTATATAAATATTTTATTATACAATAGATGATACAGGTGTGAAACTCTTTATAGAACTTAATTATATGTTGTTCCAAAATCCTACAAATATTTGAAATAAATAATTTTTCATTAGAAACTGACCACAGACAGAATTAAATGTTGATGTATTTTTGCACAAATAGTCCAAATACTAGCTTGTAACGTTCTAAAATTTTGAGAGCTTTTACTTAGTTCAAAGATATATTAAAAGTAACAATATTTTGATGGTAATAACTTTTAACATTCCATCCACAAGGGATTTTCCATTAGAGTGAATTGGAGTTCTTGGTGAAATTAATTAAAATCAATGACATTTGTAACATGGACATATGCTACCTTTTATAAGTAGGTAGACTTCTGCACAGAGAAGTTGTGAATGGTCCATTCCTGGAAGTGTTCAAGGCCAGGTAGGATGGGTCCCTGGGCAGCCTGTTCTAGTTCTTGATTTAGTGTCTGGCAACCTGTTTGCAACAGAGGGGTTGGAGCTAGATGGTCTTTGGGGTAGGTGCCTTTCAGTCCAAGCCTGTCTCTGATTTTTGGATTCTATGACTTTAAGTGAAAAGAAATAAGAAGTTCTCTGATATGATGTAATGAAGTGCCATGCAAACTTAGCTGAAGATACAAATGTATAAGGTAATTAGGATGACGAAAGGAGACAGAGTTCTGAGAGATACTCCAGTGTGCCAGGCAGACAAGGTGCATGCAATTTATTGGAGGTATGAATGGAGTTCCATAGATGAACTACAGCAGAACACAACTCCCTGTTTCTATTTCATTTAGATAGAGGATGGGATATAGAAAGAAGCAGATATTTGTTTGTACACAGACATATGCAAAATTAAGCATATAAGCACTGGAATGATTGCAGCTGTTTTAAGTGATATCTTACTAACTTGTTTAATGCTACACTAAAAGACACTGCAAAGAAGGTACAAAAACAAACCAAAGACGTTTTTGGCATAAATAGAAAACAGTTCAAGATTATTCTAATTAAAAATTAAACTTAGCCTTGTAATTAAATAACATATAAAAAAGTATAATTAAAGTATCCATTAGCTTGAGTATATTTCACTTAAATATATATAACTCTTATTTACTCTCTCTCTAAATATATATAGAGTAAATATATAAAGTGAATATAAAGTAAATATAATAGAGTATACATATATATATATACTCTATTATAACTCTAATTTGGTGCCTGTCCAGATTCTGCTGTCACTATTTTGGAATTTGTAGCTTAGAAGCCTCCAGGGTAATTTTTTTTCTCTTTGTTAAAATAGGTCGAAGATATTCATCCAAGATATGAGAAACATGGATGATTAATTCTAGTCTGGTACAATTCACAGTGCAAAACAATAAAGTTTATTCTGGAAATGCTGACAAAGCTTTAAATGGCATTGAAAATAGAGATGTTGTAATCCAAATTAGGATAAATACCTTTTATCCTTCATTATTATGATTGGCTTCATGAAGTTAAGATAACAATAAAATGAAGCTACTAACATACATTCAATTGATCTTCACTGCTTTAATGTAATTAGTTCTTAATTCTCTCACTAGGTTCTCTGGATTTGCTTAAATTCTGAAAACAATTCCAAGAGATGCCTTAATTATTACAATATGCATCTTAGCACACATTCCACAAAATCTCAGCAGTGAGCACCTTCATGTTCTTCCCTCCAGCCCTTCTCCAGTGTCTGTATTCTATTTTCAACTTTCTAAAATCCAAGCATGCAGTCTCAGCAGATGCACAAAGCAAGTTAATCATTGCTCTATTGCTCTATATGCACACATTCTGGGCTTGCCATTTGGCTGTTTTATATGAAGCACATATTCTTTTTTTTTCTCTCTTTTCCACTATCTTGATGTATGAATTTGGTATTGTCTCTGCAACAATACTGTATATTCTTTTTTATTCTTTTATATCAAATATTTAATCAGAAAGAAATAGATAGAAATAGATGTGCAGAACTTATTTTATTTTATTGCAAACCTTTCAGATTTATCTTTGCTCTAATTCTATGGTATCTTCTTCACATAGAGATATTTCTCTGAATTTCACAAGGACTCAAAAGTTATCAGAGATCCATCTTTTTCCTATCTTATAATTAGCAGGATCCAAGATCATGTCCTTTACCAGACGGTTGGCTATTAGATATGATTATATAATACCATAACTCTAATAAGTTGGATAAGGTCAGTTCTGATAACTTAATATCACTAATAACCATAATAACTGGTAATGATCATGACTTCTGTAGTCTCCCTGGAAAGAGGTAATAAATTATAATCTAATTCTCAGGAAAAGCTTTTTTTAGAAGCTTTGCTGGTTTTGTGTTAAAACTAGGGAATTCTGTAGCAACAGAACAAGTATTCCAAATGGATGTCTTGCTAACATTTTCATGATTTATATATCTCAAATCTTTTTTCTTAAAAATATACATCATAGAATAATAAAATATCTGGAGTTGAAAGGGGCACACATGGATTGTTGAGTCCAACTTCTATATCTATTTTAAAATTAACATTGTAAAAAAAATAGAAGTGTTATAAATTTAGCATTTTTTACTAGGTACTTGTAATAATGATGGAATCTACTTGAAATTATCGTTAAAGATATTGCAATGAGTTGTACATTTAACTTTAATTTTTTAGAAATAGTGTCTGGCATTACAAAAGTAGTGATAATGAAGACTGTCTAAATGACTACATTGATATATGTCACTTCATATCATTTTGTCTTTTAACAGGTTGGCACAAGGCCCTGGGAATTTAAATCCCTATAAGACTGCAAAGCTAGAAATCCTTGATTCAGTAAATTCTCTGAAGTCTGTGTATGTGAGAAGCAAACTAAATCAGCTGGAATAATTAAACTTGTATGCTTTTAAATGTGATGCAGAATTGAGCAAAAATGCTATCAAGTTGCACAGAAATACTGTGCTCATATATGAGCTTTTGGTAGCAACCACAGTTTTCTAGTGTTTGGAAAAACTTCTATGGTATCTAGATTAGAGGGGAGCATGCTGGTGTTTAAGGGGATAAACATAGAATTTGTATTCTGAAGACTAAATTTAAATTAAGTGAATAAATATTTAAACAAGTAAATACACTTTAAAGTATAAAAAATATTACAAAAATGAATAGAGAAGTAAGAAGTGAAAGTGTAAGAAGAAAAATTATAAAACTATTTAGGAAGAGTAAGAACTGGTGCCAATATTATGCCAAATGTTATAAGGAGTATTTTCCATTTATTTTAGAACATTTCCAATTAAAGTTTTAAAGGGGGAAAAAAAAAATCCTTGACAATAATGAATTCTTCTAAAAAAAAATAATCTCCAGTAATGGAGGGGTAAAATTAATCCTTTTTATATGCAGAAAATTGACCTTGCTGACATTAAATTACTGTTCTTTATATATTTCCAAAGGAAACATATTATTAAAAAAAAAGACAAGTTTTGTTGAAAATCATCAAATGAAGAAATTTCAGAATGTAATTTTATTTGCATCAATTTGAAATATAATATCAGATTGTCTTTCATACACTGTATCATGAGATACATTGTAATCTGGCTATAATTACACTCACTGCTATTGTGTTATTGTGAAAACACTCAGAAACTCCCAGGTCTCAAGAATTTCCATAACGGCAGTGAATTGAATTTCACATAGGTAAATACTCAACTAAAATTTAGTCACCTCCCTCCCTTTTCCTCTATCCCCTCCCCCCCAAAAAGAACCAAAAACAAAACAAAACAACCAAACAAACAACAAAAAAAAAAACACCACAGGAGTTTAATTAAGTTCCTCAGACTTTGTGTCATTTTTAGGTTCATCCATCTTGGTTCTATAAACTTGTCTCAGTGTCCAATGTGGAACTTGTGGAAAACTGTGAATTTAACAGTTACACACTCACAAATAATTTCATTTTATATGGGTTTACCATTACACTGTGGGCTTCCAATTCATTTTTGAGACACTACTAAACACATGAACACTCAAGCCTGCTGCTAAATTTAGAGTAAAGATATCATACTTAGAAAATAATACAATTGTTACAAGTATTTGTGCTCTCTGGTGGAAAATGAGAATTTTGATAAGTTCACTTAAGCACTATGGTGCTGGAACATACCTTGAAATGCCTTAGGAAGATAGTGAGCTGTTTCATTGTTGTACCAAGTTTTGTATTCTCTTTCCAGCTTTCCACAAATTGGAAAATCAGCAATTAATGAGCAAGCTAGCAGATAAAGAAGTAAAGTAAGTTCTGTCAAAAGACTATAAGGAAAAGCTACAACACTGGGAATGTTGTTTTTGGGGGTGAGAAAGTACCTCTCATGGAGGAGAGATGAATTTCTTCTGAAAAGATATTATCAACACTAAAAATATCTGGATCACTAGATATGATAATTTTGATGACATGCTATCCCTGAAAACATCTAGAGGGGCAGATATTTGAAACTTAGGATTGTTTAAATACTTTTCTTTTCCTCTAAGAAATAGTGATTTCAGATTGCTGTTTTATTTTTTGTTTTTGTTTTTGTTTTCCTTTCCATTCTTTCCTTAACTCTAAATGCTAGGTACAAGTACACACAGTTCTTAATCTAATGATTAAGGTGGTATGTAATAATGGATGCATACCATCAAACAAATGTAAAAATGTACTCAGAGCTTGAATTGAATTCCATACAATGTGTCCTGTAACAATCATTAGATGTAGAAGAGCTGTTGGTAGTTTATCCATCAGCAAGTAAATTCAGCCCTTCCCTTTGCATTTTACTTCTCAAGACATCATCCCATTGATTTAACTTGAATTTCTCATGGGACCATAGTGGTCCAGCCTGCCTGTGTATCCACAAGGAAGATAAAATCCTTATTCCCCGAATCCTCATTTGTCCACAGTGCTAGGTTATGCATTAGTTACAGAATCTTTCCTGCTTCTTCCTACAGGCACAGCTCAAGCATATTACCTATGCTCAGGGGCAAAGTAAATTCTAAGTAGTCACAATGGAACTTGCTCAAGTATCTTGGCTGAGTCCTTTGCCTTCTTAAAATTACAACAGCTCAAATCTCAAAATGTACTCAAAACTTCCATATTTAAGCTTCAAATTGCAGGTCTCTATATTTAAAACACAGATCATTGTTTCATCTTTCTTGTTCCAACCTTTGCTGGTAGACATCTCCCACTCTTTAATATAATATACTAAAGTAAGGAGGGGGCATCAATTAAGCTTCTGTTATCTTGGGAAAGGCAGGCAATTTTTTTACTAATTGAATTAAGGATTGTGGAAGACAGCTATTTCACTATAATACAAATTTGTTTCTGTAATTAATAAAACTTATCTCTGATGCTGATCAGTTAAAATCATAACGTTAACTAATATTTCTCCTTAAGGAAAAATCATTATTTCTAATACATGCACATTTTCAGCAGAATTAATTCAGTAATATCAGAAATACTTTTTTTTAATATGTGGATGACAATATTTTATTTAAAAGAAAGAAGATTACACTAGATGGTAGTATAAACCCTCATAAATCTGTTATTTTCTCAAAGAGAAAGAAAGACAGGAAATATAATGCCTAAAGAGTAACTCTAGATAAATAAAGGGATTTAGAAAGGGTAAATCTGATCTTTGATACAAACTTTACACAGTGTTTGGATACTGCCATAAATGAGGAAGCTGAAGGCATGATTTTCTTATACATATTACAGATATCTCAGAATTAATATA
The DNA here is from genome assembly GCF_951394365.1 of Tetrao urogallus. NCBI lineage: Eukaryota > Metazoa > Chordata > Aves > Galliformes > Phasianidae > Tetrao > Tetrao urogallus. Next base: position 42,556,507 of record NC_136819.1, on the reverse strand, counting down.
AAAGTCTTCCATCTGTATCATTGCTTTATCATGTAGTTGCTTTATCTTCTTTTTGTTAACCAGTACTCTTACAAATTCAGTTGTGCACATGGAGGTTCCAATTAAAATCTAAAAAACAGTATTAGCATTAATATTACCAGTTATTTATCTTGTGGAAATCATTAAACTGAGAAAGAGTATGCTTTCACTGGGAATTAGTTTGTTGACATACAAAGAAGAGAAAAAAAAATGAAATATTTTTGAGCTACCACTGACCTTAACTTTGCCATGACACAACTGACAAGCATGACAGACAGGGCCTATGGTACAATCTCCTTAACAGACAAGTATATATCTATTTAACATATATTTTAAAAATTATTTCATAAGATCTCGAGATTTTCCATGAAGCTTCACAAACATCACAGAATCGCAGAGTTGCAATGGAACTCAAGAGATCATCAGGATTAATCCCCATGCTAAAGCAGGTACCCTGCAATAGGTTGTAGTGGTAGGCATCCAGCTGGGTCACAAATATCTCTATAGAATAAGATTATACAACTTCTCTGGACAACCTTCTCCTGTGCTCTGCCATCTTTACCATAAAGAAGTTCTTCTGCATATTTATAAGGAACTTCTTATGTTCAAGTTTTTGACCATTACTCCTTATCTTGTTGCTATACACCACTGAGAAGAGCCTCGTCAGGACTTTAATTATCTTTGCTGCCCTCTGCTCTGCTGCCCTCTTGCCTCCCACCTCCCTTTAGATATTTATGAACATTTATCAGATCCCCATTCAGACTTATTTTCCCCAGGCTGTACAGACCCAAGTTACTCAGGCTTTCCTCATATGGCAAATACTTCAGGCCCTTAATCATCTTGGTGGCCCTCTGCTGGACTCCTTCTTGGAGATCCCAGTCTTCAGGGAAATTGTAATACAGTCACTGAAAGCATAATAATCTTATACAATTCTAAAACAGACACCAAAATTTGGCTATGTTTCAAAACTTTAGAAAGAATAACTTCATGTTAATGCTAACAAGCGATTAGATAAAATTAGTGCTACTGAAATTCTTCCTCTCTTAGCATTTTAGAAATTCAAACTTAAACATTAATTACAAAAAAAGATGGATGACATACAGAATTTGCAGGTGTCATTATAAAAGGGTTCCTTTTGATTACTTTTTCATTTGCAACTCCACTCCTTTTTCATAGATACAAAATTATTCAAAATATGATAAATCCAGAACCTTCCTTCCCACTTCTTTTTTTTTTTAATATTTTTTCTAGCACATATTTGAAAACAGAGGATAGAATATGGGTCTCCTGCTCCAGCAAAAGAATTGCCAATAGGTTGCAAAAAGTGGTTCAGGATAAAGAGTTTATATTGTCTGTAAACAATCAATAAATAATTCACTTGCTTTCAAGTCTTCAATGTTTTTATTTTGCCATAATTAGTACATCTCACTTAGAATGCATGGATATAATTTAAAAAGAAAAAAAACCAACAAAGTTAACAGTTAAATTTACAAATGATAATAATTTTGAGGAATTTGTGAATATCAGCGAAAATGCAGTATTATCTCGAAGCCAAAACAGTATTGGTTAAAACATTACAGAATTAAATTAAGTACAGAAAAAAAAAAAAACAACCCAAAAACCTCAAATGAATCAAAACCTATCTTAGAATGTTCTAAATAAGATAACACCTAACAGTATAAGTACCCAGAAATCAGTAATATTGGAATGATGTATGATTTCCATAAGGGAACTGTTAGGTCAGGGCTTGAACTGGTGATTGAGCACCTGGTGAAGGGCTGTGGCTGCTCAGGGAGCACAGGCAAAGGGATGGACCCAGGGTAGAACCACCCTGGAGTTATATAAGGACCAATCACAAAAAGGATCTTGGTTTTTTGTTTTTTGTTTTTTTTTTGGATCTGAGCTTCTTCCTGTGAAGATGGGTGGGAGAGCTAGTGAGTTCCTTCACTATTTGGGTGAGTTCCAGTATTCTTTCTGTATGTGATGGTGGTCTGCCTGTAAATACTTTACTTGCTATTGCGAAGAACCTATGAAAAGTGATTTCATTTTTTATTTTTATTATTTTTAGGTAGAAAAGTGGCAAATAAATTGGATGTGAGTTTATAGTGAAATATTGTACTGTTGTGTTTTTTTTGCTGTTGTTGTTTTTTGCTGTTAAAAATGCTTCATTGGATTGGACTAAAACAAAAGGGCAACTAAGTGATGTGAGCGCACAAATTAAAAGCGAAAAGTACTTGTAATGTTAAAACTTGCAGTAAATAAACTTCTCTAACTTAAATTCAGTATCTGACTGTATTGTCAGGACTTGTGCTATTGAGTCTTGCAGAAACTTGGATTCAGTATGTAACCAGTTGAACCACAATAAAAAAGAGTTACTGGTTCTAGTGCTTAAGGAAATGTGTTTGATAAATACAAGAGTTTCATCTGGCTCATCATGCCAGATGATGTAGGAGGTATGAAGTACAAAATCTCCTTGAGTAGTAAAGTAAACAAAAAAAATTTTTGAATAAGAAATTCAAGAATATATTCTAACTGGATAGAGATTTTTAGCTAGCTAAAGATTTCTTTTAGAGTGTGGTCTTAGAGTTTTCTTTTGCAATGAAAAATATACCTCTCTGTTTGAGTTTTAGTATCATAAATCCCATACTTCTTCAAGACACAGAAGTTTTGATTTTAAAGGATTTTAAATTCCATGAAAAACATTGAAGTATTTCACTCTGAAAACTTGTGTATTAATTCTTTACCATTCAACCCACTTCTTAAATACATTAAAAATTGAAGAAGTTTGATGTGGATGCACTTGTGACTGTGGAAAGGCTTTTATTGTCAGATTTTGCATTTTGTTTTTAGCAAATGGATTTTATTAAATGTTAATGATCTCTGGATTTATCACCACCCTCATTATTTCTGCTAAAGAAACAAACCACCTGGACAACACTTACTCAGATTGATTTGTATGTATTTAAATTAACATTAGTTATGTCACTTGCAACCATCACCAGCTCTTTCTGTTCTCTGTGAATTGTCTGAAGTCTTTAAACTTTATGACTTGAAGTATTAAAACTGTAGTGAGCACACTGACGCAATTACACTGAGATAAAGATGATCATGAAGCTAAGGCTGTGTGCTGCTCAAATATGTGTGAAAAGCATTCATGGACACAGAGAGCATGGGCCAAGACCAGGGTATCAAACACGCTACAAACATGGACAAACTCTGGGAGTGAATTCCACTGAGTTTGATTCAAGATGAGGGTACTGACATAAAATTAATAACCAAAGTAAGATGGTCTAGGAAGTACCACTGTCTGCATGGACCTAGCACTATAACTGAGAACATAAAGAGTCAATAATATCAAGTAATGAGATGCTATTTAAAGATAAATCCTTTTGAGACTTTATTCTTCTGAGTTTCTGATTTTTATCTTTCTGCCTCCTTTCTTAGTGCTATCTTTTCTTAGGAAATCATAACAAACATTACTTTCATTTATAGGAGGAAGGTTTCTTCTGCTGCCTTACTCTAGTGGTTACAGTGCTCTCACAGACACTTTTGCACAGCGAGGAAACTACTTCAGTCTCTGCTTGCTAATTCACTGCAGGAAATTCACTTTTATCTCCAAGACAATGAAGAGAATAACTTGTCTCTTGTGTGCCATACGTGCTTTTATATACACATGATGTTTTTTTAATTACGATGGGCTAATAGGGACAATAAACCAGAAACTGGCATAAGCTGTATGACTCTGCTTCAAGGTGTGAGCCCACCTTTGTGAAATCTGGATATGGTTAGCTGACAAACTCTACTTCAGGCCTACTAAAATACATATGTGAAATGTCAAGTTACAGTAGGCCATAATATCAGGAATTGATACTGAATGTAAATTCTTGTTGCTGCTATTTTCTCTTTAGCATTCATGATGAGATTTTTACATGTCTTATACATTGCTTTTGTGCAGATTTAATCCATCAGCCATGCTAATACTGTTCATGGAGAAATGAAGCTCTCTTTCTTTTTAAAATGTATTGGACTGCTCTGAGTAGATCAATGACTAAAATGATAGGTTTGTAGTAGAATTACCCTGACTTCTCTTATTGCCATGTTCACTACACCTTAGTCATTTTAACTTGAAGGACTGGAACAGGGTTACAGCTCCAAGCAAGAATTGCCCTTACTTTATTCTGAGTCTGTCAGAATAATATCCTGTCTAATAAAGGCAATTGATCTGAAGTTCCCAGTGTGCAGTCTGAGGCATGATCTTTTAGGAAGACTTTCAATTTTTACTTACAGAGAATATACTTGAACAAACATATGTGACAAATGACATAGCAAAGTTGATCCGAAAATATATTATTTTTCCAAATTTAATATGCAAACCATCCCAACACTCTAAATATATCATTCTTCATAGTAAATTCTTTCTTCTGTTCTCACTGAAGTATCAGAACTAAAGAGCAAAATGCTTTGTTTGTTTGTTTGTTTAATTATTTTAAACTCTCTCTTATAGGAGCAGGGTTACCGCAGTTAGAAGGTAATAAGAAAGTATAACACTCACTTATTTAGCAATATTGTAGGATTAAACTCAGCTCCGGTATGGATTTAGCGGCTAAATGAAGTCAGTGGGGTTCATTCCACAAACACGCCATCCGAATTTGGCTCTGGGATAGTTTTGTTTAGATGGGCAAAAAAAAATTGAAATGACTCTACTTCTGTACGAATTTCTCTCTTTCAGTCTTAATCTTTATCAACTTTAAGACTCTGAACACTGAAAAAATCAACTCTCTCCTCAAATTGTGTTTCCAAACTAGACAGGAATCATATGCTTTCATATGTTGATCTGATTTCATAGTTCAGACTATTTCCTAGATTGTCTGCTGCACTCTGTGACTAGATTTCACCATCAAAGGCTATTGTAGAAAACAGTCTTGTGTTTCAGAGACAAAGGTTTCTTTAAAAATGTTCTTTGACTTTAGTACAGGCAAGGCTTCATTTAACACAATGGCTTCTATTCTCAGTTCTGCTTATTGCTGATGATTTGACAGCTTAACAGCTGTTGCCAAAAATTTCCATAAATCTGTGGCTTTTGAAAAATGAAGGTGAAAATATTCTACCTGCCACTTCAATTCCAGCAAAAACAAGGCCATTAAAAACCACTTTTGCTTCACAGGAAGTGAAGTTAATCACAGAAAGGGAGTAAATAGATACTTTGTACCACCTGCCTCACAACTTTTGAATGGCTTTATCAACTAAGATGTTAGGATGATAATTCTACATTTTCTTGCTAAAAAGAGAAAAGGTAAGAGGAAAAACTCAAAGCTATAAATTCCAGGTATTGGAAAAAGTCTTCCTTTGATCTTCAGGGGAGATAGCTGACCCCCTCACCAACGTTACAGCATAATTTCAATGTTTTCCGTGTATTCTGCAAAGGTATCTTCTAGCCAACTCAGACGGCATCATGTGTAGGAGGCTGTATTGCTAGCTATTGTAAATTCTTACTCTTTGTGCTCAGATATCTTCAATGACAAACTTAAAGCTGTGAATTTCTATGTAAAGGCACCTAGAAATAAAGCATCACAGTGAGCAGTGATAATTATTTTTTAGGTTGTGTTTTCCTCTATAGCTCTGTTTTTATATTTAATAAACGGAGTTCAAGATTGTGAGTAGAAGTACTCTTTTGTTTTGGGAATTCAATCTATATCAGTACCTTCAGGAAAAACAAATATATATATATATATGATAGTTTTTTCATATATAAATGAATGTTCGTAAAGCTATTTTTTCTGCTGTATTCCTCTATGTATCACTATTTCATGTTTAAAACTGATGACTCTTCCCATAGCTACTGCCAAAATGTTCAAGAGTTTAAAATTAAGACAACTTTGTAAACACAAATGAGCAGGAAATCCTAAGCCCCAAGGTAAGAGTAACTTACAGAGAAAGAAATGTATTATAATCTCATGCCCATGACTACCATTTTTTATCTGTTTAATTACTTGACTTTAATCAAGCTTGTTCTTGTAGTAAGAGCATAGCTCTATAAATAAATAAACCATGACTGCTGGGTGGACTTCTTTTTCTTGGGTTGTAACATCCTACTATGCATTCCCACTTGAGATGCTAGGGCTCAGACATAAATCCGTAATTTGTTTTTCCTTTATGAAAACATGCATTGAAGTGATGAGATGATTTCATGTCCCATGTGAATTTACATTATAAGCTTTCTTCAGGGAAAATGGGATGTTGAATGATCTACAAGTTGTAGTAGATGAACTCTGAAAAAATGAGGAAGGCATGTCAATAATTTAAGACTACAGCTAGATATGGAAAGAGCAGGATGAGATTACTCAAAAATAACAGTTTGAAACGTTAGGTTTTTAAAACATTGAGGGAGAAGCCATCACAAACATAGCAAAAGTAGCAAGTATGAAAAAAAAAATTAAAAAACCCATACGCAAGTTCAGTTGCTAATACTTAAAAATACTTGAATCTACACTACTTCACTGAAATACAATTTAGAAGTTTCTGAAGACTCTGCAGGAATCCAAAACAATATATATTGTCATAGAATAATTCTCCCACAGCTCAGGAGCAAACAGAGGCCTGTTACTCTGTCACAAATCCAGGTGCCACCTGACAGCATTGAGGGAGAAATGGAAGTTGCTGAGTCACTTAACATTTTTTTTTTTTTTTTTTTTAAATCAGTCCTGGTCAACTGGGGTGATTCCATACGACAGGAGACCTGCCAATGTGACTCCCATCTACAAGTAGGATAAGGAGGATGACTGGGGGAATTACAGGCCTGTCAATCTGACCTCAGTATTTGGGAAAGTTATGGAGCAGATAATTTTGGGTGTAATTATATGGCATATTCGGGGCAACCTGGGAATCAGGCATAGCCAGCACAGGATCATGAAGGGTAGGTAGGTTTTGCTGGATCAACTTTATCTGCTTGTGTAACCAGCTGACCCATCTGATGAATGAGGTTATGTACCTGGACCTTAGTAAAGCCTTTGACTCTCTCTCCCATGGTATTGTCCCGGGACCTGGCCTGGAGAATGGTGGTGGATGGAGTTAAATCCAGCTGGTGACTAGTTACAAGTGGTGTTCCCCAGGGTTCAGTACTAGGGTCAGGACTGTTTAATATCTTTATTGATTACTTGGATGAGAGGATTGAATGCATCCTCAGTGAGTTTGGAATAAGTATGGGAGGAAGTGTGGTATACCTAAGGGTAGGAAGACCCTACAGAGGGATCTGAGTAGGCTGAATAAATGGACTACAAGCAGTTACCAGTTTTCACAAGATTGAGTTCTGAGTCTTGCATGTTGGCCTCAGCAATGCTATGCAACACTACAGGCTCAGGGTGAAGTTATTAGAAAGCTGAGTGGAGGAAAAGGAACTGATGGGTGTTACTCAATAGCTGGCTAAACATGAGCCAGAAGTGTGACCAAAAAGGTTAACGGCATCCTAGCTTGTATCAGAAAGAGTGTAGTTGGAAGGATCAGGGAGATACTTGCCCCTCTGTAATCAGCAGTGGTGAGGACATTCCTTGAGTAGTATCTTCAGTTCTGCGCCCCTCACTAAAAGAAAAAAATTAGGGCCCTGGAGCTTGTTCAGAGAAGGCATCAAAGCCAGTGAGGGGTCTGGAGTGCAAGTCTGAAGAGGGAACAGGCTGGAAGAACTGGGATTTAGTCTGTAGAAGAGGCAGCTCAGGGCATGTTTTCAGGCTCTCTACAACTCCTTTCAGTTAGTTGTAGCAAGGTGGGGTTGACCTTTACTCCCAGATAACTGGTGATAGGCCTCATGTTGTACCACTAGAGGTTCAGGTTGAGTATTAGGAAATATTTCTTCTCTGAAAGAGTAGTCAAGTATTGAACAGGCTGCCTGAGGAAGTAATGGAGTCTCTGTCCTTGGAGGCTTTCAAGAAAAGGGTAGATTTTGCACTGTGGACATAGTTTAGTGGCATGGTGATGATGGGTTGACTACTGGACTAGTTCCTAAAGGCTTTTTCTAATATTAATAATTCTATAAATTGACAAGGTCACTAATATCTTGTATGGCTAGCAACCATGTACAGATGCAGATGTAGCACTTAAAAGCCTGTACATCCTGAGTATTGTAAACTTTTGATAAAGTGGTGCGGAAGTTAGCAAGCTATAACCCAACAAAATCCCTTAAGTGTCTGTGTCTTGTCCTTACTTTATTGCTGATTTCCATCACTTGAAACATTAAGTGCTTGCCTGAAATATTACTCTAGTTATGTAAAGCTTTTTAGGAAACATCACTTCAGACAGTTTTCTAACCTCTTAGCCCTGAAGGGATAGTTCTGCCCATTGTCAGGCATGTCAATTAATTTTACATTGGCAGTCATGATAATGTAGTTTGACATGTAGGAGAACTCTTACAACCAGCTACGCTAGATAAACAAGGTGGGTTCAACTCATAGCAAAATTAATCAGAACACACAATGCATCACAATGTTTGTCTCGTGAGTGGTGCTGTTCAATTTTCTCTCAACTACTGCCCAGAAAATCATGAGAAATAGCAAAAAAAAAAAAAAAAAAAATCACTTATTTTGCTTATTTGTAGACTGATTTTATTTTGTCAAGAAATTAACGCAAATGTGTGCAGCAAACATAACATGTAAATATAGCTTAATACTTGGCCTACAGTATGAACTTCCAAGAAAAATATGTACTGCTAAGATGTTGCTGAGATAAGTGCTTTCAATTTGAGGTATCACATGAATTATGTCAACAAACTGGGAGGTGCTCAGAGAAGAGTGACAAAAATATTAAGGGGCTGGAAAGAATGATTTATTAGAACAGTTCAGGTAAGCTGATTGCATCCAACTTGACTCAGTAATAAGAAAGGAGTGACAAGGAACAGTTAATTGTCTGGAATTTCGTAAGATGCAAAAGCAAGGACAAAACTACTTGCAATATAAGAAAAAAGTAAAAGAGATTGAATTAAAATAGTAGTCCAAAGATCATATTAAAAAAATTAAAAATAAAAATACTTGACTTGAATGCTTATGTCCTTGTTCCTAACTTCAAATTTTGAGTCTCTTTATTGAAAATTATTATTTTCAGGCTTTAAGGTGATGTAAGAATGAAATATGAGAAGAATTGTTGGGGCTTTATTTCCTTTCTGTTTTCTTCTTTTCTCATCCTTTCCTTCTCATGTAAAAAAATGATCTGAGCATCCATAAAGGTTTAATTTCCCTTAAGATGTTGAGTAACTATAAGAATAAGGAAATATTTTCCATTGGTGAGCTTGTGGGGAAAAAAAAATCTGAAATTATAAAATTGTGAATTGTGATGAATATAAATAAGTCTAGTGTAGGACCTACAAGTATGAATTCAAACATTTGTCATTAACTCTTTACTGCTTGACTGTGAATCTGTGTCATGGTTACATGGTTTTTCATGGTCCTGTAGGGCGTGTCATATCCTCTATTTTCATTTATACAGAATGGTGATTTAAAAAAAAAAAAAAAAAAAAAAAAGCATATGACAGAACTCTATTTATTTCCTTTCTGGGCCAGTCTCTTGTAATCCTTAACCACGGGAAAAATCATTGTATAAGTATCTTGAAATAATTATTTTCATGCTGTGAAATAGAAACAAGGACTCAATCACCATTTTTCTATCACTATTCCTATATGCATATTCCTATATGCAGGAAAGGCAGTTTTGCAGTACGAGCAACCAGTCCTTCAGCAGGCAGTTGATAACAACTGATACAGCACCTGACCAATACAAACAAGGGACAGGAAACTGATTAGAAAAAGAAGATACTGCAAACTTAAACACTAGAAGTTTCTGATGAAAATATCTTTCATTTCTATATCTTCAGACATGTAATTTCCCCTTTAGCTTAGACCATCAGGAATGAGATTGTGGGCTTTTTTTTTTTTTTTTTTTTTTAAGTTTTTTTGCACCATCTAACCCAGTGGAACAGGTCTTATATGGCCTATTGTCACCAATGTTGAGTAACTAAATAAATGCAGAAAATATGTTCTGTCTCCATTTATCTCAGCTACAACAGTGGCAGCCCCAGTTTCTACTTTTTAATTTCCTGTGGTAATGAACATCAAGGCACTCATCTACAACAGGTTTGTGAAGTGTTGGTTGCAGTCACTTACCTATCACAGTACAACTCTAGTCTTCGACTTGGCCTTGAATATAATAATTCTCTTCAGAAGTTCCTTTGTGTTATTCTGTTGAAGATGTAGTAATTCTTTTAGCGGAACTGTATACTGATTAAAAACCTGCACTGCATATTAGAACAAACCAGATCAGAGCTGAAGCTATCCATAATCTTTCTTAAACATCCTAAAGCATTAATGTAGAAATATTTGCGTACTGTACAGAAAAGAACAAGTATTGCAAAATGTGCGCTGCTAATAAATCATTGAGTAAATATTATGGATTTGTGCTAAATTTGTGTTAGACAGCACTTCAAGTGAGGGGGTTGTGAGCAAAAGAAAAAATTAGAAACTAAATGATTATCTTTGGAAAAGAAGCTACGAAATTTTCTGAAGAACAGAGACCATCAGAAAATCTGACATCCATTATTTTCAGGAATAATCCAGAGGAATATCTGTAGCCACATTGCATAACTAGAGAAATATAAATGATTCAATTATACAAGAGCAGCAAGAAGAGGAAGCTGACTGATGAACAGTGGTAGGTGGGTCTAGAGAATAGAGATGGTGCTATAGTTCTGGGATAGAATGTTGAGAAGAGTTGGGAAGACCGAAAGATCAAAACTACCCAGGGGGAAAAAAAAAAAAAAAAGAAAAAAAGAAAAATAGATGCAGGTGAGAAAGCTGAAATGGGCTGATTAGTGCAACTGGTGTGTCTGGAAGACAAAGCAGCTTAGCTGCTCTGCTGTGTTATTTATTTATTAGTCAAAAAAATTTGAGTCTTATCAATGTCAGTTACATACTATTCTTTCTGCTGCATGAATGACTTGCTTATTATCTTGAATGGTAAGATAGAATGTTTCATTTGCATATTCAAAAAGGAAAGTAAATTACAGAGGCAAAATCTGCATTTTTGTTTATTAGTTGAGAAAATTTCAAACATTTGTTGTGGAAAATGCATAGCTTAAGTGTGTTCTTCCTAGTAGAATATGTTTGCTAGTACAGTTTTGTAATCTGAATGCCTACAAAGAAATCCAGAAAACTAAAGTAAATATGTTTGAAATACAAATGCACGCTGGATTATTTTCTCACCAAGAATACCCAACTATCCATTTAAGAGTCCACTTTAAAATTCCATTTCCTCTTACAGCTAATAAAAACATTCAAAGCTTCAGATAACTCATAGCCTGGTCATGTGCTAAGTAGTAGTAAGCTCTTAGCAGCTCTCAAGTATTCCATGTCCTTTTAAAAGTCCCTTCCACATAAAGACAGAACTTCTTGTAAACTTGTGGTTTTCTGCAATCTTCTTCAGAGGAGATAGGAATGAATTGATGAGAAAGGAATAATAAAAGTAAAGTGTTTCGTTAAAGTGCATGGATATTCATTGTCCTTTCAAGTTTCCATTTTTAGGAACAAATTTTCTAAACTTATATTACAGCATAGAAAACAAAGCTTGGAATTCAAAACTTTCCCTCCTGGAGTTACTTTCCTACTATTCTTTATTTTTCTTCTAAAATATCTTCTTTAGCAAATTTCTGCCAAACAGTTCTCTAAAAATCAAACATTTCTTAAAAAGAAATCAATTGCTGCAAGTTCTGACCCAGGTTAAATGTGACAACATGCACTTTGAGAGAACAGCCTCCTTGCAGCTACATTTTGTCTCTGCACAAGGCATGTACTAACTTCTAAGATGAAAGATTTAATCACATTTTCTGCTGCAAGGAACAGACCATAAACCAAATAAAATAATAGAAAAATTCTCCATCCATTCCATTGAAGTTTCTACTTAGTTTATGAAATGACATTTTACAGTCATCCTCATTGCCCAGCCCTCTACCTAAAGTTTATAGAAGGCATAGAGATGAAGTGTATAGTTCTTCAGTATGTATGTAATAACTAAACATAAAGTAATAATTCCTTCTCTTATCCAGGAGTGTACTTTCTGAAGTTGAGTTTGATCTTGTAGAAGAAGGAAATCCACCTTTGACTTTAAATTCAACAGAGTAGCAACACTGCTTCGTGTTTGTCCTGTCAGCAATGTCAACTAGTGGAAAGAAATCTTTATATGAAGGTAGAAATGACTATCTGAGTTAATTCCATTAAAAACTAGGTAAAAAAAGCTTCCAATATAATACCAAAATGTCTAATAAATACGTATGAGTGATGTTCCTAGACTTCTCAACACAGTGTACAGACATTTTCAGAAGTGAGTTGTGCTATAGAGGATGAAGATTACATCATTTCTTTCCAGACAAGGAGACTAGATTTCAAGCTAGTCCTTTTTTATTTGGTGAGGAGAGGCACTGGAGAGAGAGAGAGAGAGAGAGAGAGAGAGAGAATTTCATATAACTTCTATCTATCATCTTTGAAATGTCTTGACAAACGCAAGAGGTGCCTGCATGACCTAGTGTAGGGAATCTTCTTTAGTAGAGGGTTTGGACTTGATTATCTGTTAAGGTTCTTTCTAACTCCTGCAATTCCATAGTTCTGTGAACAAAGTTACATTCTGCCATTCTTGAATATCCAAGAATGAATGGAATGTGATTTGTACTTTTTAAATATTTTCTCTCTGGGCCGGGTGTAGATGTTGAAGTAGGATGAATTCTAGGTGTAGACTGTTTTTAGTACATGCTGAAGGTAACTTATTTCCAGAATGATGCATATAGAACAGAAAGAAATATTTTGTTTTCAGCCATTACAAATTATCTCCAAGAAAGCAAAATTGTGCATACTACGCTTTGTAGGTCAAATCTTAAAAAAAATTTAGGGAACTTTTTCTGAGCAGTTTTATTAGTGGTGTAAGAAATGTTTTCAAAGGAGAGGTTTAATATAGTTGAAAAATTGGAAAAATACTTTTTTCTGTGCAAACAACACAACCAGAGAAAACAAGAACATTTACAATGTGGAAATGTCATAGGATGGGCTGTTCTGATACCTATAGGCTCCTGGATAACAAACTTAATTCCTATTTAGACACCAAACAACAATGTGCATGTTTTCAATAATACTAAATATCCACGAAGCAAGTAAATCAGAGATAATATTCAGATAAAAATCTCTTGAGCAACAATATATTTGCATAAACATAAAAACAGCAACTAATATCATCTTGATTGAATCTGATTCACTTTGAAAATATGAGGCCACATCTGAATCCCTAGTTTTAGAATTCAGGTGTGATTCAGCTATATACTAATGCAGGTCTCTAGACATACATATAAACACCTATCTATTCAGCAGACTGTAAACTTCCCTACTTCTTATTTGCAAAGGGGCTTAATTATATTTTAGATGTGTATTATTGACTGACGATTAAAATGCTAAATCTTAGATGTTTATGATAGAAAATCTAGTTCCTGTTCCTGTTTACATAAAGAAATAAATCTTGTGTAGAAATATTTCTTCTTAAAGCATACAGCTTGGAAAAGTTAAAGATTTTGAAATCAACACTTTCTGCAATTTTATAGACCATTTGGCTCTGCACAGATTTCAATAGGGCCTATGTTTACTTGTTCAGTTATACAGAGCACCATTTACAAATACTGGTGATTTTTTGTGAGAACTGTTACTAAAAATATATATATCTTTTTCCTTTTAAACACACAGTATCTGCTTCTGTGAGTATTTCTGTGCAATCATCATTCATTTATTAGCTTTTCTGCATTGACTGTTGCTCTTTTTTTTTTTTTTTTCCTGTACAAAATCGACAGTAACCAAAATGTACTGGTTGCTAAAATGCACTGGAGAGAAACAGCAGGGGAAGGAAGGAAAATCTCCATACATTCAGAAACAGAGTTACACTGCCACCAACAATGAAAACTTTACAGGGCTGCACTGTTTTAACTTCATTCATTTCAAGGTACTAATTATTAGCTCAGCACAAAATGATCACTTACTATTCAGAGGAGAAGGTAACGTTTCTCCAAAAGGGACTTTGTTATTAGAGACTGTTTTTATAAATGCATAGTTTCCTTAATTCCTGTATAATGATCTTTCCTGACTTAGTTATTGTTGTTTTAAGTGACTAAAAGAAACACTCATGTTCATGTACTTTTAAATGAAAACATGAGTGTTCATGGCTTTCTGTTACTGAAACTTTCTTTTATTCACCCTACACCCCAGCCGCTTCCTTTTTTTCTCGTTTTTTTTTTGTTGTTGTTGTTTTGTTTTTTTGGGTTTTTTTTTCTTTTCTTTTTTTTCCCCCCATCTCTGGCTACTTTGATACTTTATACTTTTCATAGTGAAGTTTTGCAGTAGAAAAGCTCCTTTGGCAGCTACTAAGACATGTCACATTCACTGCAACCTTTTCAAAAGGAAATGCTCCAAGGAGATCTGATTGTGTAAACACTGCATTTTGTCCTGAAAATGGGGACACTGTAGAAGAAGAAGTGACATGAAGGAATATGTATTTTTTTTTTTCTGACTACATTTTGTTACTTAAAGGTGCCTCTTTAAAATTGCTCTGCTGTATGCACATATTGCTAAGACAAATTGTTACTTTTTTCAGTGTGCTATTTTATGAGCAAATGTGTTAGAGACATTGGTTATTGTTTTGAACTCAGTAATTTCCTTTGTAGGCCTAAGCCAGAGCAGAGCAACTATTTTGTGGGGGTTGCAGACAAACAGCATAAATAAACCCTTGGCACTGGGTGAGAGGTGAGGGAATCTGAACAGAAGAGGCAAATATAGATTTTTGGCATTCTTTTATGGAAAACACCCATAACTGTAAGATAATATATGATTGTGTTGTGAAAATCTTAAGCAGCAGAGATCTGTCCCAAATTTTGGATGCTTCTAGCTACTTCTGCAGCTTGCACTCCTGGGATACAGAATTCAGATCAAATTTCCATGGGGTAGAATTTGGTTCAATTAGAGAATGGTTTATTTTGCAATTGTATCTCAAAACAGTTGTGAACTCAATACGATGGTTTCAGAAACAGCCATCATAAGTGCTAGGGAAGTAAAAAGCTCGTTCTTCAGTTCACAATAATGAAGAATGGAATGCAGCCCCTATTTCTCTCCCCCAAATGAAATACATAATACTTCATTGTCCCTGGATCTTGTGAAAATTAGAAAGGCTTTAAGGATTGATTAGTAAATTTTTCTTCCCTAAAAGCACCTGTCAGAATCTTCAGTTAAACTACTTATAGGAAAATATTCAATATCTGCCATATGTTTTGAAATCTTCAATTTGGAACTAGACAACATCATAGCCTTTATCAATTTTGGTTACTTTAGTGGTGTATATATAAATTTCTTGCTTTTCCCTCCCATTATCAATGACTACATCCATTCTAGTAATTTTTTCCATGTAATCTCATCACCAAACATGAGTATATCCAGACTTTCTTTGCTTCAGCTGTAGAGCGAAATCAAGGTCTTCTGACTTGAAAATGGGGAGCTTTGTTTGCTTCATTCTCAAATTAAGGATTTTCCTGTTTTGTTTTTGTTTTGTTTTGGTATGTTTTTTTGTTTGTTTGTTTAATTATTATTATTTTGTTATGTTTGTTTTTGTAACTGCTAAAGAATCATAGGGCCAAATTGAATAGACAGACTTGAAAAAGCCAAGATGTTCATATTGTATTCAAACAGCAGCAAGAGGTTTTTTTTGTTTGTTTTTTGCAGTGGGAGAGTTATAAATCATGTATTTCCTATTTCATTTTCCTTCTGCATTAAGTTCAAATACTCTTACAGTAGCTTTTTCCTATTATATCTAATAACTGTGTATTAAACTTTTGCCTTTGGCTGCCATCATTTTGACATTACGTTGGCTTGTACAGCTGTCTTGACATTAAAATGGGCATTCTTTTTGATCACATCTACTTATTCCTCCATGTTTAGGCTACAAAGTCATTTACTGTTGTTACAAAGTATTCCACGGACTAGCAGTGCTTGTTTTAATTCTCTTTGCCACTTTCTACATTCGTAGTACAGGTATTCCACTACAGCCCTTCCATGTTTGCCTCAGCACTAGGAATTATCAGAGGTTAGATTTGACAGTATGTATAATTGTATATATGGTAGTTTGGGGTCTCAGATTTTGAGCTCTATATGACTTTCTGAATTGGAAATGTTTCTTTATGTAGATCAACTGGATTACCCTTAATTGCTTTTGGCGACTGACTTTGCTAATGCAACATATCAAAGACAGAAGTGTTGTGGTAGTAAGGAAGATTATGAACTGTCTTAACTGCTAGTTCATATCAGATTCACTACTGTCAGTAAAGAAGTATGTTGAAGTATGCTTTGCACTGAAATTAGAGCTCTGTTTTAAGAAATATTTAGTGCATGTTTGTATTTTGAGGCAGTGAGTTATAATCCAGTTGTTATATTTCTTTCTATATCAGAATGCTAACAAAATGCCATTATACATTCTATAGAAGTATGACTTCCTATTTAGACTGAAGAAATAAATTGCTCATTGATTCTCCATATTCCATATCTCATGCATAGTTAAAGATGATTTAGATGTGCCAGTGTATTCACTATACATCACTGAAGTTGTTTACATTCTTGAATGAGTAAAAGTGTGTCTTTTACACATATGGTGTATTGTGGAAAAAAAAAGATAAAGAATAAAAAACTGAAGGGGCAGAAGACATACTTCTAAGAATATTTATTTTCACTTGTTTTGTTAATAAGCTTATAGAAATCAGAGTTTTATCACTTTGGTAAAGAGATTGTATAGCACTCAGTAACGCTGTTTCTGTATGTTTCTGTAAATAGTGTAATTTCTATAACTCTAAAATATCAAGGACCCATTTTTCTCTCACCTCTCATCTCCTCAGTATACTTGAGGCTTATATCCACATCTTCTAAAATTTATTTTAAATTTCCAGTTTTAGATTAAAACAGACACAGACTCTCTGCATTCTCTCAGCAATGAATTATTTTTTTCCTTCTTCACATTTTGACTTTTTGTTTTTCCCTGAAATTTAAGGCTATTTTAGACAGAATACACTTTTCCTTTGTGCAGAGAAAGGACATTAATATCCCAGACCCCTTTCTTTTGTGGCATATTTGCCCCATACCTGTTGAACAGTGAATGCTGTTCAGAAGAAGCTGAGCACTGTTTGAAGAAATGCAAGGTGTTTTGAAGTTAGGAACTGTAATTCTCAAAATTGGTAAGTGCTTCCCAGGCCAACCACTACAAAATTAAATAATTGTATTGGAATTTTGGCAAAAGAATTAGAGTAAAAAAAATAATAATTTTGGATTGGAAGTGACCCCTAAAGTTAATCCATTCCAAATTGCCATTCAAAGTAGAACCAACTCCAAAGTTACATTACACTGGCTTTTCTTTATTCAGATGGACATCTATGTGAAGATTCTACAACTCCTCTTGGTAATTTACCCCAGAGACCACAGTCATGGTCACAGTTTTTTGTTGTTTTTTTAAATACTCAAAATCTTTATTGTCATATTGGAGTTGAGGAGTTTTTGCTAGAATGCTATAAAAATGATGACAGGGTGAAAAGAAAGGTGAAAGAACAAATCTACTGAAGCAGAAGTTCTATATCATTATTTTTAGATAAAAAAATATCTAAATGATGTAAATTGCAAGATATATTCTTCTTCAAAGATACTTCAGTTGAGCTAGAAAAAAGTATATGAAATATAGATGGCCAGAAGAGTTATTACTGCTTAACAAGAAAGTAACTGGAACACAGAGCAATTGTATAATTTGGCCAATATCACATAAATAATCTTTGGGACAGCCTGCTGTTCTGAATTATTCATTCTGATTGTTGAGTCTGTTTCAAAGAAAGTGATTGTATTGTAAATAATGGCGAGACTGTATCTTTTTAATGAAATCTTTTAAATTCATATTTTGGGAGAAAAATTGAAAAAAAATTGGAAGTTGAAGGAAAAAAATATCTACCTTGGAAGAAAATTGTAAAAGCTTTCATGTCAGCAGAATAGTGATGTAGAGAAAGGGAAAATTCAATAGATATTTATTCCAGTCATGTAATGCAGTTATTCCTCTAACATGGTTCCTGTCTCTTCATTGTAGAAGAGGTAAGAGAATATCAGCTACTCTATTACTTTTTTTCTTACACTTGCTTGAAATGCATACAAGCAAAATGGGAATACTGTGGGGTAAGAACTGAAGTCAGATTTGAATAGGTGATCCAGATGTCTTCCTCTAACATATTAAGTCATAAAATTAATTAATCAAGCAAATCATAAAATCAGAATTGAGATTGGATTTTACTTTGGGAATTTGGCTCACAATCCTAGAATGCATGAGATTGAACTCCACTTTTTAGTAATAAAGTCTTAGCCTGAAAACACCTTTTTTTTTTTTTCCCCTGTAGTTTATGCAAGAATCACCTACCCACTTTAACCCACTTCTAGTACATTAGTTTTACTATCTTACTGTCCTAAGAGTTCACACTCATTCGATATTTAGCAAATGTTTTTTATGCTTCCAACAGTTCTTTATAGTCAAATTTTGCTGCTCGATCACAGCTGAACTCAGGGGAGGAAGTTATTAGATAATACTGATATATGTATTAGTTCTGTATCTCCTAAGAATAGTGCCTACAAAAGAATGTTTGTTCTACAAATCAATTATTTCCTCCCCCCCCCCCCCCCCCAAAAAAAAAAAAAAAAAAAAAGGCCTGGAAAAATTTTTGCAAAGAGAAAGTAGTTGGAACTATTTTACATAGTTAACCTATTTGGATCATGAAATTAGCTGCATGTTTTGTTAATCAGCACTGTATGGTTGTTTGCTAAAAAGAATAAGGAATTGTTATTATTGCCAACAAAGAGTTCCACTCCTTTAGGTTTGTTCTGAATACTGTCATTGACCTTAAGATGCATTCACCTCAATACAATATGCACATGAATAAAACATGATTTCATTTTCTTTTTATTGCTTAAAGCAAGCATTTCCCAATGGCCAGGTAAACAAAAGTATATGTTTTGAAAAGCATATACAAGAAGTGACCAACAATAGCCCTTGCTTTCCTCATTTCTATTAACTTAGATCTCTAAGCAGTTTTCATGTTTAATTAATTAAGAGTCATACATGGTATATGAGATTAGATGGCGTTATTAGTTCTGCTTAATACCAAGGATCTGACACTCATAGAAAAGAAAGAACAAGGAAAATATTTTTTCTAGTAACAAATACTGCATTAAAACAAGAAACTGAGCACTCCATTTCCTGTCTGTTTTGACTTTATAATAAACTACCAAATCAATCTAGATAATTTTCTAAGTTCTATTTTCTAAGTTTCTACAGTTTCTGAAGAAAGGAAATAAATATAGAAGCTAGGGTTACATGTCTGTCTTGTTGGAATCAAGGAAAGGGAGAGAAGGGAATGAAGATGACTTGTGAATAAGATGTGAAGAAAAGAAGACCATATGTACTATTAGTGAAGGACAGGAGGAAAAGAGTCAGCATCTTCCTCATATTTTGTAAATCCATCCTGGCTGAAGTAGGCTGTGAGACAAAAGGGTTGGAATGGAGCTGTTTACAGGAATTTATTGATATTCTGTACTCTATCCAAAACACGAAGATCTTAAAACAACAGAAAGAAAATCTCATCAATCTTAGGAATATAATATGTTTTTTTTTTTTTTTTAATATTTCTGGCCCAAATTTAATGGCAACTCCCACATTTATTATTATCTCATTTGAATTTTTTCTTCTATAAAAAATTACCATAGATTCAGGAAAGACTAATCCTCTGTCTCCGAAGCTTTTGTTGTTTAATTATAAGTGCAAGGGGGTCAAGATGAAAGCATGATCAAAATGCAAAACAGAAGCTGAATTACTATGCCCATCTTTGTCTCTCTGCTGCTGATGCTCTCATGAGGAATTATCCAATGCATTAAAAAGCCTTAGAAACTGAAATTTCACTGAATCAAGCAACGATTTCTAAACCATTTAAGTGTTTCTGAAAAGCTCTTCAAATTATTTGTTAAATACCATTTGAAGGTTCTGATTGAAAAAAGTGAATGTAAAAATATTTCACAGCTGTAGAATTCTAGTAACATACCATTCATCTGTCTTTTTCCCTGGAAATGTAATCTAGTGCCTGAAAATATACACACATTTTTTTTTCTCCTTGTGTTTCAGCTGTAAGAGCAAATAGCTTTAAAAACTTATTTCTTTGTTTTGAGTCCCCTAGAACTTTTTCATAGACTTCAGCAGTTTTGGTTCAGGAAATAGGGGATTAAGACTTTCTTGGGTTCTCCTGTCCCCTAATTTCTATGCTTCCTCCCTTTCCAACTCTGTCTGCAGCTAATCTATAATAAAGGTTAATTTTGTAAAGTCAGCTTCATAATATTTATACAATGAAGTCAAACATCGAATGAAACACACTTGTAAAAACAACAGTGGCCTTTTCCTTGTGCAGTATAGGATGTGGTCAATCATTTGGCAATTCAGTTTTGGCACATCATGAACTATTTATTTGTTAAGTCCATTTCTTGAGACGACAAAAATTCTGGGAGGGTTTTTCTTTTTTTTTTTTTCTGTTTTATTCCTTTCTACTCCCTCCACTGGAAACTATTAAATTTACAGAGCCTGACGTTTATTTCGCAATGAAACATGTGCTATTGTATCGATAAATATTTAATGGTACTGGAGTTCAGTGAATATAGCCTCATATGTTTCTTTTAAGAGAGTGTTTTATTATCTGGTGAGTGCACTGTGGTCAATTGAGAAAGAAAAAAACCAAACCCCAAAGAAAAACTTCCCACTAAATGACAACACAGAGTTGAGTTTCAATTTGGAGAGAGTGTGAAGATAACAAATAACCATATATTTTTCTGAGAGTTCCTAACTTGGCACTGCATAGACGATTCCAATTGGGAAAACAACAGAGGCATTGCATAAAAGAATTTGAGCTGAGAAAGAGAAGGGCTAGAAAAACCGAAATCCATTTTCTGCTAAACCTGTTCACCTTTTGTGATAGTTTTGTTGTGACATGCTTAAAGTATAACACTAGTTTACAAGTTCATGCAAAGCAATTTTAAGACTTTCTGGAACAAGATATGATGTTATTTTAGACATAATGTTAAATCATTTAAACCAATCGGCAAAATTGTTAATGGGCCTTTTATGTAATGTTGATCCACTAACTGACTTAACAGGCTTGGCATACTCAATTTTCCCTTATTTAATTGTATGTGTTCACTTAGAATTTCTGAATAAAGAATGATTTCTATCTAGGAAGTTAAAGATTTCTTACCTAGCTATCTAGTCTTGAACTGAGCAGCAAGTCATACATACAGTTGGAGAAATAAGAAGTCATTCATGTTTCTTAAGAAATCTCACAAAACCAGTGCCATCTATACAGAGAATATATCGAAAACTTGTAATTCAGAAGTCTCCAGCAAGTCTGATGACTAAGACGAGGCGATGATATCTTAAAGGCAATGCAGCCTTCTGACTTATGGTTAAGATTCAGCATCTATTAAGCTTACTCTATACCTCAGTTCTAAAATAAGTATTTTAAGATTAATTAAAGAATCTCTGTGGATGTTACCTCAGTTTCAACAGATTTGTTGGGTAAAAAATCATGCACTTTCGTGCTTGAAACATGCTTGGTTAAACTTACTGAAATAAAAACAGGAAGAGATTAAACAGCCTGCTGCTCTGATGAGAGATGTTACAGATAAGAAATAAAGGACAAAAAAAAAAAAAAGTGAGAAAAGAATAATAAGAAAACAGTGCTCAAAAGTATGATGCCAGATTGAAAGAAAAAACAATCAGCTTATAATGAATCTTCTGAACCCTTGTTTCTTTGATCTTACAGGGTTTTGACTGTTGGACAATGAAAATAGCCTAAACTCAAGTTTCTGCAACCCGAAGAACATACATGTATTGCTAATTGGAAATCACAAGTATAAGTGTATTAAGTCTGAGATTTTATTTTAACATCTTACCTAATATGGGTGTTGAAAACTGCAGATTATTTTAAAACACATTGAGCTGAATAGAGGGTACAAACCAAGGTTTAGTAGAGTTAAATTGAACTCCTAGGCACTACGAATACTGTCCAGAAAGTGACCTCTAAATAAATAGTGTGTTATCCGTGTCCATGTTTATACATTTCTCACATTCTTAATTCATTGTCACAGCCAACTATCTGTTTCTTCTCCCAGCAGTATCCAAGTGCAAACTTGAACCTAACAACCTAACGAAGTAGCCATTTGTAATGATGAATTGTATCCTCTTTTTTTCTTGAGGAGATGGGAAAGTGATGGTTATCTAATATCTCTGTATTTTAACTGTTATATGAAATAAGAAGTTCTGAAGTAGTTTACCTGTTATATTCCTAGAATAACTAGATTATTTATTCAAATTTTATTGTAAAAATCTACTTCATATTTATATTACTAGAAAAGAACTAAGATTCCTTTCACTTTGATTCCAAGAATGTAAACAGGATCACTTTGTGGCTATACAAAACCATAATGAAAAAGCCCAAACATATTTGTTAAATGTCGTTCTATAGCTCTATCTGAATTGCAGAGGTGAAACAAGAGATAAAAGTTCACATTAGTATTTCTATACTGAAATTACTGAGTTAAAAACCTGCAGTTCAGAGGGTGGCTTAGTTTTTTGTTTTCTGTTTTTTTTACATTTCTCTTATGTGAGAAGTGCTTTTATATAATTTTTACACACAAGAAGTAATAATTTAATGGAAACTAAAATGTGAGTTCGGGGTAAGAAAAGATTGGTGTTTTTTTTTTTCCTTAGGTTAGTTTTATCACAGAAATTGTACCATTTGTCTTTCAAAAACATGTCCTTCAGTTACCTGACCCAAAGAAGAATTTGCCTACATGTAACAGACTCCATACTTTAATTTGCAACAGTTCAATTTTAGAATCTGATGAACTGATTTCATGTCTCCTGGTTCCCACTGACTATACTAAGGGAATGCTATATCTCACAGGAAGCCATAAGTACCAATACCTCACAAGAAGTACATTAGTTTTATGATTTTCAGAGAGAGATTTACACACTATCTTTGGCTTTAGTTTTAGCTGAATGTAAATGGTGCTATCTTTACCGCATTTCTGAACAGATTGAAACTGATATACAGTAAACTGTTCAAGGCAACTTTTCCCCCACAGGATTATTAAAAACTTTGAACCAGAAGTTTGGGTTTGCTTTGGTAAGCAACTGCACTGAACCTCTGAACATTTGTAAACTGACCTGTTGCAATTAAGTACGTGTCCTTTCAAATAGTACCAAGAATGAGAAAAAAGATTTTCTTATATGTCTGTCTTACTAATCAGATAAAGTAGCTACTATTTTCCTTTGAGAACGAAATTCCTCAGACTAAATTTTTTAAGAGTAGGATGTTGAAGCTTAGTGAATAAAAGATTAGTTCTAGTTCTTCATACATTATTTTTAAGTTGTTTCTGATTTATACATTGTGTCTTTTTATTTTAGTTGTCGTCATTTCAGTCCTGATTGTAATTAAACATTTCTCTTTAGTAGGTCCTTTTAATAAGTGAAAAAGGGAGAAGGTCATCCACAGAGGTTGTGACTGAAAATCTCTGTATGAATTTTGACACTGATAACATATAAATACTGTATTTCAAGTGCTAAGTTACATGGATTTTTTCAATAGAAGCTTGAAATAAGAAAAAAAAGTTGAAAATAGAAAGAAGATCAGGAAATGATGTGAAGGAAAGGGCAGTGCTGCAATTTCAACATGTTGTGCTTGCCATATGCATTGATACTGCAAGGGTAGTTCATCAAAATATGCCCAAGCATAGTATTTCACTCTTATCTGACATTACAGTGTGGGATACAGTATTGGCAAGTGATTTGCATTTTCTTTCTGTATCTTTCTTTACTCTGTAATTACACAGAAACTTTGGTCTGCAAATTTGTATTTTTGCTTTAGAGTATTTCTACAGTTCTTTTCTCAAACTAGCTTTCTCCAACTCTCACACAAACACTATAATTATGTGCAGCATATGGCTGCTATGTTTTCCTGCTTCTCTCTTGGCTTGCTGAATAAATCATCTTTAATTTTTGACATGGGTCTCATCTCTCCAGTGTCATAGTTGTTTTGCAAACTTGAGTTTGAAGCTACAATTCTTCTTAATAGACTTTGATCTTGGATGCATCCTGATTTAATTACCTTGGTCATTTTTTGTTCCTATTTTTTAGCTGTCATTTCCATAAACTAAAATGTTTAGATAAATTGAGACACAAAGCTCATAGAAAATCACAGAAAAGAATACAGTCCACCAAATCTTGTTCTTACTAGAACCGTCCCCAAATGCTAAATTGTAAGGTATCAATTATCAAATAATTTTGCCTTTTATCAAAATTGATTTGAGATCAGATGAGATGCAACTAACTAAGAACATACTTAAACTTGTAAGAAAGCAAGAACAGGACATTTTAAGTGCTTGCAGTTCCATCCTAACTGAGGTACTGTGTATGAACATGGAAAAAAATTGTTAAGAGAACGAGGAGAGAGAAACAGCCATATGAATAATTTGGCCTAATTCAAGTTACAACTAGAGGAAATTTATGACTCTCACTTTTAATAGATAACATCAGTCAGCTCTGGACTTGAGCAATGGAGATTTCTTCTGTAGTTTTTATAACACTATTTTTCAAGTGAGAGAAAACATTCAAAATTGTAGATAATGCAGAAGTTACTTTAGCAAATGGGTCCACAGAAATACATTAATTTAGAAAGTTGCATTTCTAATTTTTTCTATCTTTAATGTAAGTTAGAAACAGGACTGTTTTGTTTCATATGCAGAGTTTTCATAATACTCTGACAATTTTTCTCAAGACAATTGTGCCTGAATGTGCTTAGTCTTTGTTTCATTCACCAGCAGATGCAGTGCAAAGTAACAGTCATATCTGCTGGCAATAAATAGTAATAAGTATTTTCTAGTCCAATGAGGATTTTCAAAATACTGTTGCTGTAAAGAAGCTCAGAAACAGGCCAGAAATAAAGTGATTATATTTCACAGGAAGGAACCAGCTTATGTAGGCATATTATTCTCAAAGACTTAAAGTTTACCTGCTTTCATTGATTCTTGTATCCAGGATTCTGAACTTACAGATGAAGCATGGCTCTTTTCAGTGTAAGATACAGTTGGTTTCTACATTTCTGTGAAGCTCTCTAGGGTATACAATGGAGGATTTTGCATTACTTTGATGATAATAATTTCTCCTAACATTGAGAATTCCACAACTTCCCATCTAATCTGCCATTATGATTCCTCATCTGGAGTACTGTGTCCAGTGTTGTGTCTCCAACACAAGAAAGATTTGGAGCTGTTGAATCATGTCCAGGGATGATGGATGAGGAGACAGATTGAGAAGAGCTTGGGTTGCTCAACATAGAGAAGTTTCTGGTGAGATCTCACTGTGGACTTTCAGAATTTGAGAGTAGGTTATATACAGGAGGGAGATTGAATTTCTACATGGCCTTATAGTGAAAATACAAAGGGGAATGGCTTCAATCTAAAAGAGGGGAAATTTAAGTTAGATGTTATGAATTCCTTACTCAGGGGTTGATGAGGTTGAGGTTGTCCAGAGAACCTGTGGATGCCCCATCCCCAGAGGCGTTCATGGTCAGGTTGGCCAGGTTGGATGGAGTCCTGAGCAGCCTGATCTAGTAGGTGCATTCCTGTCTGGGACAGGTGGACTGGGAGCCATATGAGCTTCAAAACCCTTCTATGAATCTGAGATTCTATGAACTCTGCTTGTGATTTGGAATTAAGTGCTCGTAAAGCAAAGATATTCAGATCTAGAACTGCATGACTTCATGGTCGATACTGTCAAACCTACGTTTTTATAAAATCATTTTAATTTATAATTATTGTTAGATCAGGTTGAATGGTTGAAGTCAGTTAAAAATTAGTCCATTCCTTAAGGTAGCTGAGTTGATACAATGTAGCATATGGTCTTACTTGTGTCTTCTTGATCTTATTAGGAGTGTGTGTGGGCAGGAAGAGATGAGAATGGGACTTGCCAGTGTTCTCTGGGGACTCACAAGTCTGGTCATTTAGAACTGATTTATTTAGTTATTCTACAATTCCAGTTCATCTTTGCTCTTTTCATATTCTTCTTGACCCCTTTGTGAAACACCCACGTTAGTCCAGATAGTTCTGTTTTAACAATTTATGTTAGCTTTTTTTAGCCATTTAAAAAATCTTTTCTTCTTTTTCTCTCTCTATTTGGTGATGTTTATTTTCCTAGACCATTTTCTCATACCCTTTCCCTTTTAGCTGTTGATTTATAATTTCTTCAGAGACATAAATAATGATGGAAGAAATGAAAGGGTCGCTTTAAAAAATATTTTACATTTCATTGAAGATCTCTAAGCACTGTTGTAAAAAATGTTCTAAAAAAAAAAAAGATTTTAAAAAAAGATAAAAAAAAATAGACATGGAAACATACCTCTGAACAGAGCAGTAGATAGTACCCTTTCATTGGCAGCAAAAAGAGGGATTGAGAGAAAATGCTTGGGCTATTTTGGTTACTGTGTTTTTTTGATTTGTCATCTTTGTCTTATGGAAGATGGAGTATTATCATTGCCGAAATTCAGCATATATGTTATATCTACAAATCGTACATAGATGTGGAAATGCATTTTTGCAGATGTGGGTTTATCATCACTGCAATAGGGTTTAGCTCTTGGCTCACATTAACATCAGCAGATGTGGCACTGTTATTGTGTTATCACAACTGCTGACATTTCAGTTGTCATATTTTCTCTATGCATCCCTCACTTGTATGAACAATGAATTAATCCACTATCCTAAGGTAGAGGTTCTACATTAAACAAATTGATGGAAAATTAGATTATAGCTATGACTTATCCTTTAAGAACAATTATTAAGTTGTTTTTCCTGTTGGACATACAGTGATAGGGCAAGGTAGAATGGCTTTAAACTAAAAGAGGAAAGATTTAGATTAGATGTTAGGAAGAATTTTTTTACTCAGAAAGTGGTGAGGTACTGGCACAGGTTGCCCAGAGAAGCTGCTTATCCCCCATCCCCAGAGGTCTTTAAGGCCTCTTATGAGATGTAGCATTTTATTGCATTGCCATCTAGTGGTAATCACTGTGTGATCAAGCTTAACTCCAGCTTCCAAGGTCTATTTTTGCGCTCTTGCCATCTGACTTCTTTGAAACCTCTCATTGCTCCTTGCTAACAGAAGAAAACAACCCAGATAATTAAGTTGAGTTAGAAATGGTCTGACTCATTCCAGCTGACTTCCTTTACAAAATTACATTTTGACTACCTTTCTGTAGTGTGTGTAATGTTGGTTCCAGTAGATCCTTACAGTTTATAAGATAGATAAAAAATAATACAGAAAACAGGCACCAGTGGTGAAAACAAATTTTTGGCATTCAGTGTGTTTGGTTTCCTTCTGCTTCCTTTC
Organism: Tetrao urogallus; assembly: GCF_951394365.1. Taxonomy (NCBI): domain Eukaryota; kingdom Metazoa; phylum Chordata; class Aves; order Galliformes; family Phasianidae; genus Tetrao; species Tetrao urogallus. Next base: position 42,528,949 of record NC_136819.1, on the reverse strand, counting down.
TGTTTTTCCTTCCTGCTTTGAAAAAGTGATCCTGGGCAAAACAAGTAAATTTTTGCTTTCTATATAAATTTGATGTTAGCTTACTCCTTAGTTTCGCAGACTTTTCTGAGGCTTAATTAATGAATTTAATCACATTTTAAAGTGAAAATTAAAGAAGCCAGAGAAATCTGGATTATTGTTACCTTTAGCATTGATTGTTTTTTGGCATGCTGCATTTCTCATTGTGCTGATGGACTTGAATTACACACCTCACTCAGATAGCATCCAGAATAAATATTTCCAACATAGCTAGAAGGAACACAGAACATTTAAGTTTTCCAGCCATGATATTTTTCCTCTTGTGGTAAGGTCAGGACATTCATTTCTTAGTGCTCCTGGCTTCTGAGAGTTGTTTATACTGTTAGTTCATTTTGCTTGCCTGTCAGAGACTTGTCTTCCCATGACCGTAGAACGTTTGAGAACAGAGTATTTTTCCACATTTCTTTCTGAGCCAAGGAAGCTCGAAACTAGATAGGGATAGATTTATTCCTTCTTCCAAACAACTCTTTATTTGGTTTTAGAGTAAGAAGACCAGCTGGAGCAATGGCTGTGCTAGGCATCATTAGCCTAAAGTTCATACTTGACAGAATGTCAGATTTTCTTTTGCTGACTCTTGGATTCCTATGTTCATGTCTCAAATCCATGGAATGGAGAGATGATTGTCTCACAAACACAGAAAAGTGAATGAGTAACATCTCTCTGAGGAGTGGGAATATAATCATCACAGAGTTCAGAAATCTTGCTATACAGGACAAGGATTTAGGAGAGATACCAAATTCCTAAATATGTTGCATGAAAGTGCGGAGGATTTGACACTGTATTGTGTCTGATTAACAGGGGGAGTAAAAGGACCACTCTCATTTGAGTGCACATGAGTTACTATATGCCTTAACAAGAAACTAGTATGGCAAATTTAGCATGTCTTTAACACAAGTACTTTCAATCCTTGAAAGACTAATTCCTTTAAAGAGCAGTCAACTCCATATTTCAGAGATCATATTTCAGGGATTTCAGGGATGTTATTTTTTCTATTTTTTCTTTTCTGTGAAGTGTTCCTTCCAGCCCACTCTCATGAATTCAAGTTTTGTGATCACAAAGAACATATGAGCTGCAGGTGCTTAGATTTTGTGATTTCTCTAGCATGCTCAGGATCCCTGAAATTGAATCTTACCTTTTTTGTCTGACTTCATGATGTCTTCAAAGATTTTCTGTTTTTACATAATGGTACTATTGCAAATAATAATAATAAAATAAAAATAATAATAATAAATAATTCTAACTCTTATTCTGATTCTGCTCTAAACCATACCAGTACTGTTAGCTGAGGGCTAATGAAGATTAGACCCAGAATTATAAACAGAAAGTTGAGTAGTTCAGAATTGAACACAGAAAATGGCTAAACAATTAGGTCTTTTGGCTATGTAAAGTAGAACAGTTATTAGGTTTCTCTTCTTTTTAGTAGAAAGACATTTATGTAAAATAATACACATAATCTTCCTAAGGTAAGAGCACTCATTCAGTCCTTAGGGACAAGATTTAAGGCCAACATTTGTCTCCATGTTTCTCCACTGGCTCTGTTCCTTACTGGCAATTTTGCTTCTTTTGAGTATAGCTTTGAGTGTGACTATGCAGTATTGTTGATTTGTACTGCATGAATTTCTGGCTAGAGGTTTTGGCTGGAATTCCAGAATTCCTGGAAGTCTTGGAGACTATAAGCAATAGGATGCATCACCTGATATTTTATGATGCCAATTCCAAATTTGCACCACAAGCAGCTGGTTTTTAAGAATGTTAATGAGCGTAATGAACAATTGATGGAAATTGCCTCTTTTTCAACAAGAATAGAGAAGTCAAAAAGTTGTAAATGAACTGACAACATCTCAAAATTAAACCAGAAATTAAATACCTAAAGAATTGCCTAGCCTGTCTTGTTTTATTTACATTTTCTGTGGCTGGTTGAAAGTGAAAAATCCTTCTGAACATGCCATTGCATGTAAATTCTATCACTTTGATTTTCTGATCACAGCTTTCCATTACTCTCAGCCACACTGCAACCTTGAGGAATTATGGTCATTTAATCAATACTGAGAATTTCTACATTCAGCCTTCAAACAGCAATACCAAAACTCCTATTCACAAGTGACAGATAAATTTACTTACTGTGCTGCCTTCTGTCTTTGGTAGTTTACAAATAAGCTAAAGTTCAGTCTTCTCAGCTAAGCAGAGTTTATCTGCCTGATGACCTTCTAAGTTTATGGGGTTTTTTTTCAGTTAGTTTATAACAAATGGTTCAATAACGTTATAAAGCTGATGATCCTGAGAGAATAACAAAGGCTCAGACTTCAAGATGAGGTATGGTTTCTAGAAAACATTTGCTTTTAGAAAGTTTAATATAGACAATCTGTGATCAGCCCGCTGATATGAAGTACTTGAGAATCTTTTTCTTTTTCTCCAGCCATTAGCAAAATGGGATGTTTCCAAGAAAAGCTTCTGTGATATCATGACTTTCACTGGTGGGGAACTAGTTAAAATGCAAATTTCAGCTCTTCCAAAATACAACCCCTTGAGATATTTTTCTTCTCTAAACATCTGTGTGGAATTCTTCTATTACAGCATAGAAAGGGATATCTACGCTGTCACAGAGTTAACTGGATCAATCTATTCCAGTGACAGGGGGAAAGTAGGCCCCTTTCCTCTCCCCTCCCCCCCCGCCTCAGCCCCACACAATGGGAAGGAAGGAAAAAAAAAACAGTGGCAACGATCTATGGAGGAAAACTTATTTTACTAACTACGATATTGGAATGCAAGATAACATAATATAATACAATCTAATTGAAATTGAGACTAATAAGTAACATAGGAGAAAGAGAGAGTTCCTGAGACCAAGTCAAACCTGAAAATCTTGGAATGGCTAGGAAAGAACCCTCCAACACCCACTGCAAGGCAGTAAGAGACTGCCCCACTCAGAAGGGCCAGATCCCATGACTTCTGTAATGTACAGGGATAGGTACCTGGAATTGGAGCATTAACACTTTAACTCCCAGTGCACTACATGATGTTATGATGTGGTATACTGAAAAACAAACAAACAAAAAACATGACATACACTTTCATGAAATGCCAGAGTTTCAGGCTGGAATGGAGGGCTCTCCATATTATGCACATTGTAAACATGGTATTGGTCAATACATGATGATCTACTTGCTAGACGTAAGATTTTCTTAGGTGTTTCTGCACTTATAGAATACCCTTCATCTTCCTTTACACTATGGACTTTGTGTGTAGTTTGATTATCTCCACCTATGTCTTCCCTTTGAAAATAACACATGATCAACAGAGGCTTTCACATTAATAAACCCAGGGACTAATGACACTAACTGGATCTTAAATTCTTACAGGACTTGGATTTCCTATATGGAAATTTTTAATCTGAATCTAAGAAGTATCCCTTGTTTTACAGGCAATACATGATTCCAAATATCTTGTAAAAATAAATGTAGGCAATGTTAAAGAAGTTTGTGAGGCAGAAGGAAAGTGAGGGATCCACTTCTAGTAACCATGCTGCAAATTCATCCTCTGCAGTTGTACAGAAAAAAATCATAAAATTGGTTTTTCAAACTAAGGCCTATTGTAGTCTGAAACATTGCTTTAGAAACTAAAGCATGTGATAACTGACCTTGAAGAGTATAAGATATTAATCATTGAGTTTTAGGAGCAATGGTGCATGTAACAAATGGAATTTCAGAAGAAATTCAGTGGAATACAACACGAACGTCAGCTTGAATGGTTCAGAGGAAACAATTTGTACAAGGAAATGTTTCATTATAAACTGTAGAAATGTAAAAGGGGAGTAAAAACATACTTCTAATGGGATTTCTGAGAGAAGTAAGAAATGTCTTATTTCTTAGTTTATGATTTTTACCGCTCTGTAGAAATAAAAAGAGTATGTGAGCACAACAAACAAACAAACAAACAAAAAAACAAGCCCCAAAATAAACAAGCATACACACAAAAACAACAGAGCAGTCATCAGTTCGCAAGAGGATATTTCATTTTCTTTCAACTTCTTTTAGTCTTAGAAATGTATGTTACTATGTTACATACAAAAACAATCAGTGAGAAGAAAAAAAAAAAAGCAGAATAATTTAGCATCTATTCTTCTATTGATACTTGGGGGTAGCTAGGATTTTACAGATCAATACCAATAAGAGATAGATGCATAACTCCTACATACATAAGATCTCATGTGTCAAAAGAAAATCAGTAGAAATCATGGAGATCGTGCATTCAAACATTAACAATAATGTCAGTTGTATAGGGCTACTGAATCATGGCCTGAACCTCTGATTGATCACCTGAGGTGAGCAATGAGTCAGCCACAGGTGCACAAGGCAATTCACCTGTGCTGCCGGAAGGGGTGGAGCCTGGCTCCACCTCTCCTAGTCTCATTTAAGAGCTGACTGGCAGGGGGAAAGGATCGTTTCTGGAGATCCACTCCACCAGAGTTTCCTACGTGAGCCCAGGATAAGGTAAGTGTCCTTTTCTGCTCTAGTGTAATAATTACATAAGCCAAGCTCTTGATTATACTATATCATCTGTGTGTTCATTGATTGTACACAGCTTATTAGGGTATATTAAAAATGCAGGGGTAATGTGTTTTGTACAGGCATGGGTAAACTATAAAGAAAGCATGAATGTGTTTACAATTAAGATACTTACCTGGTCTTTAGACAAGTTGAGATTGGTTCTCACTGTCATAAAAAGGATTCAATCTCACTTCACATAATCTCTCAGTGCCTCAGTCACATACCAATAGAAATAATAACCTTTCCTTTCACTCTCATTTCATCCTCCTTGACATTTGAGACTGTCAGCTCTTTGGGGTTTAGATACATTTTAACATGTGCAAAAGCTAATACATTTGCAGTCAGATGTAAAATAATCTAAATTAGATACAGCACATCTGTGCCATTTAAAATTGCTGAATGAATGTTAAGACTGTGTTTATTAGTGTATGCAGGTATTCAGTCTGTATTTTGAGTTTAATTTATCTAATTGGTCTGTGGTGCCAGAGCAAGGGGAAATGGTTTCAGTTTCAAGGAGGGTAGATATAGGTTAGATGTAAGGAAAAAGTCTTTTACAGTGAGAGTGGTGAGGCTCTGGAACTGGTTACCTAGTGTTGTGGTTGATATCTCATCCCTGGAGACTTTCAAGGCGAGACTGGATCAGGCCCTGGGTCTCATCCTGATCTAGCCATGGTGTTCACTCCCTGTTCATTGCAGGGGAGTTGGACTAGATGGCCTTTAAAGGTCCCGTCCAACTCTAAGGATTCTATGATTCATCCATGTGGTGAATCTGAATATCCTTGTATATAGTCCTGATTGTAACACTCAATCATGGAGACAATGCCTATTGTAGATTGAAAAAAGTTAACTTACTTTTGTTTCCTTCTATCTTTTTGTTTTTTTCTTCCATTCAGCATGAAAATGGTATTCAGAGATGAAGTTTCCATTTCTTCTCCTTGAAACCCTTTTAAAACTGAAAATATTAAAATAATCTGTTTCAGAGAAAGAACACGTGGAGATAGCACAGTAAGCCAAGATTTGCGTCAGGTATTTGGATAGAGTTCTGTGTAGCAAAGTTGATGAAACAATGTTTCTTCAACTGTGTGTGTTGTCTTTCCAGGTGTTGGTTGTACAATGAGCAAAATTTAGCCTTGAGGAAAAGGACTATATTGTACACATGTACAATAGTTAGGCACTAGAAAAGTATTCACAGTCCAGCGAAGTCCTTTTATAATGTAAAGCAGACTATAATATAGTGTTAATGCACTGTTGTGCTTTCATAGTATTTTCCTATTTCCTTCTATTTCTTCTTGCTTTCCTGGACATTATATATCTTTATTTAAATGATAGTATACTCATGCATGTAAGTGTGGGGAAGAAATGAAGACAGTCAAACTTACGGAGAATTAACTTTATGTAAGACAGGACATTAGAAGGCAGATTACATTTTGGGTTTTTTTTTTTTTTTTTTTTTTTTTTTTTTTTTTTAAATGGTTGTTCCAAACATAATTTAAGTTTTTCATCTGGAAAAATTATTTTGAAACTTTATAATTACAGAAACAGCACTATAAAATATATCAAAGGAAATGGATTTCCTTTGAAGTCTACATTTAAAATTGCTGTTATTTTATTTTGTCATTGTGACAGCTTTCTATCAGATCTATTCTGATAAATTCTGCTTTACAGTGGTGATATCCTAAATATGTGATGAAAAACAGTATAGAGATGTTGAAGAGTAACAGGATGTACAGTACTTATCAAGGAATTGCCTTTCAAGTGCTATCTTGCTTAGGTCAGTATTTAGCTTAAGCCCAGAGTGACTCATTTCTGTCATTTTCAGTGCAACATGCAACAGAAATCAGAACCGCAATGTGATTATTTTTTTTTTTTTCCTCTGAAAATTTTCGGCTGCAAGTTGATGGATTCTTCAGATTTTCCTTTACCTGCCTTTGTATTGTATATTAAATATGATAACAAACAAATAAATAATTAAAAGCCTTTCCATGTGGAGATACGTAGTTCAACAGAAAATAACTGTGTTCTGGGATTCTGACCTCCTGGAAAATAGAAATCTGAATTTCTCAATTTATTCTTAATGATTCCATATTATTAATGAACTCTTAACAAGTTACTGACTGCATAAGTGTTCAGAAATACAAAGTTAGCATTTGGTGTTCGCTTGAAATATGATCACTTGATTCAACATCAACAACCTAAGTAGCTGTTAGTCTCTATAGACTAAATACAATGTACGGTATATAGGTCAACAGACAAAACATTCATTGAAATCAATAGCAGAAATAATTTACCCTGGTACAACATGTCTGCATTTCATTTGCTGATACATGATTACATTCAGCTACTATCTTCATTTAGCTTTCATGTTTTGATTATTACTGTGAAATATTGATTACGTATCAGATGTTTGAGGATGACTAATTGCATACTAAAATCTAATGTTAAATTTAATTCATTGTTTATCTATAACATATATTCTTTAGAGTTACATCCCTATGCCATGACTGTTTGTTTTTTATTTCATTTGCTTATTTTTACAATGTTACAGTCCTTTCCATTAGCTCTATCAAAGCTGACTCTAGAATAACAGCAACAGGAATGGATGAGAGGAGACACTTCATTTTCAGGGTTTGAATGCCATAGGAAAAATCAAAAGTTTTTCTAAGAATGTGGACAATATTCCATTGTCTGTTCTGTATTCAATAGACTTTGAATAGCATACAATCCAAGCAGTTTGTTTCCTGGATCCGAATGAAGTTTTGCCTCTCTCTATTACTACAGTAGCTAATCTATATGTGTCTACGTCCTAAAGTACAGATGAAAACTCATTCAGATCCCTGAAATACATAAGCTAGAATTTTTTTCATTAGAGACTTCTTCATGAAGGTTGGGGATACCCATTCTCAGGGGAATCACAGAAGAAAATATCTTCCCACTTCCCTGGGAAGGCTCTGGATATAGAACTGCTATACAGAAGACAGGCACTGTCACCAACAGGCATGTATTCAATGGCAATAGCTGTGAAACGCTAGTATGCTTCAAATTCAGTGATAGAAACATGACTTGTGTGACCTGTGGTTACTATATAATTAAGGGATTTATGTGTTATTCTATCCACTGTCTGGAGCCCTATCAGGCCTGGATGAACTAATTGTCTGGTAATTGTCTCTTTAAACTGTTCAGGCCTTTAGAAATTGAGTTTGGGAAGTGGGTATTGTAAGGAACTTACATGTGTTATTATTTAACTATTGTTTTAGGTATCTGAGTTTCTATTTTGACATTACGTTGTGTTTCAACACAGCAAACTGATAGGCATTACACAGCAGTTTGCGTATTCCCTCCTTGAAGTGGGATGTGGGAGAGAATCAGAAAAAAAGGTAAAACACATGAGTTGAGATAAGGACACGTTCTTAGGAAGAAAAGGGAGAGATGATAATGATAAAATAAAATACAAAATAATTGATGCATTTATTCACCACCCACTGAATGGTGCCCACTCAGTCCATATGTAGTAGCAGCCTGAACCTTCATCTTACACCTCTCAGCCCACTCCCTTGGTTTCATTGGCCTTTTTGATGTCATGTGTCATGGAATACCCCTTTGGCTAGTTTGAGTCAGATGTCCTGGTTCTGTCCCCTCCCACATTCTTGTACAATCCCAGCTCCTTACTGTCAGGGCAGTATGAGAACGTAAAACATCCTTGGCTCTGTACAAGCACTGCTCTACAACAGCCAAAACAACAGTGTGTTATCAATATTATTCTCATCCTAAATCCAAAAGGCAACAGAATACCAGCTACTAGGAAGAAAATTTACTCTATCCCAACCGAAACCATGAAATATTGCTACTTTCAGAACTGAGTATATTTATTTATAAGTAAGAGCAAATATATATAAAGATTTAATTTATGTGCACAAGATGCATGTGGATATTCTCTTTGTAGGGTATTTTTACTTCTAGTCAGTTAATATCAACTTCTTTTTCAAGCAATATTCCACTGAAGTTATCAAGAGACTTGTGAGAGTTATAGATACTTGTGAGAGAATGAACCAACTGTGAGAAAGAGCAAAAAAAAAAAAAAAATATATATATATTGGAAAGTTATCTGGCCAAATTCAAAGCTGGAAACGAAGTTTGAACCATAACTGGTTCTGATTTTATACAAATTACTTTGCTAATCCCTATAAAAATATAAATCATTTGTACTGAAGTATCTAGAGTTATGTTGGCCTTGCTAATGTGTTCTGTCTGGAGACTGTTAAATCACTCTGCGAGAATATTGTCCTGGGTAACTCTGAGAAATGTGAGATTAACAGGGCTCGTTGATCAAGATTGTTTGAAATGTGTCCAATAATCACACAAATGAGATTTAATTGAGGCTAACACTAGAGTACTGTACTAAATTTACCGGGGCTCACATTATAATACCAGGTAAAACTTTTATTCTTGAGCAGTACTTTGCATAAAATTTTTCAGTTCTGAGGAAAAACAAAACATTCAGAAACTCAACTTATTTTTTTTAATGTATACATAAAATAAGTCATGTTTTCTCTGCTTCTACGTTTTAAAGTTATTATTATTTTTAACAGAACTTCAGTTATTTAAATTCTTGCAAGTACATAGGACTAACCAACTTAAGTTCTGGTGTGGTTGATTTCTCACTCCAATTTATAGGAGGGAGATGAGATTCTTTTAATATAACATACCCGGCGTGAGATTAAGAAACAACAGTTCAAATGTTGGTCCAACCTGTTTATTATAAATCCTAATCAGGGAGATGGGAAAAAGGGTGATAGAAAAGATAGGAAAGAAGCAAGAATCATGTAAAGCAGGGATAGTCACCACCTGGATCCAGCAGCAGTCCCATTGCATGATATTTTGAAGGTTGGAAGCAAAAGCAGCGGCGGGAGGAGAGCAGCAGCAGTGTGGCCGGCCTTGGGCACCAAGCAGGTAGTAGGAAGAAGTTGCAGAGCCAGTCTGGGAGGAAGCAGCAAACAGGTAGCAGGACTCAGATAACAGATCCAGGAGAGTCCATCAGCATGCAGGAATTCCGTAGTGAGGAATCTGATGGCAGACACCTTTGTTCTTCTTCAGCATGTGGGTAGAGTGCAGAGCAAGTCCAGGAGGGAGAAAGGCAGGTTGTGAGGCTTCTCATGGCAGAAACTACTTCTTCTTCACGAGGAATCTGTTGCCAGAAAAACCTCTCCTCATGGTTTTTTCTGCCAGCATGGCATTTCTGGGCGCTTGGGTAAGAGTCATGTGCAGCACCTCCTGAGATGGCCATCTTCCTTGAGATAAGACCACTTCACAGGCATTAAGCTGGTCATCTGTCCAGGTCATCAGGTAGGAAGTAGCCATTGTCCTCTCTTGCTTCTCAAGCATGCAGTGGGGGGAAAACAATCCATAGTGGTCTAAGCAGTACTGCCTTCAAAATCCTTCAATTGCTTCTTGGGCTATATCACTACAGAAATGACTAATGATACAGTTCATAGAATCATAGAATCACAAGGTTGGAAAGGACCTACAAAATCATCTAGTCCAACCATCCTCCCATTACCACTGCTATCACAAGCACTAAACCATATCTCGTAGCTCCTCATCCAGATGCCATCCCTGGCAGTGTTCAAGAGGCAACTCTACCACCTCCCTGGGCAGCCATTCATGAGCCTGACCGCTCTCTGAGGAAAAGTTTTTCCTTATGTCTAATCTAAACCTCCTCTGGCACAACTGGTGGCCATTTCCTCAGGTCCTATTCATTCTCTGAGAGAAGAGGCCAAACCCCTTATCATCATAACCTCCCTTCATGAAGCTGTAGAGTGCAATAAGGTCTCTTCTGAGCCTCCTCTTCTCCAGACTAAACAATCCCAGCTCCCTCAGCCACTCCACATAAGATTTGTGCTCCAGACCCCTCACCAGTTTTGCTGTCCTTCTCTGGATTTGTTCCAGGGACTCCATGTATTTCTTGTAGTGTTGGTTGTTGCAAAAGTACAGAGGGCAGTGTATTGCACCAACTGCAACAAGATGAAGTACAAACCACAAATCATGCTCGTGATTTGAAAGCAGGCGAATATTTTTCTTCTGGATTAGCAGACTGTTGTAAAGAAGGAGTGACAAAGCGACAAGCTCTTCTATGCTCTAGACTCCAAGCAGAAAATAGGGTAAACTGTTGCTCTGTAATTTTGTTTTCTCTGTAGAAATACTTGCCTACTTTCTGCACTTATGTGGAAATGGGAGCATTTAGCCAATTCCCTGAAAAGAACTGTTGAGAGAAATTTTTCTGATAGTATTTCTCTGATATCAGCAGAAGTAGAAAATGATGTAAATATAATGAGTAAAATTATTCTGTGATGATTCATATCCCAAAAGTGAAGGTCTGTGCACCAAAGAGAACTTTGGGAGCTTATCCACTGCCTGAGAAGTTGGGAGCTTAATTCCCAGGCACTCTGATACTGCATCTGTTCTTGGGTAAAGTATGTATCTGTTACCAAAATGGGAAGTGAGCCAGTAATCCTCACCACGTGCCACAGAAAGACGTCAGAAATCTGAGCAGTTCTAAATCTTCTCTAGTTTATCCTCACAGACAAATCAGCTAGTTACAGTGTGAGAAATAGAGGAATCTACTTTTGTTCTGGTTGGAAATAGGAATCTCTTCCTGGTTTTGTGAACTCTTTTTCACAGCTTACTTGTCTGTATATATTTTATGCAACAGGTGAGGAACTTAAGTAATCAAAGGGAATTATTTCTAACAGTACAGAATGCAGTGTTATGATCTCCTTTGAAACATTTTGATCCTTTTTGTTTATAATCGCATTGCTGTAATCAAATTTATTTGGGAATTACTTGGAAAATATTATAAAAACAGGGCAAAAGAACCTAGCTGAGGGTAAAGGATAGGAGATTTATGTTTATAACTAGAAGTGGGAAGAACCAGAGAAATATCAATGATTTATGAAATCTATTCAAATAGAAGAAGCAAAGCATATAAAATATCCCTGAAAAAATTTATGGGAGAAATCAGAGAAATTCCTGCCAGTGAGATATATCTATGTATGTCAACACATCAGAGAAGTGGATGCAAGAGCACCGGTGAATTTTAAAATATGATTTGGAAGAGATTAAAGGTTTGATCTTTCAGATGTAGCAACAAAAATACTTCAGTAATTCTGGTTACTTATTAAGAAAAAGGATATTAGAAAACAAATGAATTTAAGAAACTCTCATTACTTACTTAAGATCTTCACAGAAAGTGAGGAAAAAATCTCCAGGGTGTGTGACAGTAAGCAGACAAAGTCAAGTTTTTAGCTAAAACATAAATGTCTAAAACATTTCATCAGATGTGCAAATCAAACATTGATTTAAAAGGTAATGTTATCATTGTATTTTAGTAATGTGTATCATTCCTCCTAAAAAATATCTGGATTGTTTTTAAGATGTGCTTAAAGAGGAAACAGAAATGAAATTAATGCAAGCCAATTGACTTCAAATATATATATCCAAAGCCAAAGGGCTATTCCATGTCACAGTTCAGAAGTCAATCTCTATTGTCTTTGTGTTTTTGCATGAAAATCCTTAGGTAAAGACTCCCATGTCTTCCATGGAAGTCTTTTATAAACACCTGTACAACCAAATTGACTATGTTTCTGTATTAGATTTGAGAACCAGATCTAACGTATTTCCTTGCTGGCTTTAGAACAGAGCTATGAAAAGTTAGCTATTTGCTTAAGTGCTAAAAATTTCCATCTCATTCTAGACATAAACCTTGAATTTAGTGTGTGTACCACAGCTACAGAATTCATCTCTTATGACCACACACTACTTTAGGGTAACATAAAAAATCTTAAGTCCTTTTTTGTAAAAAGCTCACGTGACAAGCGTTTTGTCAGTTTCTTTACTGTGTATTAATATTATCGGTTTAGTAATTAAAATATTAAACCTCTCTCATTATTCCCTATTCATTAGTCAACTTTTGATTGAATCCCCATTACTTTGGAGACATGACAAACTGAAAATTTATAGGAAAGCAACTTATGCTCTAGGTTTATAAAAATGATCTCTTACCCTACTCAAATGTAAAATTTTAAATGTGTACATTTGTATACTTTAGGGAAAAAAAAAAGTTAAAATTGAGTGAAATGTACCATGGTTTTCAATTGCTTTCAATTACCATTAAACCTTTCTGAGAGCAATTTACATAATGTTTCATAAACATGTAGGCAGATTAACCTTTTTAGTTAATTTATTCATTAGCAGTAAAAATTCAAAGCACCTCTTATGAGAAAATAATGTCTTGCTGTTAAATTACATGGAAACAAAGCAACTGGGACATCATTGCCTAAGTTCTCCTTGTGTCAAAGCACAAAATACCACAGAGAAAAAAGCTTCCCCTGTTAGCAGTGTTGATTAAATCACCTGTTTTTTGAGAACAATTAGTAGTATTACAAGAAGATTAGGTGAAGTATTAATTAGAAGAGTCCTGCCTGGAGCAGATACTTGGGAGGGAAAAATTAAAAAAGACCATGACTAGACAGAGAGCTGCTTGACCCTTCTCTGACTTAAACCCCTTGTAATCTCTTTCATCCCGGCATTGGAAAAGATGGCAAATTAGCACAATTTTTTCTTTCAGTTTTTGGTCCCTTTGAATGTTTGAAACTGGCTGCTTGGGATAGAAGGGAGTGGCCCATGTTTCCTTCTCCCCCTCATGTGGTGGCTATCTTTTATTTTAACTGTGACTGAATGAATTCTTTAAATGTAACATCACTGTCCGTACGTGTGAATGACACTTTTAAAAGTGGCTGAAGTTTGACCATTTTTGTAGCAAGCCAGGTTCTTAAAATGTTTTCTGTGAAAGATTAAACTTTTTGTGACCTGAAACTGAATCATTTGCGGATTGACTTCAAGGAACTGGCAAACGTGGACAAGATTATACATTTGGTGACGTAAGTAAGGATTAGACATTGGGGGGCAGCTGCTTAGCTGATGAGGATAGTCAAAGCTTGAATATCTAGTTTGACAATTTACACTCACTAGCACCTATGCTTTTATTTCGTCATGAATAAAATGGAGGGTTTTATTGCACATTTATGAACAGCCCCATGTGCTCCTTCTTTTGTAATAATGCTATTTGTCATCTTTAAAGTGTACCCAAAACAAAAATGCCTTTATGGTGAGTGGTCCTATCTTTTTTTTTTTTTTTACTTTTATACATTATGTGGATATTTATTCTTAGACATCCATTTTAATTTAGCAATCATAACTCTGTTAATACAACAATTGTTTCAAATTTTAAATTTCTGCACTATGCAGTTGATATTTTGCAGTTTTTTATATCTTTGTATGAGTTTACATCTGGAAGAGATATACTAATCAATATTTTGAAGTTAAGAAATTTTCATATGTCCTTCTGGCAACTCAATCAGGTTATACAGGCAGCATGAGAATCTGGGAATCACTAAGTGTATGAAGAAGTATTAAATTACTTAATAGAAGATACTATTCATAACACTTGCATTGCTTTCATGTGCTGCTAATGGAATGTAGTAGACAACTAATCAAACTGAAGCACAGAAGTTGCAATAATCTCAAACCAGTTGCTAGAAAGAACTCATAAAAATAAATAGATTCTATACAGAAATTTAATACACATTAAATTTTTGAGGAGGATTGTTTGGCCTTTAAAAAGCTTATCAGTTGTGTAGTTGAATTATCTATTAAATATATCTCCATCTTCCATGAGGAAAAAAAAAAAGGAGAAGGGAGAATGTATTTGTAAACTGTGGCCTCTAAATGTCTGGGGAAATTTTCTTTTCCCTTAGAGTTTTCTCATGTGAACTTAATACTTGATTTGTTGCTTTTTTATTTCTGGGTCTTTGTTGTGTGTTTTTTTTTTTGTTTGTTTTTTGTTTTTTTTTTTTTTAACATTCATTACTAGCCAATGAAATAGGCTTTTAAGTTTTTTAAAAAAATTGTAGATAAAAGCAGAAGAATCATGGAAAGTTTTCATATTTATGATCAGATTTGTATCCTACTGTAAAAATCTCCTGTCACAATAGATTTGAATAGATTCAAATAATAGATGAGACATCTTGAAACTTCATTAGCATTTATACTTTCTATCTCAGCTCAGTTTTGTGTGCATCTAAGCCACGTTGTGAACTCCCATTAATCATCAACCCAAACAACGGGAGGCATTTTTCAAAGGCAAGTCTTTCTTGACTGGGGTATGTATTCTGTCACAGATCTTTGCAAATGCCTATATTGTGTTTTGGGCACAGTGATGAGGCTGCCTTCTCTGGTTACAGTATGATGTGCAATTGCTGTTCTTAGTAACTGGGGATTGCTGAGCAGCCTGGAGTGCAATCTGGGTTACAGAAATAGCAGTTCTCATATCAATAATGTCTAGATAACGGGTTGCTCCAAAAGGTTGTGTAATCTCCTTTGTTTGAGATTTTAAAGACACTGCTAAATAAAGCCCCAACTCACTGTTTTTTTTTATCTGATATTTGGACTAGAGACACCCAGAGACATACTTCATGATTTTGTGGCACTTTCAAAAAGCAGAAAAAATTTCTAACGAGCAAAAATAAATCAAGCACTTGTTACTCTGATGTTTACTATGTTGAAAAGTAGTGTTTTGTAGAATTTGCTGTATCAGATAGTGTTCTTATGTTCTTTGTAACTTTTGTATTTTCAATGGAAATAACAAGAGGCGTTACTTTCGGAGCAAACTATGTTGGAAGTCACCAAGAAAACAGGAATTAACATATTTTGGGAACAGCCATCTGACATGCTCTGTGACTTAAAATTAGCTACCAATGAGTTTAAATATAAAAATAGCCATACAAAAAACCCAACAATTATGCTTACCATTCTGCAGAAATTCTAAAGATTACAAAAAAACCCCAAACAACTAAATCCTTATATACACCACCAAAGGTTGTCAGATACCTTCTCTAGATGAAATGGATACTTCCCTGAATGTTTTCACAAGTTAATAGATCTGCGTTCAATCTTTCAGACACATAATTCCTGACAAAGTGAAATAGCTAAAGCAATCACCTCAAACATGATAATAAATTTCAGTGATATGAACCCTGAATGTTTAATGCAGGATTGGTTTTGTATAGAGTCTACATCAGGAATGTATTTCTTTGACTTTTAAGTGAGTTTGAAAGATCACAAAATGTTGAGGTCAGCATCAAAATGAGGTCCTGATCTTCCATGACAGGATCAGACTCTGACTTTTGTATAATTTTCCCTGTGAAGGAGAAATTCGTATTAAAACTGTGACATTTTCTTTCTTTCTGGGAAAGGAACTGGGGTCAAATGGGAAAAAAAAAAAAAGAAATTTACTATTGTTAATGAAAGGGTTAAGTGCAATGTCAAATGGCAGAAAAAAACGCTTGGCCGTTGGAGGAAAACTATTCTAATTTTGAAAAGTCTGGTCTGAACTGTTGTATATCCACCTTGATAGGAAAAGCTTCTCTTAATGTTTCCTCTTGGAGTAGTTTCCGTTATTCTCCATCCTTTAAGCATAAATCGTAGGAAATAAGAGATGTTTCTGGGGTCATAAGCTCATTTCCCTCTTAAAACAAGTGTAGTATAAAGTATTTAAGTCTAGTGCAAATTAGTAGCTATTAAATCCAATGTCAGTTTGTAAACATTGCAATGCTTCTGCTTATTCCCAGCTTCAAGTGCAGAATCTCCTCCTGTTCCCTAAGAAAAACACAAATTTGAATGTATATTTGTGCAGAAGTACTGTGTGGTTTTTCATGATTTTTTTTTTCTTTTTTTCCGAAGATCTTTTTGAAGAGAAACCTTAAGAACCATGAGTGGGAGTACAGGAAAAAAGATAATTTTACTATCATAATGAAATGACCTAGTCATTTCCTAAAACAACTTTATCTTGTCGTAACACATTAACTTCCTAAATTTCATTAAATATCATATTTTTTTTGTTAAGACAAGATTATCTTATGTAATCTTATGTGCCACAGAAAAGCTTACAATTCAGGGGCCTGTGAACTTACAGGGCATTCAAACAACTAAGCTTCAGTCACTTTACTGCCTAAATAAACCCAAAGCTTGGACAGAACCTCAGTCTTATGCTTCAAAGTGCTTTGACTCCTTTGTTACTCTGGTTTGGCATTGTACCCATTGGAATTGCTCCATGAGATATAAATAGATATTCATTATTAAATTTTCATAAGGGTAAGTAATTAAAGCTGTCCTCTATATCTTTGATGAGCATTTCTGTCATTGGACCACAGAGAAATTATTAGTCATATTGTTCTATGGGGTCATCTTCAAGAAATACTCAGAAAGTCTGGCTTTTCTTGTATGCTCGTGATGCAGCATGCTCACAGTTTGTGACAGTAAAACTCAAGCAAGCCTAGACAGCTCCTGAGTTTTGTAACTGTAAGTTGAACTGGAGTACCAGTATTTATCTACCCTAGGGGAGAATTGGTACGAACATTTGTCTTGATGCCTGTGAATACAGACCTGGTGAAGAAACACTTATTTCTGTTTCTGTGGAGTGGTAGAATCCTTTGCTTAAATGGGGATTTTCATGAAGTTAGCCAGTTTTAGCTGCCTAATTCTCAACAATTTAATGTAGACATATTGCTGTTCTGGAATAAAGAAGATTACTGGATAAAATGAATTCCTTCCTCTCCATGACTGAATAACAGACATATGTTATATTCTTGATTGTTTAGACTTTTGAAAACTATATAAATATGAAAACTTTAGATTTATTCAGTTATTCCCTTTGACATAATTATGCCATTTGAAAACATGTTCTACTACATGTTGTAAAAACTTTTACTTATCTTTTAAATTCCTTATTTTTTTTCTCATTTGTGCTTCAAAACATAAGAAGATAGGGTCTGAAGAGCTTCTTATAGTTGCTTATTAACAGCATACAGATATAGACTAGTGACAGGCCTGTTACAAATGGAGGGAGACTTCATACTTCAACTAAAACATCTTTATGGTTATAACACTACTCAATTTTCTCCCCTTCCCGTCTCCCCTCTCCTCTTCACTTGCCTGTTCTTTCTTTTCTTGCTTCTTATCTCTCTCTTTCCCTTCATCACACCTTCCTGGCTTTTGATCCCCCATAAGACTTTGAATAATCCAGATAGATAGCCCTCAGGTTTTCAGTGTAAGACTTGAGGGGGAGGGAGGGAGGGGGAGGGTAGGAAAAGCATGAATAGCATTCTACTGTAAGGACTTCAAAGCAGTTAAGGATTCTGTGAATGCAGCAATAAAAAGCTTAAAAAGTTAAAGGTTCAAACAAACAGATTCAATTTTCTGTCTGGACAGATTTTTGACAGGTCTGTTTGTTTATATGAATTTTGTGATTAGTTATATATTTAGAGGGTGCATTGTGGTCATAGGCACATATTTTATTATATGGTATTCACTGTTCATTGATTACAGTCACTCCTTCATCTCTGTGGGTAATTCAAGGTTTATTAACAGATGCTATCAGATAGTATGTATGTGCATATATCTCTCCGTGTGTGAATTTTATTCCTGTTTTGTTACAGTACTAAGTAAACTTACCTCTAAAAATTTCTAAAGTGATTTAACATTCCACTTCCTACAATAACAGTGTACTTCAAGAGGAGAACTTAATTATTCTAAAGTCTTATTTGGTTTTGTATTCTTTATCTGTCTGTAACTATTTTGTGCTTCTTCCACTTTTGTGAATTTAGACTGTTTGTTTTAAGTTTGTTTAAACATAGAATAAAGAAATACTGAAAATAGCCATTAGCTTAGAGTGCTGCATCAATTTAAATCTTGGTGTAGGTATCACCATAAATGAAATAAATGGAATTCAGTACTAGGTGAATCAGAAGAGGTTGAATATAACAAGTTGCTGGATGCTAAGAATCAAAACAGCTCAAGGATTCAGGATAGTAACACAAAATTTAGACAGCTGAGTTCACTGAGGGAAATGAGAAGCGGCTAATGTTTTAATTTTCCATTACTTAGTATTTGCATTAGTATTAATAAGCCAACTCAAGCACTTGATTTTAAAGTTAATCCCTCAGAAAGAAAAAAAATCACATTTTCTGTAATGGGAGTAAAAAAGGAATAAGTGGAAAAAAGCTAATAAGGATTTGGTTCTAAATGATGAAAATGTAATGCTGAGGGTAATAAAAATTTCTTCAGTTATATAGAAAAATTCTTCAGCTATGCTTAGCACTGGAACATTTGTAACTATAAATTCAGTTATTAAAGATTGCAAGGCCAAAACCTTTCTTGAAATATTAAAACTGTTAAAAGAACAGTGTAAGATAAACAATAAATGATTGTGGTACTTACTATACTTATTAAAGATCCATATTCTAGTGTTGAAGTCAGAGACTCAAAGACAGATGAACAAGGATATAAAAAAGGAAATTTTCCTCATGACATGTAAATGTGATTTCTCATATTTAGCTCTCAGAAACACAGCTTACGTAAACCACTCATGTAGGCTTTCATTTATGATTGTGGCTTTTTTTGTCACCTTAAAAAAATTACCCAAACTATCCATTCTTTTTCTACCTAAGTATGGACACTTGTTTCTTGAGTTGAGTCTCATGGATACTTTAAAAAAGCAGAGAGACACCAAATTCAAGGCATGACTCTGATCTGCAGGTTTCTGATATTTATTTTCTGATGTCAAAGTAGTAGTCTGAGAACTTGCAAAGCATTGTGAACACAGCAGAGTGTGGTCTGAATTCCTGGCTTAACATCAATATGTAATAAAAAAAAAAAAAAGTACCAAAGTTGCTTTCAACCACAAAAATCCCAAACTAAGCTCAACAGAGGCAAGGCTGGTGGCATCAGTATCGCACTACTGAAGATTAAGAGCAGATTGTGAGATTTCTAATGAGGAGCATTTTGAGAGTCACTCTGCCAGAAATGGAAAGAATAATTACAAAATGCAATTCTTACAAAGTATTATATCTTAGAATTTGAACTACGTCCCAGCTCTGTAACATCTGAACATCATTCACACAAGTTGGATCACAAAAACTGACAAAATTCATACAAACTTTGGCACTTTTTTGGAGTTACAGATATCTTTTTTGTGAAAGGCTTTGATTGTTCAGGTAGGAACAAAGTTGTTTTACAGCATGAATATGACTGTTTCAAGTGGAATTCCTGTATCAAGGACAAAGATTAAGCAATGTTACCTAAATGATAATACAATAATACATAATGATACACCAGATTGGTACTATATCCTTTGTAAGTTTATTTAACAGTCATTTCTGCCAGTGCACTGCTAACATGTCTCAGTGCTGCCTGATACATATGTACTGAAATCCCTGCTACACAATTGCATTATCAGAATGTAAAAACTTGGTGCCATCCAAAGAAACAGTGATTGCCTTCTCCTTGGGTAATTCTTACTACTTCCCATCTGACGGCAAGAGATTCTGTGGTACATTCTTTGTCCCCCAAAAGGATCTGTGAGATCAAAAGGCTAAAAACTAATTTTGAATTAGTAATTCAATTAATTCTCTCATTTTATCTCCTTTGGTAAGTTTAGTTTCTGGCCATCTCAAATTTGTGAACTGTGAGGGGAAAAAGCTTGTACTGACCATTTCCATGGCTATGGAGATTTATGTAAACTTCAAGCAACTGTATAACCGTTACTAAATTATGTTAGTTTTCACTGACGTCATGCAATAGTCATGTGTGTGACTTATCAACTGCAGCAAGTCAACATAGAATCTTTGAAGTATCTTCTAAAGAAACCTAAAACTATGTGCCTGAAGTTAATACTTCACTTTGAGTGAATACTTCTTATATTTTAATCTCTCTCATTTTAGTCACTGTTTTAGTTTGGGGTAAAGCTAGTACAGTGTGACTCAGTGTTCCTATGAACCCTACAGCAGCTTGTAAATACTGTAAACTGATCGTGACATTTCACCTTTCACATTAGAGAAATACAGATCTATTTTCCTCACATCAGTGGACATGTCAGAATTGTCTGAGGACTCACCTTTCAGCATAAAAATCATCCAGAGATATAGTTGGAAATAACCATAGAACATTAGTGGAAATACTCATGTCTCAGTAAATAACCAAGCGAGAATGGCATTTTATGATACACTGAGACAAAAAAACCTGAGTAAGAATTGTTTTTTTGCTTTCAATGACAGTCACTGAGAGCATATTTTATTGTATTATCTATTTTTTAAATTTTCTTTGTGGGGCAAGAAGGTGACAAACCTTGTATTGAAATCCACTTTTTGCATTTATGCATTTTTGCATTTATCTCACTGGCTATATGCAGAACTAGGTGGCTAAGGGAAGTTTTTTGTGTCCCAGGATTCTGGCATTTTGATTCTCACATCATGGTAAGTCTTGGACTTCTGCTACTTGCCTTGTCCTGTAGGCTGTGATATCTGCAGAAATTAAACCCATTTTAGCACAGCCTGGATTGTTATTTCAACTTGCGCTAAGCATACCATCTCAGGTCACATTAAAATATGGTCTTTGTATAATGGATGGCATTTTTTTTAAAACTGAAGTTCTGATAGTACTATTTCTAAAGTGAAACAGGAGTTTGTATTAAATGTACCATTTTCTTCCATGACATTTCACATTCAGTACTCATAAAAAATGTTTGTTAGGTAATCTTGTAACTTGTAACATAATTTTTGCAAGTTTAGAATTCAATTAATTTTAGTCTCATTGAAGGCTTATTTAGTTCTGTTGACAAACAAGCGGAGTCATATTAAAGCTGTTTAGAATTTAATTTCTTACTTTTAACCTTACAAATCACACAAATGAACTATATCTGGGTTAATTCTGGTAGGCTAATAACGTTTGGACTCTAATGCTTGAATTAATTACCTAGTGAAATTTGCCCCCCTTCTCTCACCCTCACTTAAGCTTGAAGATTTATGCCAATGACAATGATATGTCTAATTCCAGAAGCTAGACATTTTGTATTTCGCTGTTCTCTGTAGAAAAGGAGTAATAATTGAAAGCCCTTCACATCAGATCTTTGCAGAAGGCAGAGGATTCAGGAAGTTGCAGATTCGTGAATCCAAGGGACAATGTACTTTGAAGTAGAGCAGGCATTTTCCAGAGGATATTCGGTTGGCTGAATGCCTGTTATCAAGGAATTAAATAGGATACATATTCAGAAAGTTCCTGAAGGGAAAAGCAAAATCTGTAATGTTAAGCTGCCTGGGTGGATTTTGAGTGAGGGTAACATTTCAATATTTATAAAACAAAAGTTTACAAATTTGTAGTTATTTTCCCCCGATAGTTTGGCTAAAAGTTTGGATAAGTTAATAATATATCAGCAACTTTAATTTTTTTTGTGCTAGTTGGTAGAAAAGAAGAAAAGCCAATTTTAGAGGGAGAGAATGAAAAAATAATAGAGGTAAAAAAAAAAAAAAGTGTCTGTAAAAAGGCGCATGTTCCTAACATTCTTTAATTTGGATGACATTAGAGGAATATGCCCTACTAAAAAAAGAAAGAAGAAAATGAAGCTAGAAAATATAACAGCCTTCCTTTTGCCTAACTAAAGAAAAATCTATGAATTTTTATACGATGACTGATACAACGGAAGCTGTTACTCAAATCACAGACCAGCTTGACGAGGCCACAGAAAGACTTGATCTATGTGTACTGGGGAATCTTCCAGGACTTAAAATGCAAAAGCAAAATGCATATTTATTTTATTGTGTTGCCATATGTTTCTGTGAATGAAAAAGACCAGAGAAGGTTTTTGAAAGCCAAAGAGATAACAGGAGAAATGTTGGAAAGGAATCTTAGAGGGAAAATTAAAATAAAACTTTTGGAACAGATGGAAACTGAGAGAAACCAACGTGATCCTTAATATATATCTTCAAATATTTTCACTGGAAAATTCCCAACCTCTTCTATTAGATTCCAGAATTTTTAAGATTTCAAAACTATTGGTTATGCTGGATTTCAGACTATCTGGCAGTGGAATAGTTTGTTAGGAGTGGAAATCTAGTGAGAAACAGAAGTAACTTGAAGTAGAAAGTTCAGGCCTATTTTATGGGGGAGAAAAAAGTGTTTCAATTGAAAAAAGTTTTAGTAAATAATAAAAAGCATGTCAAGATGCTTGAACATACTTTCCACTAAATTGTATATTAGTTATTGTTTCTGTCAATAAGCATTCCAGAATCAATGGAAGAAGCTTAAAACTCATTTCTAAGTGATCCAACAGACAAGAATTCTACAATTTTCAAGATGTGCACAAATCATTGTGCCTATTCTTTTAATGAACTCATCAGTAACCAAGGGATTAGAGAGAATAATTAAGTGTTAGGCTACTGCAAATGTATAAGTAGCACAAACATGTATATAACTAAGTAAAAGTTATGTGACATTAAGTTCAACAGAGAATAGAAAAATCCATGTTTGACAGTTTATAGACTCAGTGAGCCATAGGGATTGTTGAAGACATCTGCAGTGCACATAGCATCCTCAAGTCTCTTTAAAATTATTAGGGAAAAATATACTTCTTAGGGATGGCATATTCACCTGTTCATACAGGAATAAATCACATCAATAAGGAATTTAATCACACTGTGCAAACACTTGTCTCCACTATGGAAAGGGTGGTTGAAGCGTATTAGAAATGGTGTGGGTATTCAGATCTGTGTGGATCAGCCCCAGTCTGACAGTAGCAGGGGTTTTATTTGGAGCAATAGACAAATCTATCCCCAATTCTCCAAGGTGATTATAAGTAAAACACTTTTCTAGTGCACTAGACAGTATTAGGTGGTTTGCATGAGACAGAAATAAATATGCAAATGAAAAGATAAATAAAACAAGAGGCTGTATCTTCTAGGTGCAAGGAAGGGAAGATATTTCCAGATCTTTCTTTAAACTGTTTCACTGAACAGCTGTAGGCTTGTACTGTTTAAAGATTTCTTTACTGTTCCGATTTACATGCTTGTGACTTCCAAAACACACACCTTATTAAAATACTTACTGATGAGAAAAATAATTTGAAAAAAAAAAAGAAGGCTATCTGTGTCATGATTTTATGATTTGTGATTATTGGTATTCCGCATCATAATATCATGTAGTGTACTGGGAATTAAAGAGTTAATGCTCCAGGTCTGGGCACCTGTTCCAAAAAAGAACTACATTCTCCAGAAGGTTGTTTGCCATTCTGTTACCATTCCTGCTCAGGGGGAACACATATAAAGCCTCGGTAGTTCACCTAATGTCCCTGTTTTTGTTTATCAGGCTCTCTCGCTGCTGCTCGTCCTGACTGCATGCCATTAGTTAAAGGCCTTCAGCTTTTTCAGACACTTTTTCTCCCATTGTTTTTGCTTTATTAGCTTCACACATTATAGTGTGTTATTTTGCATTCTGATACCATATTTAGTAAATTAGTTTGTTTCTCCTCAGATTATTGCTGCTGTTTTTAATTATTCGGGACCCCTTGCTTGCCCTTTCTGGAGGTGTGGATCTGCGGATCCCTTCGCCCCATTACTCACAGAACTGGGTCGAACCAGCCCATAAACTGTTGACAATGGGGAGTATTTTATATATATATATAAAATAAAAATAAAAGCCCAAAGCAGTGTTTACTAGGAGACCTGAAATACTTGACCCTTGAGCTGGTTTACTGGAACTGGTCAAAGTGCCAGTGTCCATACACATAACATAGACCCATAACATAGGAATAAGTTGTGTCCAAACTTCTGTGTCAGATCCACTGTGAAGGACCTAAACTAATATTTTGGTTGAACTTAATCCTTTTTCAAGTTGTTTTTTTTTTTCCAAATTAAGTTAACCAGCATTTCTGGTTTAAAGAAAAAAGTTATCATTCTTTAATAAAAGAGAATTACTAGTTGCAGCTTTTACTTTGTGACTGCCAAAATCCAAGTCCAAAGCTAACTGTGTGATTTATGAAGAAAGCCTTGTTTCTGGTTCTTTTTCAAGTCAGCCTTTATGACTTCAACAAGAATTGCTAAGCAGTGAAATATTAGAAATTATTTACTTTAACTCTTTTCATAATGCAGTTATTCTAAAATCCTAGAAAGCTAAACATCTCTAAACCTAATTGGGGAAAAAAACAAAGCAACAAAATAAAACAAAACAAAAAAAGAGATTCATTCAGTTTATGTTAAAGTTAGTTGACTCATACCAGAAATACTATCCTGTTATGGCCAGCCTAGAATGACTATTGTTTTTTAGGAGGCATAAAGGCCAGACACAAAATACTTAGCTGCCATTTTCTTAAGAAGAGAACACATTTGTCCTGATTTATGAATGTATAATCGCCTTTTACATGGCCAGAAGTGGAGCCATTAACATAACAGATCAGTCCTCAAGTTAATAAATGCTGTCTTTAATGTACTTCTCTCTAGTGTGCATCTAAGCATACAATTAAAGGACACAGATACAAACTTGATCTTGGAGCAGTCCCTTCCTGACCCTAAAAATGACCTCGTAATCAATTGATGGGATAAGTCACAGTGAAGCCATTTTTAAAGAGGCTGTAGAAAAGCTGTGTCACAGCAACCCCAAGTGAGCCATCAATATTTTTTGAGGATTCTGTTCTACGCTTTTCGTTATAATGTCATTACAAATATTTTATTATATTTTAAGGTATGATGTTACTGACTGTGAACATCCCAATCATTTTTTGGTTTTACATGTTTTTAATGTTCTATTATGCTAAAGACTGCTATTTTACATTTTACCATCTATTGATAAAAATTAAGTTCCTACAAATACTCTGGGAATCATGTTATTAGAAATCTGAAATGCTTGTGGAAGGTGCCATTACTCAAACAGTCCTTACTGTCAGAAGATATATGTTTTCAAGGGTATTGTTCACTGTCCAGAGATGGTGACCACTGTTCCTGTCCAGCCTTTTCCAGCACCTGACCACTCTCTTGGAGAAGTAGTATTTTCTAACATCCAACCTGAATCTCCCTTGGTGCAATTTGAGACCGTTTCCTCTAGTCCTATTACTAGTTATGTGGAAGAAGAGGCTGACATCCACCTCACCACAATCTCCCTTCAAGTAGCTGTGGAGAGCAATAAGGTCACCCCTGAGCCTCCTCCAGACTAAACAATCTTAGCTCCCTCAGCCAATCCTTATAAGGCTTGTGCTCCAGACTCCTCGGTAGTCAATAGCAGACTTGACTGCTGAGTTTGGAGCAAAATTATCATGTTTCCTCATTACCAGTCCTCTCTGGATTTTCATTCTTCAGATTACTGTAAGAGTAGACACGTGAGTAGGTGAAAGAATGGCCTTGGGCATTGCAGAGTTGGTTTTAGGATAGTTTGTCTCCTGTTTTCTCCCCCTTGGATTGCTTCTCTATTTGCATTCTGAAATTCAGTCATTAGGCAAATTTTTAACTACATTCAGAAATCACCTTAATTGAGAGACATCAGTCAGTATTTCTGAATATATAAAATATAAAGTGAATATATAAAACATCAACTGTGGTAGCATTTTTCTACATGCAAGTAATGCTTTACTAAGTGAATATGATCTGGAAGTATGAGAAGCTAGTATTTTAATGCTCTCTTTCCCAAACTATTTTCAAAATATAGAATCTTCCTCTGCTTTCTTATTTATTTATAGTAGAATCATCAAGTATTAGTACTTCAAGTACTTAAGTTGGTAGGGAACTTTAGATAAACTAATCCAGTAATATGATGGAAGGACAAACATCTGTAATATAATGAGCACATAGTGAATAAATAATTAAAAAAAAAAAATCAAAGATGTTCACTGTGTGTGATAAAGAAGAATGTGATTATTAAATGCATGAAACCAAGAATAGTTGACTGTGATGAACCCATTCTGATGAGGATGCAGATTGCAAATGGAGAGTGTATGTGTTAATGAGTGTTAATTTACATATCAGCCAGACTTAATGACTTATATTTTGTAAAAGTTCCCCCCCAGTCTGTGATACATCATTACAATTTTTTCTTTTATCTATTTTTGCTATTTATAGCATGAATTTTTTTATACTGCAGGAAAGGTTTTAATTTGCATTCAAGTTTCCAAGCCAAGTGTATACTAAATAGACTCAACATAATTCTGTTCATGTCAACATTCCCTTAGCTAACCTGAAGTCCATCACTGGAGTCAAGTTTGTCAGTTATTTTAACAGCAGACAGCAAAATTACATAATATAGAACAATAAGTCATGAGAAATTTCATGGATATGATCTAAGAGTTTACACTGAAAAAAAATCCCAAACTTTGTAAGTTGGTAAAGTAGAAAATTTCAAAAAAAAATAGAATTTGTAAGAAGTTATCTACATAATAAGTAAGAAATGCCTTGTGGTTTAGGCCTGCGGCACAAAAGGGAAATGAAAGACCTTTTAACCTGATTATAGAGTCATTTTAAACTGCAGAGTTGAAACATTTCAAGAACATGAGAAGTCTTCCTTCTTGTATCTTGGATTTTTCAAGCTGGAATTAGCTGCTGAAACAAAACTTGTAACTCAAGTTTATGTTTTGCTTTTCTAACAGCTGAAAAAGTTGTACAAGTTCTTGAAATGATGTCAATTAGAGGAATGGTTTCTTTTAAATGAGCAAAATTAATACTTCTCAGAATACCAACACATAAAACCCTACACTCTGAAAAATTATTCTTCTTATCCTTCCATAGGATGTTGTTGTCCCACTATAATGCAAAACAGCTCTAGCATTACACTGAAATCTGGCACAGCGACTGGTGAGTTCATGAGTACAATATTAAGATGTGAATATATCTAAATTTATTAAAGGCTGACAAAACACTGATGTTTTATTCTAACTCAGATATCAAAGTATCTAACAGTGTTAGGATTTAAGTGAAAAACTAGATCTCTGAAAAGGTTTTCTTTCATAATGAGTTAGTTCAGATGTGAAATATCCCAAGGGTAGATTTCTAAAGTCTACCCGTTGATAAAGAAGTCTATTGAGATTTGGTTGAGGAATGAAAAAAAAAAAAAAAAAAAAAAAAAAAAAGGCAAGCGTGTAATATTTTTTACATGAAAAACGAGGCCAACATGTCAAATTCAGGATTATCTGGAGACGAAACATAAATGAAGAAGGCCAATGCAAACATAATTATAACAATTGGCTTAGAAATAATGACAGAATTTATGAAAAATAGCATGAGCAGGGTGGGCCAGGAAGAACTCAAACTCCCATTTCACATTCTGCTAAACTGTGGGAATTACAGAAAATATTTCCTCACATGGATTCTCATTTCAACCAGCCAGAAAGATGAATTCATGTAAATCTCAAGACTAATGACCCATACGTGTTTGAAATTGCACACTTTTTCTGATATTGGAAAATCAAACAAACAAGAAGACCCAAACAAGCAAACACACACACACACACACACACACAAAACAAAACAAAACAACAACAACAAAAAACAATATCAAGAATTAACATATTTTTCGAAGCATTAACCTGCATTGTAAGAATCAAGATTTTCACCACTAGAATTAGAATGGCAGTAGTGTAAACATAAAAGGAAGCAGTGAGCAGTGGCATTGGTATCAAAAGGAGGAAATATCAAATAATAAGAACAATCTATCAAAGTTTTCCTCTTCTTCCTACGTTATGGAGCAAGATATCACAGTGATGAGAAACACAGAAATACTTGAAATAGTAGATTTCATAATATGTGTCTGTTGAAACTGCAAGATAAAATACTCCAAGCTGCATATAAAAACAAACTCTGCTGATATTTCTCCTGGACAGAATGTTGAACAAGGACTATAATAAGGTACATTAGAAAAACATAAACATTTAGAATTATACATTTGAAAGTCTCTGGAGATGGCTTAGTGATGTTCCTATTCTGGCACTCTACAACACAGAAAATATGCAGCTAAGCATAACATTCTCTGGATTGAAATTAATTCTCAACATTTTGAACCTTCCACATCTAAATTGTTGTTTCAAAACAGTGGAGATTCATTTCCTCTTGTCATTTCTAAAAACAGAGTCAGACTCTGGAGTTGCCCATAGACCAAGCAGCTGTCTTTGCGCATGATACTTCATGTCCTGAACGCTTGTCCTGCTTTGAGCTGGGACAGAGTTTGTTTTTTTCTGTGTGGTATGATTCTGTATTTTGGCTTTAGGAGAAAAAATACAATGTTGATAATGCTGTGATGTTTTAATTGTTCCTGAGCAGCGCTGTACAGAGTTGAGGACATTTCAGTTTCTCAGCTTCTCTTACTGCTCTGCCAGAGATGAGGCTGGGGGGCACAAGGAACTGGGAGGGGACAGAACCAGGACAATTGACCTAAAACAGTCAAGGGGATATTCCATACCATATGACATAATGCAGAAAAACTATGAAATTTAGAGCAGTTGCCTGGAAGGGCAAGAGTTCACTGGGATGGCAGCTGCTGCTTAGGGAATTGCTGGGCATTTGCCAGTGGGTAGTGAGCAATTGCCTGTGCATCACATATATGACATACACATACATGTAGTATGTATGTACACACACTTATGTACTATATTACTTTTGCAGTATCCTTCCTGCCACTTCTGGAGAAACAAAAGGCAATTTAAATTATCTTATTTGGTGATCTCTGCTTTCCTGGCCACCTATATTCTTCAGTTAAGAGGAAAAAAGTGAAAATAAATTCATTTATTATGGATTTTTATATAATCCTCAAATTGGAAAATAAAAACTTGGAAAGGTGACCCTGTATCTCAGAAAGGCACAGACATCGTTGGAGAAATAATAGCAATAAATAATCTATTTTATTTTGAAACATTGCAGTTTCAATGAAATCTAATGATCCTTGGTTTCTGATTTCTTAATTCTTTATATTATTTTAAGGAAATAGTAACAACTTTGCTGATCATTAATTTGCAAAACATATGAATTTATAAAGAACATGAAAACATGCATCAGATAATCAAATTCAGTAACATCTGTGCAAAATAATACATGTTTAGGAGAAACAATAAAAACAGTACAAGGGTACTGTGAGTTAACACTCCCGGTCTGACTTCCCAGATTCTAGCAATTCTATTCCCAGGTTTCCTAGAGAAATAGGAAGAAAGGTGTACTTCAGAGAAAACTTTTGAAGAAAACTTTTGAAACAAATAATTATGAAACTAACTTTTAGTGAAGAACCTCAGTTAGAAAACAGAGATCCAAATTAGAGAGTATTATTATAGAATCATAGAATAATATTATCACCAAGGTTAGAAAAGACCTCCAAGATCATTCAGTCCAACTGTCCACCTATCACCAATATCTCCCACTAAACTGTCCCTCAGTACAACATCTAAATGTTAGAGGAGGATAGATTATTTTATTTAGTAAACTGTAATCTATTGCTGGCTGAACTATATGCTGAGCGCTGGCATGTTATTGATGTAAAAGCTGTATTCATTCACAAAAGCCAAAAGGCAAGACTTTCCTTACAGCTTCTAATGTATCCTCAATTGGGATTTCTTCATGTGAAGGGAATTCAATCTCCACGCTGCAGTTAATCCTTGACCTTCTATCCAAGTCTGCCAAGGAAGGTGACACCCAATGTCAATTAGAGTGATGTGTGTTGTGACTTGGACACAGCTCTGCTGGGACCAGGATTGCAATCAGCAACAAATTACAGGGAAGGCTTTGAACAGATTAGATCAGATAGCTGTGAAATTTTAGCCATTAAACATGTCTTAGCCAAATTTAAACTAGTGACTGATAAGATAATGGCCCCATATCACCGCTTTAGTTGTTCTACTTAGGATTCACTGATCCATCCAAGATCTGGCTAGGATCATATGTCTTAAAAGACATGCAATGGGGTACCTGAATTTTTTTTTTATTCTATCGATATGTTTTTTTTCATGCCATTGAAGCCAATGCACTTTGTTTAGAAATGAAACTAAGCTAATGGAGAATCAAAACCAAAATGAAAACAGTGTGATTATAACAAGCCATGTATTTTAAACATACTGCATGTTATTGATGCGCTCATATGCTGTTTCATTTTGAAATTACTTTTCTGCTATAGCTTAATGTGAAAGCATTAGCATTATATGTACTGTTAAAATTGAAGGGCAGGATACAATTTAAATATAACTAGACATACAAGATATGTTTTACAAGGAAAAAAACCCTACTTTATTTTAAGGAATTAGAAATATAAGAAGCCAAATGAGAAAGACTTGCCCACTGAGCCTTAAAACAACACTGTGGAGGGCCAGAAAATCTGGAAAATCATTTGAGAGGGTAACAAGTATAGTAGATTATTATATATGAATAAGCCACAAGGAGCAGTTCCAGAAATAACTTCTGCTTACCTGTAGGAAAGATTGGATTAAGCACAAAAGTAAATAGGTTCTCATTCCCTCACTGAAGGTTATACTTATCAATAAAGGTATAATATAATGTATGAAAAATAAAAATATATGTGCACATAAATCTGAAATATAAATATATATGTTTTTTTACCAAAATAAGGACCCGAAGCCATATCTAATAAAAGTCCAACTGCCCTTTTTAATGTACAGAAATATTTAAACTGTGCTTAACTAATTAATATCATTAACTTTTAGCTTGAAAATATGAACAACGGCACAGAGAAGTTTCATAAGGATTCAGGATTGTCTCTGCTCACAAGGGCTTTCATTCTGCCTACAATAAGGGCAGAAGAGTGGTGACTGTCAAGCTGTGTCTGCTATTACACACCTTTTCACTCCAGTACTCAACTTTTGCCTTGCACAAGCAAGAGCAAGGAGACTCCCACAGTTTCAGCTCTTAACTCTGAAGAGAAAGCCCTTTGTGGGTGGCATTGTCACTGACCTGGTTACTTGGCTGAACACATCCAGAAAAATCCACCAAGTGCTTTCCTAAACATAGAATAACAGGAGTATTTCAGGACCGATCATGCCATAAATATTTGTGGGAACTAAACATTCTTTTCTTTAATGAGCAGTGAAGCTGAATGAGTGAGTAATCTTTTGAATGGTCTTCTACTTTCAACTACAGTTCAGGAGATGTTTACTTTAAACAAAATGTTAGGATGCCTTTTAATATGAAGTTTATTTTATGTCACTTAAAATCTGCTGAAATTTGTAGAATCATTTTCCATTTATGTAGGAATAAACAGCTTTAATTCAAATCCAGAACTCAGATTCTTTTTGGGTCTGGATTACTTTTACTTTGTTGTTGTTGTTATTTTCTTACTGTATGTGTATCTACTAACTGACTTTATCTTCTCTAATTATATCTTTAAATTTATTTTTAAAATTATAAAGTCTAGTAAAAGCTGTAGAGAAAACACATAATTACTGAATATTCAGCATAAAAAATCTCATTTCTGTCTGAAGAAGAAATTAAATTATTCCTCACCTAAAATAAGTTGAAAAATGCTTGAGGATTTTTTTTTTTAATAAAGGAAAGAAGAAAGCAAGTACAATATATTTTAGAGTATGTTTTCTGGGAGAGGTAGAGTAGGTTGAATAACTTTCTCGATTTTGTATATTTTACCATAGGAGTAATAAGGTAATTGTAACTGTAAGTTTATCCATTTCCGAAATAGCTGTAGGAGATATGCAGTGTGAGTGTTATTATCAGCCTGCAGTCCTGGCCTAAAAACACAACAGAAATGAAAACATATATGTCAGATATGTTGACATATATAAATACATAAGAAGTGGACTCTTTGGGATCTTTCATATTCTCAGATTATTTATAGTGACTATGGGGAGCTGAAGGATCACAAGGCATTGCCTACTCCACAAAGAAAAATTGTATGAAATCCTTCCTGTTGAGACTTTCATGGATCAAACAAAGGCTTTTTTTTTTTTTTTTTTTTGGGGGGGGGGGTGAGGGGGGGGTCATAAAATATATCAAACATTATTTATTAGAAAGAAGGTTGAAAAACTTAAGTCAGTAAGTAATCCGTCTCTCTTTTGCTTTTAGAAGTTGAGTGAGTCATTGTTACAAAAACATTGCCACGGCATCATGGAATGAGTTTGTTTATGCATTGATTAATTAATTCACATTTATTCTGTGCAACTGGCTGAAAAAGAATACTCAAGTTTATACTATGTTCTGCTTTGAAGCACATGAAACAGATATCACATCTGAGAGATGCAGTTTTAATGATGCAGTACATTAGAATTCATTATTCTTTTAGAGATCTGTGTGCTCTCGTGCATATAGAGAAATGCATACATGGATGTAGTGAATATTCTTGAATGAAAAATGAGTTACTTTGTTGTCAGTGCAAAAAGGAAGACAACCCTTATCACTGTGCTTTGAACGGCCAACAGAATGCTGACTAAGTACCTCTTCTGTAGACGTAAATAAACTGTATGTCAATTACGAAAACTGGCAGTGCTTCTCTGCACCTGCTGTATCTCAACTCCTCAGTGGGATTTGACAGTAAAGTCAACTCCCAAATAAAGCACATGAAAATACTGCAAGAACTGTAGTGATGCTAAAAAGGCTGAGAACTACTGATCTACACCAAATCAGTGTCCTGCAAGATCTTTCATAGCAAGTGTAGCTGGAGATATGTGAACGCCATTTTGTCACCGCAAATGCTGTGGAATTATCTTTATGTTTAGAACAAGGAGAATGAATCCTGCTTTCAATTTGGTAGCCTAGTTGATGATTGTAAATAGTTAATAATACTTTCTGAAATGGTCATAATTTCTTTAAATCAGATTTTTCTTTCAACGGAATGTAAAAGCAAATCATTAAACCAAAAATACTTAAGAAAATGTGTGGCTAATCAGATCTAGCCAGATGTGATTCTTTTGTTTATTTTGTATTCTTAGACAACAGTAGGGAAGTTATACACAATAAGTAAATGCATTTCTTGTGCTGACTACATATGCAATATTCTTTTACTACTACTTCTACTTTTCTGAAATTAGAATAACAAGTATTTCAGGACTGATCTTGCCTTAAATATTTGTGGGAACTGAACATTCCATTTTATAATGAGTAGTGAAGCTGAAGCTGAATGAATGGTCTTTTCAATGGTCTCCTACTTTCAACTGCAGTTAAAGAGATGCTTACTTTACACAAAATATTAGGATGCTTTTTAATATGATTTTTTTTTTTTTTTTGTCACTTAAATTCCACTGAAATCTGTAGAATTATTCTCAATTTATATAGGAATAAAAAGCTTTCGATCCAAATCTTTTGGATGCTTCTGTTGTGTCAGAATAGTTTCTCTTCACAGGGCAAATGCTGCTATTTCATGACGGGTTATTCTTTGCTGAGCACAAAACAGCTTAACTTACTGAAAATATGTCTAACTTTGTTGCTCATGCCATGACAAAAGTCTCTGTATCTGTGGATACCATAATAATCTATAAGCATAATTTAGCCTCAGGAAATCTTGCATAGGGATAAAAGAATGGCCAACAATATTAATAAAATTCAACCAGAAATAATAGTTCTGAGGCATACAGAAAGTCAAAGGAACAGCAAGTATGGTACCTGTGACACATGCGTATAAATGCATATGTACGCCTGTAAAACAGTTTGCAGTAGAGATGTATGGGCTCCCTCTCAACTTCCCTTATGCTCAGTGAGATGCACTGCATTAGCTTTACAGCTGGTTCAGAGCTTTTCTTCATCCTAAGAACAGCAATCTGGGAGGCAAGTTATCTCCTGAATTGAAATCTTTCTCAGCATTTTCACAGAGCTCAGGAGAGGACAACAGAAAGAAGGAAGATTTTAAAGAAGTATATTTTCACACCAACTAGTAATTACTCATATCACTATTTATATAGTTGCAGATGACAACAATTGGAAAGAGCTCAGATCCCCTGTCTACAGTTGCTAAACCTATAATAAAGGGTAAGATCTACTATGTGAGCAGCAAAAATACAGACTGCACAACCAGGCCCAACTGTTTTCATTTGGGATGGGAAAATAAGGTAAACATCCGATTATTTCTCAACATCCATTCAGATTTGTTACATTTAGCTAGTTTCAAATTTTTTTACATTGCCTGGCATTGTTTATGGAGAATAGAGAAGAATAATATCAGAAATGACTAGGTAGCCATAAATTTTAGTGAATATTCCTGTCCATCAATATCCTTAGCCTTAGAAAAATCTATATATTTTTAATGTACATCATTTATTTTACAATCATAATTACAGATCTCCAAGTTGCAGATCAACAAGCGATGAGATTTTATGACCAAGATTATGTAAATTTAGATTGCTATGCTACAGCATTAATTAAAAGTAGTTAATGTTAACTAATTTCACAAAGAGATCAAGCACTGTTCATTACTGAAATTCAAAATATTTTTCTACTTAACGCGAAAGTCAAAACTAGCAGAAGTCTTATTAGATTAATATACTAACCACTGATTTTTATTAGGCAATAAAATTCCATGTATATGCCCAGGCTGATGGGTATATTTTCTTTATCTGTATATTTTTGAAAATTATGGTTTCCAGTTTTAAATATGAGTCTATGGTGAGTAAGGAGGATAGTGAGGTGTAGAGAACATTATAGTTATATTTTAAATTACTAAATTTACTCTGTCTTTTCATACATGTATATTTTCCTATGCAAGTTATGACTGAGAAACGTGTTTTTAAAACAGTTCTCTTTGATTTTGTACTTCAGAACCAGCAATATCTAGAATAACTGGTACAAGTATTATATTTCTATTCTTTCCATCCACCAATATATTTACAAGCTTACAACGAATACATAATTCTTCCTGAATGTGTATTCAGTATGGAAATGATCTGGATTTGTAGATCTATTCCATTATTAAAAGGATCTGTTCTGAGTCACATGCAATTATGCTATGATCTTAATTAGAGAAAGTCATTACAAACCAATCCATGTTTCCTGATTTCAGGACCAAATCTTCTGATTTTTCATCACATCTAAAGAAAATACAAGAGAAGGATAGCTTTTAAACAAATTTAAAAACCTTAACAATTGCTCTTCAGAATCTGAAGGGATTGTTTCTTTTTTTCTATTGCAATCTAAAAATTCATACGGAAAATATGTGCTGGTCAATTAGCTTGTGTTACAGGATTTTTCTAAACCCACATACCTTTAGATATGACAAATACCCAGATATTGCACAATATATTTAAAACTTACAAAGGTTTGTTGTTTTCTTTTTCTTTTTTTTTTTTTTTTTGATAGAGAAATAACCAGTGAAAGATGATTGTCATAAAGACAAAAACCTGAGTTTTTCAAAGACAGAGATGTAGACTTAAAAAGCAAGATAGCAAGATTGCATCATGTTTGTGACCTAAAGCAAAGGGACAGTGAATCCCATTGCCCACTGATTAGTTTGCTAATTCATTTTCTTGCTATTTCCTCTTCCATTTGAGCACATCATTTGTACAACTACATTAGTGCTTCTTTGGATCTCACACACACAAAAATTAGATGTAGGATGTAGCAGGAGGTCACCGCATGTAAAACCACATGAATGGACTAGATGTGGGAATTGAACGTACTAGCCTGAAAGGAGATTTCTTTCTCCTAGGAGCTTTTGACCCCTTTTCTGCAATGGCAAATATAATGCTTCTCAACAAGGTAACTATAGTGGTGCAATCTATATGTGTCCCATCAACTGGCTTCAGCTGATATCTTTTAAGTCAGCTCCTGCTAATAATTAAATATGTTTAAACATAATGTAATTGATTAAATGTATGTTTGAGAGGATTGAAGAAAAAACAAAGTAGAAATGAAGGCTAATTTCAGAAAGTATGCATCAATTCAAAATGGCTTTTTATTTATTCAAAAGGAAAATTGTTAAACTATTGCACATATTTCTACTGAATAGAAAGCCAGTCTAAAGGTATCTTTGAAGTTCGGTTGATAAATTATCTCCAGACTCCAAAAAATAGCTGACTGGTTCTATATTCAATCTGAATTTGAGGCAGTAAGAAAACTGTAGCCATCTGAATACTTCTGTGCCATGTGATTCATTTGAATGTGTGTATTTTGTTAATGTAAAATTCTCTTCATTCTGGAGATTCACTTGGACTGAGGAAACTTCATATCAGTGTCAGACCAATAGCCTGGCATCAGACATACTTAGTCAAATATCAATAAACAAACACCTCAGAGAAGGCTGAGAATTGTACTATCCTTTGTCCTAGCCATGACATTGCCACAGGAGGTTTTTTGTTTTTTTTTTGTTTTTTTTGTTTTTTTTTTTTGTTTTTTTTTTTTAATAATTATGGCAGGAAAGCTTACAACAGCTAAGGAAAATATATATTTTTATTCATATTAATGAGCCTCACACGCTTAACTGAAAACAGCATGCACTAAATGCTTGTACTGTGCATCCCCTGTGCCTCAGCTGATATCAATAGCTGCGCTGGGAATGATATGGCACTATACACGAGTGTTGCCATGCTTTTTTGAATTCTTCTGTGGTAATTTATTTTCTTCTG
Organism: Tetrao urogallus; assembly: GCF_951394365.1. Lineage (NCBI taxonomy): Eukaryota > Metazoa > Chordata > Aves > Galliformes > Phasianidae > Tetrao > Tetrao urogallus. The sequence goes on along the minus strand of NC_136819.1, from coordinate 42,491,917 downwards.
AAGAGCACAGTAACTGCCCAGCTTAATATAGGGAAGGACATTTGCTTACCTTTCAATTCAATAATGTATTTTTACATTATTTTCTTCTTATTATTTTCTTTCTTATTTTTCTTCTTATTTTCTTCTCACTCAAACTAATATTTCTGGACAAAATTAGAAATTATATCACACTGGGTGTGAGTGAGGGACTGTAAGTCACGATTCACAAGGTTAATCTGCATACAAAAGCATCTGAGTACAGTTGATCTGTGGATCATACCAGGCACCATGACGTATTTCGCATAACAAGCAAGGCAACAATAAATTTCTCAGGAAAAAAAAAAAAAAAAAGCAATATGTGTGGTGCTACATAATATGAAAGTGAATTTTTGAAATGAAAATCACCAGGAAGATTCAATTTTATAATGTCTTTGATGGCAGCTGTAAAAGTTTTGTAAGGAAGTACTTCTTTACATAAAGCATTGGTGTTTTTTTTTCTTTTCTTTTTTTTTCCCCCCCAACATCAGTTTTTAAATGTTTTAGCTGTGGATATGTTAACAAGTAACTGTAAAACAGCTGTCAGGCACATGCAGATCATCCTCTCCACAGTCCCTGTGCACAATCACGTCTGCTGCATATTACCTTCAACAAGAAAATAGTAAATGCAACAAAATATTCCTTTCATTGTGTGAAATCTCTAAGTTTGTTTTGTTGCTTTTATTTTTTCTCTTTTTGGTTATGATATTTCATTGATCTGTAGGATGTTATTGTGTGCTTTAGACAACAGTCTGTTTTTCCTTGCCTTGTTTTGGTTCATGTATTGATAGGCCAATTCTGACAGCAGGCATTCTGTGTTCTCTAGTAATACTACATTTTGTATATGCAACACCTCAGGCTTCCTGCTGAAGACTGCAACCTCAAAACAGAGATGATAACAAGAATGTTTTACACCACATTTTACTTAGCCTTAGCAATCACTTTATTCTTTCTAATAGCAATTTCTAGTAACAATACTGAGACAGCATGGGGTGAATTCATTTTAGGAGGTCATTTACACTGTTAGTTTCAACTAAGTGCAGTTCTGTCTAGTGTCAAGTTTTAGAATAATCCTGCTTTTGTATACACCACCATGAAATAACTGCAAACCAGAATTTCTCACATAACAGGTAGTTTCAGGAGCAGTTGAACTTAAGGAGTTTATCTTTTTATTCTGTTATTTATAACTTCTAATAATACAATTTACCTCAAATTTTCAGCCGTGAATAAGCAATGTTTCTTCTACAGTATGGTTGCTTACTTTTGCTAAACGTACATTTCTTTGTGAGATATAGGTATCATATAGGTGAGATATGAAATTTTTAGGGAAGGGCAGAGAGGCACAATAAAATGAGGTAGGTTTTCTGTATGAAATGTTAAGAATAACTTCAAAATTCTCTAGCAAGCCTTGTAACTCTTTGGCAATGTATCCATACTTCTTGCACTGCTAGAGTGACTTTGAAAGAATTACCAAGCATAGAGTCCACCATTATTTGTCGTGCTTGGACTTCAGTGTTACCGTTGCAAATCTAGTGTCAGAGTAATGCTACTGTTTCCCTATAGCTGATACACTCGAGCGCAGGTAATTTACTGCTTTGGAGAAGATGTCATTGTGAGGAAATTTACTGGTTCTGGATAGGGTAGGGTTAATTTTCTTCAGAGTATTTTGTATGGTACTATGTTTTGGAATTCTGATGAAAATAGTGCTGATTATGCATCTGTGTTAATTGTAGTGCTTACAATAATCCAAGGACCCTTCAGCTTCTCATGCTGCGTTATCAGCAAGAAGGCTGGGTGTTCACAAGAAGTCGGGAAGGGACACAGCCAAGACAGCTGATCCTAACTGGACAAATGGATTTTCCATATTGTATGGTATCATGCTCAGTAATAAAAGCTAGGGTAAAGGAGCAGTTAAATAGTTCGCATTCCAGTTATTGTTAATTAAGTGAATTAACAGTACTCCTGTTAAATAAATTCAGAACAGAAGCTACATTATGTGTCAAATCTCTAAATATGGTGAAATGTTAAATAGTTTGTAGAATTATAACTCACAAAGGAGTTAAGTATCCTAGTTGCAAATTTTTCCTCATGAAAAATGTTAACATTCTGTTATTTTTAACTTTACAAGGGTATATAATTTTGCTAATGGATTTAAAATCATTTGGTCTAGTTTCCTCATGTTTGCTTCAATCAGCGCACAAACCACTATGCAGGAGCATAGTGATTCATCTCCTTCACTTCAGGGCCATTAAGGAGGCAATCTGTTATTTCTTTTCCCTTGAAAATCTGCACTTAGTGATGAGTGAAGAGACTAAGTGGAGAGACATCAGAGACTGAGACTGTGCAGTGTGACCTTCCCTGGAGCAGAGATGATTTGAAAACCATTGGGATAGGTGCAGTTTCCATACAAACAGTATAGAAATATGGAGATCTTATATTTATTTATTTATTTTAATTTTCACCATATTTTTCTTATAATCGTTATTTACTTGATTGATTCTTCAAACTTAAATACTTCTAGAAACTTAATTATAAATATGATTTTCACTCACAGTGCTTTGACTGCAGCTGGCTTAATTGAGTATTGTTTCTGGGAATTGTTTTATCAAATATAAAATGTGTATTACTTTTTTTGGTCAATTTTCTCTCTTTTTGGAGTCTTCTTTTCAAAGCAGGTGAATGAGCTCTGTAATGGCTCATGTTGAAAGCCTGATTCAAAACAGTAATAAAAGTTGATAACTTTGCAGACCTTAGTTCCATATTTTGCATTGTTTCTGTCATAATCAGCGTAAGGTTTTGTCATTACAAAAGATGATAGCATAGTGGACAAGTCTAATGGACAATCTAGTATTTTGATTTAACTTTAGACTTAAAAAGGAAAAAAATGCTAAAAAATATTATTATTAATAATACTAATGTATATAATCCAGTCCAGAACAGACAGATTAGTATAGTATTTTGATCTAACACTAGAGTTAAAATAAAAAGGGAAAAAAAATCAATAATAATAATAGTAATAATAATAATAAAATCCAATCCAGAACAGACAGATTAGTCATTAGCAGGAAAGGGGGATACATTTTAAAAAAATCTTTTCTTAGACTGAGCTGACAAGAAATTATCCCAGTAATCCATACCGGAGATGGATTTTTAATATTCTTCAGGAGAAAATATCTTTTTTCTCTTTCTTGAGATTTGTTTCAATATTCATAAGAGAAATGTGAACCTATATCATTTATGATATTCTTGTTGACATTCTAGAAAAAAATATTTTTTCTGTTTTTAGAAAATATTTTTCATGATGAAAATATGAATTATTGCAAAAATTTACAGTGTAAGTCAGTATTCACTGCTTTCTGAGGCACTGCCCATGTGTCTACTACTATTAGGAAAGGTCTTCTACTTCACTAAAGGCCACAAGCCCCTATATGGTCTACATGACTGAGACCATACACACCATAACTATACTGCAGCATAGGAAACTAATGTCCCCTTCTCTGACTCAAGAAAGCTCGACGATTTGTTGAATAACGAATAGTGGTGATTCATTATTTTTATATCACTTGCACCATTCAAAACAAGTTTTTAAGTGATTTTCTTTAGTGTTATTCTCACCTTTGGGCTTCTGTTTTCCATTAAATTTGAAATGTAATGTTTGCATTGTTTCAGAATGCAGCTTCTCTCCACTCTCCATTGAGTAAATACAGAAGCCAAGTAGTGACAGTTGAAATGCTTTTGTGTGTATACATCCACAGAAAACAAACAAGACCATATGACTTCTCCAACCAACCTCAATTCAATAGAATATGTATAGACATTGTTTGAAAAAAGTGAAGATAATAAAATATATTGTTTTCAATTATCAGAACATCTGAAAATAAATAACTAAGAAGAAATGGTTATATTTTCATAAAGAAGCATGGAAGGTGCTGAAATAGAATATTATTTGAATGCATTCATTAAATGAATGTTCATTCAGTACAATAAAAACAATTCATGTTTTTGTAATTTCTAATTTTAGAATCATTTTCATACTAAAAAAGTGAATATTTTTAATGCCAAAATACCCTAACATTTTAAACAAAGAGGAAAAGAAGCTCAGAGATGTATTAATTTGTGTATATCAAATCACTTCTGAAAGTTCAGAGCAGAGAATACATATGAATTTCATTTCAAAAGGTTTGTCTAAAGGAATATTCTGTTTTGATTATGTGAGATCATTGTAATTATATTAGTCAGAGGGATATATAGTAAAACATCACCTGATTTTATATCTCCAGTTAACACTGATTATTTGAAAGAATTTAAATAACATTGAGGAAAACATATCTGATAGTAGTAAGATATTGGCAAGACTGGTATCAGATTCATATTTTATTAGCATAGCACAAAGCAATTGAGTCTTGCTCTGCCCACACTGTTAGAGAAATTTTTTTCTGAGAGGAGAAAAAAAACCAACTCATTTAGCACCTTCTGAAGTTACTTATGGACAGTGCCAAAGCAAACTAATTTTGCTTAATTAAAGATTGTGAGCAAAGCTGGGATTAACATTCCTGGTTTGTCCCAAATACTGTCTTGACATAGCAGATCTATGAAATGCATCCTTCCACGATCTTAATAGTTTTGCTGAATATTTTACCTTCTCTTGATGGACGGGGAAATTATTTGGGTCAATTTTCATTATTATTCTCATCTAACTTCTATCAGCTCTTCCTATATGTATTAATTAAAGTAAAAGTCAGAATTATTTACTACATTTTTTTAACAAATGCATAGATTACACATTTTTCAAAGTAGCTTTCAAAGGACTGGGCAGCAGATTGTTTACAAATCATTTCTAACTCTTTGGTGGCTGACATTACTAACTTGAGGCTGTTGCACGGTCTATTTAAGCTGATAGATGACTGTAATTCTGTTCATTCTAAATGATGTGGACATCACAAAGGTACTCTGACATCCTTAAGAAAGGTCAGGAGTTTAACAAATCGTAGTGCTATACTATTTTGTCACTAGTAGAAGTGACGGGGCCTGGTTTTATCAAGACAGAGAAGGGCACATCATTAGTTTCCTATGGTGCAGTCTAATTATGGTGTGTATGGTCTCAGCCATGTGCTAGCAACAGTGCATTTGGTATAATTACTTCATCCATGTTTGGCCTCTCAGCTGAGGGAGAGCTAATGAATTTAACCATTTAACCATTCACGTGAGGGAGGCTAATGAATGTTTGGTTGTAGTGTTTTCTCTTAATGTCTGCATTTTTTTTTTCCCTAGAAAAATGAAGTGTCCTTTGAGAAAGCGTTCTACCAAGCAATGTTAGGAAATGAGGAAGTGATTAATACCGGCCATGAATATATTTATGTTAAAAACTGCCTGTCCATGTTCTGAACAGTTTTCTACTAGGAAAATGTATAAAATGCATACAATAGACCTTGATTCACATGAGCATTTGCAAGTCTTCTGAGTGAAACATCCATGTTCATTGCGGAGTAGTCAAACTGGATGAGGTCCCCTAAAACTCTAAAGATTCTATAATTTCAATTTGTATCTGTGTATTGTTTCTTATACTCTGTTGCTATTGTAGGCATAACTAATCCCATCATTTTACTTCAAGTGTTTAAAAAGAAAAAAATCATAATGAGTACACAAAATTAACATTGAAAGCCTTGAAAGTAATATTTGATCATGCAGCCTTGTCTTTTGGGAGCCTTTGGGGAGATTAAATTTCTGTTTCAAAAGTTCACCATGGATAAGTAAAAAGTTTTAAAGCTCACTCTTGCTTCAGATAGGTGACTTGGAAATGCTCTGCAGCCAACAAACATCACTCTGGAATTTAGAGTCGGTATGTGTACCCTCCTTGGAAAATTGAAGTCTAAATTTTAGCACATGTTTTCATAGGTAGAACCCATGGATTTTAATGACTGGTTTTCTGCTCATTAGCCATCCCCTAGGACAGGAAATTCTGGCCTTGTTATGACAACTACTGTTAGGAAAGCTCCTAGCTTTGCTACATTAACAACCATGACAATGTATGTCATTCAGAGGTACTTGCCAGCACTGGACAGGGGATGTTAACATTTGTCTCCCAGGAGTTTAATTAATATCTGTTTTGATTTTCAGGTAAGGAAAACCTTTAACTATTGGTAGCATATTTTACAACTGTCCAGAAATATAACTCCATCTAATTTAGCACTCACTATGAATAAACAAACAAATAGTGTGGCTGAAATCCAGAAAGGATCAAGGCCTTAAATATTTTTACTTCAGATCTCTGCTTTGAAACAAAATTGGTAGGAAAGAGAAGGCTAATATCGTTCATCAGTGCTTGGTAGGAAATAAGTTTCAGGTCTCTGCATTCAAAATTAATAACTGCCTAGACCTCTGCTACAAAAGCTGCAAGTGGTACTCTTCATACATGGGCAGGAAATATCACCTGAGTTCCAAAAGAGGCTTTGACTAAACTTCCATTTCAATTTCAATACAATTGTAGAGAAAATCTTTCTAAAACCTCCCAGGATAGGATACAAAAACTCTCCCATTTCCCCTTATGTTCATGAATGAGAAGTCTGCAGTTTTCTTAAATAAAAATATTCCATCTAGCTATCTAAAGTTTAGCTATCTAGTCTAAGGAAATAAGTTACCATTTTCTGTACTACGTACCACTGAAAGATATGAATCCAAAATTTATTCATCTAGTTTTAAAAACAAGAATTAAGATGAACTACTCTTCTGTGATTTTTTTTTTTTCCTTTTGTTCTGAGCACCTGTTTAGGGTATTGAAAAGTCTCTTTTATTTTAGTTGTGTTGTTATAGAAATGTAAATACTGTTTCCACTGAAAGTACAGACACATTATGAAAAATAATAAGGGAAGACTGAGGAAAAACATACTCTCATTATAAAAATTGTAGCTTCACTATCTGTCTTCTAGAGGGAGTTACATGAGCAGGTATGTTTAGTTAATCTAGTCTAAGACCTTTATCTTCTTTGCATCACAGCCTCAAGCAAAATGAGAAAGATAATAATCCAGAACAAGTGCTGGTTTAACTCTCTGTTATAAGCTGTGTGTAATTTAAATCCTTGTTTCCTTCAGTAATTATATCAGTAATGACAAAAATCAGATCCTGGACTGAAATACATGTTACCAAGTTGGTAATCTGCCATCCTTCACATTCCCCCATAAAAAATGAAATTGTGAGTCAACTGTTTAGAAACAGAAGATATCATCCCAGAATAACTGTCTGGAGATAGACCAACTATTATCTCACTAGAAGTTAATGCAACTATATATAAAATTAAAAGCCAGAAACAACAACAGACGGAAGGAATGCAGTCAGCAGCAAAAAAAGCATTGGTGTTTAACTGCAGTTTTGATTCTGTGCCTTTCCCAAGGGTCCTCTTCCATCTTACACTACATCAACCATTTGGCTCACAGACTGTTCTGTACACAATGAAGATAAGCTGCACATGTCGCCCTATCTGGCATGTGATGGGTCACGCTGCCTGGCTGTTTGCTCAGATTTGACTAAGATCTTCATATCTCTCTCATGTTGTTTCTCGTTTTCCTGTCCATTATGATGCTTTCATAAATCTTTATTCTGTTTAATTGCAGCCAGAACCTATCCTGATTATAGACAGATGAGAAGTTCATTGAGTAATTTTTTTAATGATGATAAAAGCAAGAGTAGCATTATTATATAGTCCTTGGAAATTTAAGTGTCATATTAAATAAGAGGGAAAACAGTAGTTGTCATTCCATTGTTCTTCAAGAAGATGTAGATTTTCTGGATAAAGATTTTATTAGATCAACTGATAAATGGAGAAAAGTGTGATCTGGATCCCTGCAGATCCTACATTCCTCAAAGAGCAACAGAACAAGAAAATATGTACATTAATATTTTCTAAAAATGCAGAGGTTGCATGTGAAGGGATGGACATTGTTAGTTTCTTGCTTTGCTAGAAAATCTGAAGAGAGATACTTTCGAATGTATACAGGCAGAGATAGAAGTGCAGTGGGTTTTTTGCTTTTATTTTATTTTATTTTATTTTATTTTATTTTATTTTTAAAACGCAATAACTTAGTCTCAAACAAAATTATTTTTAGATTTTTGAAGAGATTTGAAAGAAAGGTTTATGACATAATTTTTATGTTTACTTCTCAAAATAAAAGGATTCAGAGCCAGATCTGTATGAAACTTTGGCTAATTAAAAAGAATATTCAGGGTGTGTACTGTGAATTATATGTGAAAGCAAATCATCTCACAAAATTTGAATCTAGAAGTTATAAAGAACATCTTATGAAATTTTTTTGTTGATAATTATCTCTTGCCCTGATTTACTTCTCACTAACATGTTATTTGACGCTTCTTCATCTAATTTATTCATAATTAGTCTTCTTAGATGGAAAAAGAAGAAAGACGATTCTGATTTTAATAAGAAATAATCAAAAATATGTGTTCACATATAATCTAAGAGAAAACACAGTCAAATGAAGTATGCAGTTAATTACTGTTTGTCAGATGCATTCAGAGAGAATGACTGCCATTTTGTCCTGAAACTCCAGAAAAACAAACAGTAGGTATTAATAACCAAGACGGAAAGATATAAAAGAGTAATAGGTAGAAGTTTGTTGTGCTCTGGAAAAAGTCAGACTGATAAATGTACTATGAAGGATAAAATACAATTTATTTAAGACTGAACAAATTAGAAAATAATTATGATCATGTAGGAATGGTGGTATGTGAAATATACCTTGGCAGAACAGAACTCAGTCAAAAATCTGAATCTGTTCCATGAATGAGGAAGGCTGAAATCCTGGTGCTGTCATCAGACAGGTTTTGGCTCTTTGGTATTATACCTGTTCACTGATTTATCCCATGGAGAAATAATAGTTATGAGCAAGTATAGATAAGGGCAAAGACATTCTTAGAGTTAAACATGAGATTTTCAGGTATCTCTCTTAAAGTTAAGTGTATATATTCAGATTGTAGATTCCAAAAAAAAAAAAAAAAAAAAAAGATTTTGAATATTTTGTGTTAGACATTCAATAAAATGTTGGCATCTCTGCAAAAAATGGGTAAGTAATTAGAAGACTGAAGCATGCGTTCACTGGCTTTTGCAAAACTCAAGCTGTGAATACACTACATTCATAATGCAGAAACGGGGTCATATATGTATCTAAATTACTAGGAATATTAGAATGCTGTACTGTACCATCCGACATAGCTAACTAAAAAGCTGTTAGTAGAAAAATACTTTTTCATTTACATGGGAAGGAGTGCTGTCAAACTTCTTTCTACTCCTCCTACAATCCAACAACAAACTAAAATCATACATGACTTACAAAAGAAAATTTCTCATCATAGTCTGTATATAGTATTAGCAAAGCATTTGTCAAGTCATTCTCTTTTTTGGGGGGGAGGGGATTTTTGTCAATATGCATTGTGCTCTGATGTGTGGTTCTTTACATTTGGCATAGATCTGATTTTGTTAATAATGAATTTTCCTGGCAGAAGTCTACTCGTTTAGATCAGATCTTGGAAATAAGCTCTTCTGGACTAGGGATTTCATGGAATTGTGCTGGTATGTGCACAGTGATGCCAGGTTGAAGGAGTGATTTATTTCAAATTTTGGGCAGAAGATGATAATTTCTGCTGCTTTCAGAGCAGCAGAGTCATGAGAATGGAGTATTTTAATTATTTTTATTTTCCTATAAAGGATTTCAACAAGCATAACAATACTTTTGCCAGAGCTGAAGTTGAGACAGGAAAATTGCAAGCACAAATTTTATATCATGCTCAACAGAATCAAATATATTTGATCCTGGAGGTTTTTACTCCAGTTTGTTGCAGATCTAAACATTCTCAACTTTGCATAGCATAGTAATTCACAGTGAAAAGAACTGCAAAGATTCAAAACATAGCCTTTTTCTTAAGTCATCCCAAAACCACACACAGCAGTGGGAAGAGTAACTGCTTTATCAGTTCAGACCTGTGGAAGAAAATATATCAGTAAATAGAATGTACGCTAGGAAAGATGAAACCTGATAGTTTTGGTGGAAGATGAGGATTTAAGGTTGATCAGTGCCAAGGTAAGAGGAATTTTATCAGCTGCCTTGAATTCAGCATGAAGTTTTCTTGTTATTTCACCCCTGCTTGCAGAGATGCTTAAGAAGAAATTTAGAAATCTCACACTAATATGAGCAGTAAGCTGAACCAAATATAACAAATAAATTGAATCAACTAATTAAGTCACTTTTTTATATTTGCTTTTAATAAGATTAAACTTTCAGTATTTATAAAAAATACTTGACAGTCTGAACCACTGGTGGCTATAATGCTTCTTAGCTGTGTGCACATATGATGTAATAGATATTTCACAAGTGGATGATACAAATCAAGAAGAGAATAAGTTATTCATTTCAAAGTTACTATTAAACTTGACACTCTTCAGCTTTTATGGCCATTACATTAAGACTTACTTTCACACAGTGGCTACATGTCTTCTGAAGAACCAACCAGCCAGATCTTCAATGTTTGCTATGGCATAGATGTGTGAATGCATAACTCTATAACATGGTTAAGCTGCAGTTTAAAACAAACAAACAAATAAAAATCGACTGTGGAAGCTTATTATATTTTGCAACACATTGGAGATCTTGCTGACAATCCTCAAACTTACAGACATATCCCAGTAGGATTTAAAAAATGTTGTATCAAGTAAATAAACATGTCATCCAGCCACCTTATGGAGGTATAGGGAATAAAGTTAGTATCTTCATCACTGCATCTCATGCTATTCTAGTTCTAGAAAAGAATAAGTAGTTGCAGATTTAAAAGAAAAGAAATAACTAAGTAAATAAATTAAATAATGATTAAACATGATATTGTATGTTTGGAAATGAATACTGGTTTGTGTACTATTTGTTCTGAGGTATTTGCCGTCCATATAGAGAATCTTTTCTTTAATGTGCAGGGTTTTGCCTAGACATAGACTTTTTACTTTCCAGAATGGTCCTTTAACTTCTGAATAATCAAAAGCAATAAGCAATGTTCTGGATATCTTGGCATAACACTTCTATCAGGGCATTTAATACCATCCTATTGGGATGCTCTGGGGGCTGATCATGCTGTGAGACTGAGGCAGCATACCACTGACAATGGAAAAGCTGTGACCGACAACTTCTACCTAATTGAGGTCACCTCACATCCTTGATACTTTTAGAAAAAGCAATTCCAATGTAATGAGGCATATGAGCTGAATTAATCAAAAGGATAAGAGCAAGTTAATTTCATCTTAAAATGTAATTATAATTACAGAATTTTTATACTGACAATTAAGGACACAAAGTGTTACATGTATATGTGGAAGATAGCATTTCTTGTTTGTGCATATATTCTAAAAAAAATATTTCCATGGAAATAATTGAGGATTCATCATGCTAGTTTTAGACTAATTTCTCACTGAATTTGCTTGAATGGATTTATGATAAGGATCTGCCTAAGAAGAGCTATTATTTCTCCCTCTCTCTCTCTCTCTCAAACACACACACACACACACACACACACACACAAAAAAAAAAAAAAAAAAAAAAAAAAAAAAAAAATTCTCTGGGTGACTGAGAATGAAGATTAGGGAAACTGAGGAAACTGAAAAATGTTTAATATTTACGCATACTAGAATGTCTGAGACATAATCATCAATACTACAATATTGAAAATGCCTTCTTAGTAACATAAGCGAGGTAAGCAAATTCTTGGCCACAGAATAACTGCAGTATTGCCTGTTATTTAGAGCTTAATAAGCATCAAATGGTTTTCTTTTTATTTTTGCAACCTACAATAAGATACATTTTCTCTTCTTTAAAAAAGTGTTTAAACTTGATATTTGTGAAAGTTCAAAAGGAATAAAAAAGAATATAAAATTGTTTGACTTTTTGAAGTTTCCTCTCCTCTCCTCTCCTCTCCTCTCCTTTTTTCCTTTCTTCAAGCTGTGATAATGATAATTAAATTAATTCCTGAGAACTTATGCTCCATAAGATTGTTATTTTCATTCATGTGTTCCACAAAGGCCTTTTCTATGTCTGATACTATTAAATATCTTTATCAATGGAGTAAGTAAAAAATAAAAATTGTATTGTTAGATTAAGTCACTGGAATCCTAAAAGCAATAAAATGTTCAATGATTTTAAAAAATAAAAGAAGAAATTTAATGGGAATGATTGGAAAGGAACTGCATTGATGAAGAAATAATAACAAATTTTAATCAGAGATAATGTATTAAAAATTGAATACATTGATGGGAAAATATGGCTAGCCACATTAGCAAAAAGTAAATGAGAGCTAGAGAAGACATGCAAAATACATCAGTGCAGTGGTGCCTCTATAAAATTAAATAACTCAAACATAATTATCATTCTAGAATGTGTAGTAAGTCAGTCATCTGCCACATGTAATTATCTTTCTCTGGACAGTCCAAGTGAGGTCCTCAGGTACAATACTGTTTCCAACACTGAGCTCTTCATTAAAGCTAAGATACAGAAAAATTCAAAAACAAGGAGTTTAGAAGACAGTGTTGCAGGATGCTTTATACAGTGTGCATGGCATATAAATAGCAGACAATGTAGTGTAAGACATGAAATGTAATTAAAAAAAAATACTGTAGAAATAATCGATCCTAACTCAGTTAAAAGGAGTGGTGTATCTGACATAGAATCTTTCCATTTTTATATTTCTATTATACCAATGCTAAGCTGTTTTATTATTATTATTACTATACAACATCTAATCCTGTGCAACTAAATAAGCTTTATGACTTTATCAATCAAATATTTTGAATATTGTTCTTCGAGAATAATTTTTTTGCAGAAAGAGATTCTATTTATTTCTTTCCATTTCAGGAAAAAGAAAATAAATTTAAAAAAATATTGATTAAGCAACAATATTGGAATAGAGAATAAGAAGCTTTATGGGACAAAGAATTCTCTGGGGGAAAAAAAAGGGAGATATATGGATACTCCCGAACAGCATACAGATCTTCTTTCCTCAGACGTTACCTTAAAATGTTCCAGAAGGAAAGATTATTTTTTCTGTTCCTGTCTGGTTATTTTCTATTCCGTATCTCTGATCTACTGAGAATGACTTGTAGGAATTTGCAGCACAGTGCATTTTGTAAAAATGTGGACTCCACATGTTTACAATGATGAATTTTGCTTCCTTGACTTCTCCACATCAAAGCTCTCTGGTATTCTTCCAGCTACCTGTCCTCCCTCATACATTATGTCACTTTTGATACTTTGTAGAAGCAGCTGAAAAAAAATAGCTGCTGCTGAAGTCTGAAGTAACTTTAAAGTTTCATTCACCATTACTACCAGCAGAATTTAATGAATTACTTTTCCGGAGATAATTTTTTTGTTTTTCCTGATCCTGCATGGTTGACATGGTTGAAATATACTCAAAGAATACTCATGTTTTGCTTCTCCACTTTATGTAACTCTTTTCCAAACTCTGGTGATCATACCTGTTTTGGTTGTTGAGCTGGAAGCCCGGTAGAATTCTTCCTGGTGTGCAACCCCATCCATGGCAGGCATGTTGGAATTAGGTTGTCTTTATGAGCCCTTCCAACCCAAGACATTCCGTGATTCTATGACTCTATGATTCCTCACTGCTGTGCTCTGGGTTTCCCAGTGAGTTGTGCGATGTGCTACGAAGTGACATAATAGAACTTCCCAATAATTTCTAAAGCTCCTGGCAGTGTGTAAATGAGTTTCCTTAATCTAGTAATGCTAGTGATGTTAATGCATTAATATCACATATGAAATATTTGAGAAATGTGAAAAACTTGTAGAATAACACTTCAGATCCTTCAGTATGTATAGTATAAATAACTATGACATGGGGACAACATTCATCTGCATCATGATTAGAAGAGACTAATGGTCTTGTGATTTCTTTTTTTTTAATGTATGTGGCACTTATTTATTTGAAGCATGACTTTGATAATTTCTTTAACCCATCTGCAGTTTCCTTCTACTTATCTTTACCAGTAATCAATTCTATGATAAAAATGGTGTTTATTTACACTGACTATTCTAGAGTTTTGGTTTATCATAGTTAATTTTAAAAGGAAGGATATTTATAGTATTTTCATTAAAAATTCTGAATGTATCCAAAACTAGGAACCACTGGATTTGATTTACACTAATTTGTAATTTAATTATAATTTTATATAATTTTACTGTTATGAAACTCTAACAAACATCATCTATAACATACTGAACAATTACAATCCATCTTTTACAGTACTCCTTGTGTTGTCTCTTTTTGTATTTATGTATGTAAATATGCAAACAAAAAATATATAACTCTATACATATAAATAAATATGTAAATATTTGAATAGATATGGGGATGCTACAAAAATAGTGCCTCCTGTTTTATTATGTTGGCCTACAATATTTGAGGTGACTGTTTGTGACATGGAAGCAAAGATTGAACATTTCTATCAATATTCCATTATATTTTCTTGCCATGCAACAGATGGCAGCAGACAGGTAGTCTGATAAAATTGCAAAGAATATGGAAGTGCACGTGAAGCAAAGATGAGGAATTGAATTTCTATATGTGGAAAATAATCGCACACGTTGACATTCATTAACACTTGCTAAATGTTTATGGAGACAACATAGTGGATGTGAGTACAGTGAGGTGATGGGTAGTATATTTCAGCAGTGTCAAGCTCTTCCATTGTAGTTCCCTGCAGATGAAGCTCTTGACCGCCACCTGCAAGTTTAAAATAAACTTACCAAATATCTTGAGATCTCATCATTGCATAAGTTATTCATGCACACTATTTTCAGGATTATGAGGTGAAGGGGCCAGTGGACAATATCCAGACACAACTATCTTATGCATTTTTGGATTTGTTCTCATTCTAAGAATCCATTAAACATAAGTGATCCAAGGCAGAGACAGTACTCTGAAAACTAATTTGAACAAGTTCAGAAGGATTGCTATTTTTTTCTACATTTTGTGAATCTCACTGTCATAAGTGCAATGCCAGATGAACATATCTCTATTGCTTCTAAACCTGAACTGTCCTGCTTAAGATCACTTTTGTGAGATATTAGACAGTAGTACAGCTAAAATCTGCATTTAATATGAAAGGGAGGCTAATTTAAAAGTATACATTTGTTTAATAACTTACCGAACAGATATTGCTTCAAATGACAGGATATCAGCACTCCATATAAAATGAGGTTACACACACACACACACACACACACACACAAAAAAAAAAAAAAAAAAAAAAAAAAAAAAAAAAGAAAATTGTAAGTAGGGAAAAAAAAACCAGATAGGTAAATTGAGATTATGTTTAAGAAGATGATTAAGGACAGGGAACATCTCCCTTATGAGGAAAGACTGTTCAGCCTGGAAAAGAGAAGTCTGAGAGGGGATCTTATTGATGCCTATAAATACCCAAAAGATAGGATTCAAATGGATGAGGCCAAACTCTTTCCAGTGATGCCCAGTGGCAGAACAAGAGACAGCACAAATTGGAACATAAAAAACGCCACCTGAAAATGAGAAAGCCTTCTTTGCTTCGAGAGTGAAGAATGCTGGAACTGCCAGCCTAGAGAGGTTATGCACTCTCCTTCTCTGGAGGTATTCAACCTGTTTTTAAATGTTTTCCCATGCAACTTACTGTAGGGAATCTGCTTTAGCAGGGAGGTTGAACTATGTGATCTCCTGAAGTCCCTAAGAGTCTATGATTCAGTGGGATTATCAAAAATATGAAATTTAGGCCTCTAATTGCCCTGAAATCAGTATTAAAATTCTCAATGCCTTCTACAGGAGCAGATTATTTGCAATGCTATTCACATTTCTATATCTCACTAATAAGAATTTTTATATATCTAAGATTAAAGAAATATAATATTCTGATGATTATTCAGTTACACCAGGGTTTCCTCAGATTTCATTTGCAAAGTATATTAGTACATCTATCCAATAAAATGTTAGCTGCATCCAACCTGTTTTCCTGGTATTCAATAGTGGTATGATTGAAAAGGTGACCAAATAGGTATCTAAACCTTGTTTTTACCAAATTCTTGCTCTACTCATAAAATGTGTTTTTAATAAAATATTTCTGGGTTTAAAGTTACATTAAAATCATTCAGATATAAATATTGTTAAATCACCTAGTAATAGCTTAAGTCAGACAGTCAGGAAATGTTTACAACTCCATCATTAACAAAACTAAAATGAAAAGTGCAAAAAATATTTAAAAGGAATTATAAAGAAATGGGAAAATTCAGTAATGAAACAGTATAGAGGAAGCCATGTAGAACTATACATCTTTTGCTGCTTTACCTGAAGCATAGACAACTGTCTAAAAGATGCTTAATGATGTAACTGGCAGGCCAACATTAATAATAATCATATCTTGTAAAGTAATATTATTCAAAATGAGATAGTTAATTAGATACAGCCTTTGAGATTTTTAGCTTTCAACATTCAGAACAACAATCAGAGAGTTAATAGAGTGAAATAGGATAAGGTGTTGGTTGGATATAGTGCAAGGGGCCAAAGAAACCAGAAAAATCAGAATACTTTCAGGGAGGAAAAAGAGTGAATCAAGTGACACTTTCTGTTTCCAGAAAGTGTTTGAGAACTGATATAAAAATGTATTGCATATTCTATCCAAGATATGTCTGTAATATACTCCCATTATATCAAGTTAATTAATCTCATGTGAGAATAATTTATCTTACAAGAGGCAGAAATGAATTAGCAGGACAAACTGGTACCTTCAGCTTATGCCTGTAGAATATGGGTCACAAATCCAATCATATCCTAGGCAGAGAAATTGCAGTCATAAATAATAGTACAGTCAATGCACCTCACACAGGAAATATGAAAGTCTCAGAGAATGTCAATAAACTAATTGAGTTTGAACAAAAACATGGAGAAATTTCAACAGAAAACAGCGTACAGAATTGGATGGAATCTAATAATACAGTTTTAATGGTATTATGAATATGATAAACTGCAGTGTAACAAGTATGAAACAAACAGTATAAACTCAACTTATTTTCTGAAACTTTTTACTGATTGGGAAAAACAAACAAGGAGAAATTGGTTAAAAAAAGTAAAACGATACAAGTCAAGATAGACGAGAATTATTTTATCAGACTAGACTGACACTGCACCTATTCCACTATCCTCACCCTAGTGAATACATAGGAAAATCGTTTTCTTTTTTTCATCTATTCTAATTTCGATCTGCAGAGGATGCCTCTCTGCAAAAGCCAAAACCACACTGAAAGCTGAGATTGTGCAAGCCAATGATAAACAGTAAGACAAAACATGCAGTTTGGTTAGTCTCCTGCGGAGTAATCAACTTCCTCTGTGGAAGTATACAGGGCTGCCTGCTCTATAGTGGTGTCTTACAATATGTCTGCAAAGAATCTGATGCTGCTACTGCTGTCGTCTGGTAACAAGGGATTTTAAAGTCTGTTTTATAGTTCCTTATTATGATACAAGAACATATCTCTTTCTGACAGGGTAATTGATATGATCCCTATTAACTCTGTCCCTAGAACCCTAGTAATTTAGTCTCACTCTTGCAAGTAGTTAAGTCCAGTAAAAAATATTTTTAATAGTTTTCCAGAATTTTTTTCCAAAATGAGATGGTATACTAAATAAACATTTGAATTTTCTATTCTTCACTGTATGGGAAGTGCTGAGTCACGGCCTGAACCTCTGATTAATCACCTGAGGCGAGCCATGAGTCAGCCAGAGGAGCACAGGTGAAGGCAATTCACCTGTGCTGCCGGAAGGGGTGGAGCCAGGCTCCACCCCTCCTAGACCTATTTAAGAGCTGGCTACCAGAGGGGAAGGATCTCTTCTGGAGATCCCCTCTCTTGGTGTCTTCTGGTGAGCTCAGCCAAAGGGTAAGCTCTTCCGCTTATTCTCTTTGTGATCATTGTCTACCTTGCTTGATTCTCTCGATTATATTGTGATTACAACATCTTGATATCTGTTGATTAAACAACTATATTGCAATTATAGCATCTTGATTATACACTTCACCTATATAAAAAATAGGGAAATTATTTACTGTTGAATGCAGTATATAGAAATTTGAAAAAAAAACCACCCTAAATATAAAACTGTGCTCAAAAGGTTTATTTGATCTCAGTCCTATTAATGGAAAATCTGTCATGTAATCAGATCAACTTAGCTCTTCATTCTCACAGACTGCTTTAATTAATCAAAATGAATATTCTTAAAATATTGAAATTTTCAACTGGAAACATTTCTAATGATTTTATTAGATATCAAATGATGATCAGTGCTGAACAAAAGTACTTTCGAGTACTGAACAATTGTACTTGTACTACACTACAGTTATAAGGCCAACTGCTACTGCAGTTTCCTAAATAAACCAATCTTTTCCTAATCTTCGCCATTTCTTAAATTAGTACTTGCAGCAGTCACTCAAAAGAATGCTTCAAGAGCTAAAACATACAGAACCCATCTCAGGCTGCACCTGCTCCTAATGACTTTTTTTGTTTAAACTAAATAAGGGAATTTGATAACAGTGAATCCAGATCCTGGTGTATTTCATTTAATAAGCATGATTATTTGCAAAATATTTCTTTTTAAAAACCAGTTATTGCTAATCATAATTTAGGAAGCAGACACAGTTGCTTTTAAGCTTAAAGTAATAAAGCACTTGGAAGTCTGCTAATTTTTAGTAGCTGTTCATTGTGAACTACATGTTGATCTATCAATGCATTATTCCAGAGGCTATTCTTTAAACCATAGCAAAGGGATTTTATGTTACAGTATAACAACAACAACAAAAAAAATATAATAATAATAAAAAAAAATTAAACATCCTTGGAGAAATTTGAGTCATAAAACAGCTTAGATTCAGCTAGCTCACTTTCAGCCAAGTCAAATATTGGCTGTGATGCTAGACTGCAGCAAAACAAAGCAATTTCTTGATGGTAAAGTCACTAAGTACTTACAAGTAATGTCGGATTCCTTCCAGAATCTTGTAACAAAGTGCACTGTGACCCTAGAAAAAAAGGAATAAGGAGCTGTGCTTTGTCAAATCTGCTCTGGAACACAGAGGCCAAAATAGCTGCGAAATATGCAAGCAAGAAGCCTATTCATAGATTCAGATTCTTGAGAATCATATTAAACCAAAATCTTCAGGAAAGGCTGTACGAGATCCTATATTTTGAGGAGAGAAATTCAGTAAAATTCATTACCATTCATCTGTTTTTTTCCTAATTTTTATTTTTTTTCGTTTTGAAAATTTTATGCAGTTCTTAGATTTTATATTACATTTTGGCACAATCTTTATCAGTTATATTGCAGCTCTGGTGACTTAATTTCCCATTTTAACACCTGGTCTTCTAAGAATCTTGTTTGCTTGAATTTAAGCCTTGATCTACACTTTTATTACCCATTGTGTTCAGTTTGCTCATTTGTGAATATATTTTGACTTATTTGTTTTGAAAAGCCAAAGATGGTAAGAGAATGAAGAGTGTTCCATCACTCTCTTGACTGCTATTGTTTCAAAACAAAAATGGACTTTGACTTCATTATATACAATATCTTGAAAGGACTAAAGCATTTTACTCTACAATACCATCATGTAGACTAGTAAGTAACTTTATAATCTATTTTTTGGCTGAGAAAACTTGTTGAAGATTTCCAAGATAACGACATTTTTCCATCATTTATATCTTCTCCCTAGTTTACTTTGTATGAATCCAAAAAATGTCTCAAAATCAGCATTCCAAAGTGCATGCATGAAGCAGAAAGTATCTGAAAAAATAAGTATATTCAGCCTTATTGATAACTCATACCATTTCAGTGGTTTAAATTTCAAGGCAACAGCAATAAGCCTTGACTAGATATAACTGTAAATATTACAGGGTTAACCTAGATGTAGTAAATGATATAAATCCTTCAGTGTAATGTCAAATAATGCAACAGACAAACAGTCAATACATTATAATGCATTTTTGTAGTGAAATCATTTATATTTCTTCTAAAGGGAACAATTTCATTTCAGAAAAACTGACATGAATATGTAGACAGATATAAGTGGTGCATAACCATTCAAAGCAAAGGTATTTCATTATTCACCCTTTTCACTTAACCTACTGTATGTGAATGCAAGATTTGTCTGTAATTTTAACATTGCTCTAAGCCTTGGAAAATGTGTGTAGTGACTTTGAACAGAGCTACCCTCTAGTGGTTACATTTTCAATATAAAACGGATGTCATTTTCTCCTCAGAATGGAGTGTTTGCTTAAGAGCTGAAGAGATTAAAAGAGAATTTTTTCTTTTCCTTTTCCACTCTATCAATAAAGAGAAATAACCTTGGGTTTTTCTGATCTCTGGCAAGTTAATTGCATTCCTTCTTTTATCACTTCAAGTACGGTGCTGGGAGCCTTCCTTGGTTTCTTGGCCCTAGTCTGGAGAGATATGACAAAATCGAGTCTACTGAAATAGATGTACAATCACCTGTTGGCTTGTTTTCACTGAAAATATTTTTGTCTTCCTTTCCTTCACATCAATACAAAGTGGATTGGATATAATTTATTGCAGAAATGTTTCTACAGTTGAAGCAAGGGGCTCCTATCCAGGACGCTAGAATTCATTCCTAGGTCTGTCATTGAATTTAACTTGTGACTAGACATTTTAACATTGCATACCTCAGTTTGAAATAGTTGTAATAATGTATTCTTCACTCGAAGTGTTTTACTGAGTTTTAATTATGTATTTTTAAAAATCAGTTAGTTGTGAATAGAAAAAAGTGCAGTTCCACACCACTACCCGTAGTTCCTAATCAGAGATGAAACTCAGTGAATAAATGTAGTCAGGCATCTTTTTCAAGACACGTGTATTGCTGGGACTGTCAGACTCCAAGCTATTTCTGCTGTGTCCATAGACAACTTGGTCCATTCTTAACCTAGTTGTATAAAATTATTTCAGTATCCAGCAGTACGTTAAAAAAAAAAAAAATTAGCAGCAATTATGCATCATCAACTATAATATTAAAAGTATCAGAGGACAACAAATATCTACAGGTCATGAAGTGATCAACACACTTCAGTACCCAATGCGCTGCAGGCACTACAGAGTAGTTTGATGCAAATATTTCATAGTGCTGCAATGTCCTGATACACATAATTACTGAAAGAAGTCTATAATAACAGCCCATTACCTTTGGCATTTTTTCTGTGAAAATAATGGGAAAACTCATAATTTACACCTATGGTCATTTAGAAATATCATCAAGCAGACATCAGTTAGTTGGCTATCCTTAAGGTTTGATGGGAAGAATTAACAGCTAGGCATCTTTGTATGGGGCAAACAATAATAATAATAATATGACAACTCCGTATCTTTTCTGGATAAGTAACGTAAAGCAGTTCACATATTAGGTATAGATTAGATAATTTAAAAACAAAAACAACAACAAAACTATTATTCTTTTTATGTTTCAGTAACTAATTCAGAGACAGTTATTTCTGAATGTTCGGTCATTCTATTAATATTTGCATACGTTAATTTCAGCAGTAGTTTTATGCAAGCTACATTCACTATGTGTGCCTGTATATTGTCAAATGTTGTTGACAACAAACTATGTAGTAAGGTTTGGTAAAGTTACCTAGCAAACTGAGACCTGAGGAATTAAAATAATTAATACTGATATGATGTTTAGTCATTCTTTTCTATGTACTATCATGAGTTTTGTTTTTTTTGTTTGTTTGTTTTTTTTTTTTTAAAGGAAGGGGAAGCAGAAGTACTTCTAAGGCTCATCCTTCCTTCCATTAGGTTTAGGTTTTGGATTAGGATTTTGTTTGAGAGAGAAAGCCGAGACTGCTACGTTTAGGGGGACCTAAATGACATTTCCCTTTGCAGTTTACTTCTTCCTTAGACATCTCCAATATAACTGAAGCTCTAGGCTTTTCACTGCACTCAGCTCTAAGTCTAATTCTAACACCAACTCTATCCTAGAGCTAAAAGAACATAATTTATGTTTGTAGTTCTTAGGCATCAGACCATGAAGGGCATTATGGAGCAGAAAGTACCAGCCTTCTCATCTATTTATATACTGAGGTCCATTATGAGTCCTGTGAAAGGGACAGATGTCAATGTCTATTCTTTTGAAAGAATTTCGACTCTGGGACTTATGAAAACATGAATTCATGGACTAGCATTAATTATCCCCCATTCTTCGTAGTTTTATGGGCTATCTTTAGGGTTTCCCTGCTTTGTACTTGTGAGAGGATAGCTTGAATGGGGAGAAATGACTATACTGTGACTTGGTGACAGACATCTACTACAAGGGAAACCAAGGTCTATCATCCAGGATTTGAGATGCTGCTGCAGGTGTTTAACATCTGGGTGCTTGATTAAGTAGTCTGCAGGTGGATAAATTTGTTATAGAAAGACAGGTATCCAGAGACCTTGTGAATTCACTCCCTGATAAGACCAGGTCATTTAATTAAACTCTTGTAACTACTACTGGCACCACTGATGTTGAAAATCATGTCTGAAATTCAGAAGTATGACTTAAGAGATTAAATATTCTGATTTTCATCATGTACTCCCAAGTACTCAGTCATTATCAACTTACTTAATATATTAAGACCTTAACTGACAGTTATTCTGATATACATTTCATCTTTTCTTTTTTTTTTCCTTCCTTCCTTCCTTCCTTCCTTCCTTCCTTCCTTCCTTCCTTCCTTCCTTCCTTCCTTCCTTCCTTCCTTCCTTCCTTCCTTCCTTCCTTCCTTCCTTCCTTCCTTCCTTCCTTCCTTCCTTCCTTCCTTCCTTCCTTCCTTCCTTCCTTCCTTCCTTCCTTCCTTCCTTCCTTCCTTCCTTCCTTCCTTCCTTCCTTCCTTCCTTCCTTCCTTCCTTCCTTCCTTCCTTCCTTCCTTCCTTCCTTCCTTCCTTCCTTCCTTCCTTCCTTCCTTCCTTCCTTCCTTCCTTCCTTCCTTCCTTCCTTCCTTCCTTCCTTCCTTCCTTCCTTCCTTCCTTCCTTCCTTCCTTCCTTCCTTCCTTCCTTCCTTCCTTCCTTCCTTCCTTCCTTCCTTCCTTCCTTCCTTCCTTCCTTCCTTCCTTCCTTCCTTCCTTCCTTCCTTCCTTCCTTCCTTCCTTCCTTCCTTCCTTCCTTCCTTCCTTCCTTCCTTCCTTCCTTCCTTCCTTCCTTCCTTCCTTCCTTCCTTCCTTCCTTCCTTCCTTCCTTCCTTTTTGCTTTTATAATTCATCATAATTATTCCATATCTTTGAAAAAATTATTCCTTGTAAAACATTAATATGTTCTTACATTAGACTTTAAACATGATTCATTTAACAGTTGCGATATTAAAACTCTGACTGGATAGTTTAGTTATGCTACTGCAGAAGAAACATGCTTATTTTATTACTGAACCACAACTAGAAAATAAAGCTTTATAAAATATAATTAATTGAGCACTTTGAAGGTCACTATTAATAAAAATAAACATGTGGATTATTAAGCCCATAGAGAAAATCATTAATGACACTTTTAGATATCCATAAAACCAATATTCTAAAATGCAAGTGTAATGAATTTTATCTGAAAGTTACAGTAGATTCCTCGTCCTCTGTTACAGAGGAAAAACTTTCAGAACCTGATGTGTCTACCTTAGTAGTTTGGTTATGAAGTTATGAGGTGTTAGAGAAAAGTAGCATCATAAATTTTAGTCACTATATTTCTCATCAAGTGTCCTTCAGTGTTTATCAAAATAACTCATTTTCCACAGTTATTATGAAGATTCTTTTTATTCCCAAAAAGAATTATGAATTTTGGAGAACTTTTCAGTTTCTTTTCATTTCTCTTTTTTCCCTCTTATCATCATGAGACAATTCCTAGAGGACATTAATATGGTAATAGAGCAAGAAATGGCAGAAAAATATCATTAGTACCCAACTTGTCTATTAAGAATGAATCCAGAATTCATAATTATTCACAATCAAAATCTTTGTTAAAATTAATTTCCTTATTTTCACAGTGTCTTGAAAATCTCATTTTTAACAAATCACCTTTTCTTTCACCTTTTCTTTTACTCTCTAGTGAAAAGAAGCTGTTGGATGTATACGGTTGATTTCATGTATTGTTGATTCAGGTTAAGAATCTTTTACATTTAATCTATGAGTTGTCCCAGAAGTCAAAATATAAGGAGTTAAGATACAGTAAAGGTGTAGTAAGGATTTCCAAAGAAATACAATCCTGAAATATGATGGCCCTGATTCTTATTTACATAAAGACCTCTTTCACATTCTGACAGCAGAAAGGAACCTTAAAGTGTATTTAAATGTAATTTATGCCCACTCTAAGACTTCTTATGCTGCCAGTACTTTATAAATGAAAATCAGATCCATTATGTTGGATTTTACTTTTCTTTCATTCAACTGTTACATTGTGTATGTGGAAAAAAAAAAATCTTAATATCTTTGCAACCCACACTATTCTTTCGAAAAATATTAATCAATGCCAAGAGCAAAAATCTAGGGTTTAAAAGACAAATAATTTTTAGAGTTAAAATAGGTGAAAAAAATATCTTTGAAACATAGAAAATTATTTGAAGTGCAATATGTTAACAACACCTTCTTTGATTTTTCTTTTTGTAGTCTGAGAAGCTGTGATAGGGCATGCTAAATATCAGGGAGAATGGTTTGGGAAGGGAAGGGAAAGGATTGGCTAAATTATGTCTGGCAGAAAACCAACCTTGTGACTAGTCTTAACAGTAAAGCAGTTATGGATGTTTCACAAAGAAAAAATGAAGCACTTGGAAGAGGTTATATTAAATGTCATTTATAGGACAAATGTTTATTTCTCTAGAGAAAATGCATTATGAAGGCAAATTGTTAAGCCCTTTTTTCAGATTTGCTCTTACAAGACACAATTTTTGAACAGAAAATTCAAACTGTGGTGCTGTGGTTGCTGTCAAACTATGGTGTCTCTGGCCCTTATAGTTAACTGCAAGTAAACTATGAGACTTTTGCTTAAATACAGCTCGGTTCCTGTGTAGGCTGCATGCAGCCTGAGTTCAAGGATTTCTACTTTTTGCTTTGACTTTGAATTTCCCTGCAGTTCTGGTGTTCGCCTTTCCCAATTTTAAGTTTGGTTTTCCTTACTTTTATACCAAGGTTACAATGGATTCTGGACATTACTTTAGTGACTTTAGTGTAGTTTGCTTGAAGTTTTATCTTTTTTTTTTTTTTAATTAAATCAAGTTGATTCCAAACCACAGTGAGGTGGAATTCATTTAACATGTGATACAGTTGTTGTAAATGACTGAATAGCAAAAAGTTCACAGTCTGAATCCACAACTGTAATTTTCCCTGTAGCTGACAGAACTGATGAAGATCTAGGGCTGAGTGGCTGAGGAGCCCAGATTCCCATAATACTTCAACATGATTTACAGAGTTTCTGAAACTTAATGAAATGTTTTAGATAAGCTTCTACTGTTCTTAATATATTTCTTCCTAGAAGTAAGATGTCCTGATTGACTTCCTTATACTTTATATTTAGTTATTTTGGAAATCATTCAGAAAACTATTTGTTTAATATTAAATAATACATAAGTAAGGTATGTGTATGTGTACGTAAGAATTTTGACTGATGAGTGGAAACAAGACATTTACCATTGATCGGGTCAAAAATTATCCCTATGTTACCTGCCTTTTTTTCAGGGCACTTCAAAAAGGTTTTCTAACTTATAGTATATTATTACCATTTTTGCATGTGTAAAACTGATTCACATATAAGGTGAAGACTTCTGTCTTTATCTCTTGAAAACCCCACTCATTGACACAATATTGTTCTAAGCATATATGAGACACACACACTAATAGATTTAGCCAGATTAAGGGGCATGGAGAAACAGTGAGACTACTGATTAATGTGATGATTGGTTTTTACCGGTAATTGCAGCCTGAACTTTAAAGATTCTTTAACACATTGTGGTACAATAATAGTTTCAAGCAAACTATAAATGGGAGCATGCTGAGGTTGTTTTTTGAAAATGCACTGAGAGATTACTTTCAATGAGGGCTGTTCCAAAAGTAATATCTCCTATTTAATTATGTCGATCCATGGTGTCAGAGACAGATGCTGTTGGTATGGCAGTAGAGGCTGAACCTTTCCAACAACATTCCGTTACATTTTGTTGCTGTGTGATAGATGGAAGCAGAGGGGCAGACTGACAAAATGGTGCATGACATGGAAGTGCATATGAAGCAAAGGTGTGTCACTGAATTCCTCCATGCAGACAAAATGGCACCAACGAATGTCAATTCATTGATGCTTTCTGAATGTTTATGGATCCAAACAGTGGATGTGAGCACAGTGAGGCAGTGGGTGGTGCATTTCAGCAGTGGCATCAGCAGACAGTGAGTCACTTCTGCTGATGCAGATTTTTCTGAGTGTGGTATGCAGGTAGGCTCTCATTCATTGCTGGCAAAAATGCATATCTAATAAAGGTAGGGACTACACTGAAAAACAATTTTTTGTAGTTCAGAACTTGCTCTATCAAATAGTGTTATTGTTTTTTTGTAGCTGTTGCAATTTCCATGGAAATAAATAGGAGGCATTAATTTTTGAGAGTAAATATGTAAATATGAATTGCAAGCTAAGACAAAGGATGAAAACACCTAACTGAAATATGAAGAGTGGATCTAATGTTACCCACATGGATAGTCGCAAGTCCAGAAATTATCTGTTTTGCAGATTGCATCTGTACTTTGAATCCATCAGTCGACATTGCAGAACAGTCCTTTGACCTTCACACAGGGAAACACCAGCAGACCTCTCAGAGCGATGTTTAAATGATAAAGAATGTCTTCTATTTAAGCGACACAATAGATGTCACATCTAATTGATAGTGACCTGGAAATAGTGACCTGGAAAGCTGGAAATATCAGCTGTGAGAATCAGAGTACACATATACACATATATCAAATATGGATACATATCAGTCCATTTATTGTACAATATTAATTATCATCAAAAATTTTCTGGTCCAATATTAAAAAATAAATCTTAAAGAAATATTGCGCTGCTTAAAATAAATATTTACTGCTTAATTACAGGACAGCAAGCATTAGCTGTATTAAAAAACAAACAAAAATCACTAGAACACTAAACAAAAAAAAAAAAATCTTCAAAATCCAGAAGTAATTAATATAACAGCTTTATCTTTCCAGGAGGAAGTTAACTTTCTGAGCAGGATAGGTGAATTAAACCTAAGTCTTACTACAGTTTTGTCGGGCTACCTTGCTCACTGTGTATTTGCTCTGAATGTCACGACATTATACCAAGAGATAATATTCCTTGAAAGTGTGTACAGGATACAATAGAATAGCATTCTTCCTTGTCATTAGAGGACAAGGAGACAGTATAAAAATACTTACGTTCTCAAATCTTCACATATAAAGTAAAATAACAAAGATATTATCTGAACTAAACTCAAGATCTGAAGGCCCTCACTGCTTTGGCAATTGCATCTGTTTGACTCTCTTCAAGTCAGACTTGTATAGGTAGTAGAGAGGGCCAGGGAATGGATGGATGAGGAGAGGCACACAGGATGAAGTTTTTTAATCTTCTGTATCACTGGACCTAACTGATGAAATTGACAGATTTTGAATCCTTTCAGCATGCCTGTGGAGAGGTAAACACTCATTACTTCCTACTACAAATGCATCATTTTACTAGTGTAAAGATCTCTTGTGATATTGAGCAGAACCAGAAATAAAGTCCCAATGTTTATATATTTTTTTGCAAGTCTTGATTCCCCTTGTAAAAAGCACATCTCATTTTCACTGATGTATGTCACCACAGACTTTCATAAACATCTTTCTTTTACTGCAGTCCAGGTGTAGGTGTTCACCTGAGTAAATATATCTAACACAATTAATTGAAGTAAATCCTTAAATGTTGAACAGCTGCAGCTTCTTTGGGAAAAAATAAAATACATTAGGGACACAGATCTATTGTCACCCCTCCACACAGTCAAATTTTCACCTGCATACGTAAACACACAGACACTCATCATGTATGACTCTGTACTATTCTCAATGGCATTCATTCCACTTTAAAACACCTGTCAAAACAATCATTTAATTAGGTTAAGCTGTCCGGCTTTGTGAAAATCTTTTACTGTGCTCTTATGTGCTTACTGCAAAATTGATTGACCAACTTCTGAGGAGGAAAAGGTTTTTGCACTTGTGAAAGTTAAAGTCACCATTGCCAAACAGGAAGGAAGGAAGGGAGGGAGGAAAATGAGAGTGGTGTCAGGCTATGACTGCAACCTGATAATTTCTAAAGAATACAAGATCTGTAGCTTATTTCAGCAGAAGCTAAAGCATTCGCACTCCCACATCAGTTATTCTGTCTTGATCTGTCTGATATTCATTAGGATTCTGAGGTTCTTAAATATAATTGGAGAAAAGTTTCCATGTATTACAACAGTTAATAGTTAATATTGATACTTTCATTATATTACTATGTTCATGATCTATTTAGTATGTGAATCAAGATGATTAAAAAAATAATGCAATCTCTGAGGCACTTACAATCTAATTAAAACACAATTACGTAAGAGATGATCAAATAAAGCTTACCTGACAATTAATGTGTAGGTATTTGATTTTAGTTCAGTACTAAATGGTTACTTGTATTCATAGACTGGTAAGATTTTGTTCAATTTGTTTATTTTTATAGTAACTGTGAGGCAAGACACTCAATTTATCTGAATGATAGCGTCTCCACTGTGAAAGGAAAAGAAATACAAAGACTGTAAAAAATAATTCAATTTCCAATAGTTACCCATACACTGTTACTGGTTTTGCTTTGTTTCCTTGAAAACATCCTATTTTAACTGTAATTTTGGCTTGACTGCTCACAGCAGGGTGGACCACTTGTGATAAGATGAATTAGCTAGATTTTATCAAGAAAAATTTCAAGCATACAGTGCTCTCAGACATTTCAGTGTGGCTGTGAAATAAGGTATTTTCTGATCAAAAGTCTCCTGGTTCTCTGGATACACTTATACTTTCACTAAGACCGTTCATTTTCCTTCTTTAGCAAAACCCAGCCTCAATCTTTTTAAAAATTAAAATGCTTGGGTTTTTTTCTCTGCTGACTTTTCCTTCAAGCTTCCTTCTCTTTTGCTTTTATATAATATTGCTCTTATGTGTAAATTTGTATGAAATAAGTGAGGTGTGCTTTAATTTTCCAGGCTTTTATTACATTTGCATTTGTGCCTTTATTAAAATCTTTCCAACTCTAAGACACTATAGCTGCACAGAAGTTGTGGTTTATCAATTATGCCCTCTAGAATGTGCAATCATTTGTAACTTTGCAGCTTCCTTGCAATCACATATATAGCAGTTCCTTCCCTGATAACCAGAAAATGACACACAAACTTTTTTAAATTCTACACAAAATAATACTCAGGTGATACTAATTTTCTGAATTCAAGTGGAGTTTTATTTCAACAAAGATGATCTCGGTGTTGTTAGACATTTACTTATTTGTTGTAGAATTGATGAACCTTTTCTGCTTTGCAACATATTGTCTGTAGACAGTTATGTTAGGATTTCTCAGTTGTTGTTATTTTGCTTGCTTTTAAGACGATATAATTTTTGCAGTTTCATACTATATCTAATGACAAATTGCTACGGAAATTTTCACACTGCCCCCAGCTTTTAGGCATATAATACCTCAATTCTGTATCATGCTGGCAATCATGCACCCACAGGGTGAGTTGGTCTAGTGAGCTGATTTGTTACATACCCCATGTTAATATTTCTGTTACTTTCACAGAGTAACATATCCTCAATTTTGAATTTGGTTCCTTTGAGTCTTTTTAAAGTTTTTAATATGCTTTTCACCTTTAGAATGGAAGAGATTTCCTGCAGGATTCCTTACAGCACATCAAAAACACCGTTTCGCTCTTTGGCCTGACCTGCCAGCACAAAGTACATTGAACATACTGATCATACAGATGTCCTTCCACCGGCCAGGCTTCCTGTTTCATTCCTTTCCAATCACATGTGTAGCACCTGAGATTTCAGTCCAACTTACTTAAATCCAAGGTTCACAAATTACCAGCCTAGATTCTCTGGGTAGAGGTTTTGGACTCTCATTTTCAGGTCATATTTCTGTCTTTTTGCTATTGGTCATCAGAAAAAAAAAAAACAAAAATACCAAACATCTAAACATCTACTTCCTTGCTATTTCTTTGCTGTGGCCTGGTGTCAAAGCAAGCAACTGACTTCTAATATTGTCTTACATAAGAGGTTTAATAAGCTAGTTTGCTTTCAGACAGAGATTGGATTTTGGCTTGATTTCCCTTAGAAACTGAACATGGTGATGAAAATAAACAAGACATGGATTAGTTAGGAAGTTTAATGTATTCTATTCTCAGCAGCTCAACTTGTCACAGAGAGTCACACACAGAGAGATTGACCAAGAACCCATGTCCAAGGGGCATTTTCTGTTCTGGATTCTGATACATTACTTACCTAACAGTCCATGACTATAAGATAGCAATTAGATTTAATATAGTTGAATTTATGAGAGCAAGCAATCCAGTCTGTGCCTGAGCTCCAGTCAGAAACTCAATTTCCTTTTATTCCCTCTTCACTTGCCCAAACGATCAGCTCAGTGGTGCATAACCTTATACACTTTGGAAAAATCCTGTGCTGGGTTGTACAAGGACTCAATATCTTATTCATACTATTTTTGTGTATCCTGGCAGTTGTTGCAATACTACTGCTAAAGTTGTTTGTTTTTGTTTTTTGTACTGGCTCATGATGTGATTGCTAAAGCTTATTCTTCATCAAAAATGTAATGGATATGAACAGTAATTGCAGAGAGTTAAAAGGGGTTAATTGGGCACACAATTTTCTCTGCAGGTTGTCTGCTTTGCTGTAAAATCTAGTGACACTGTAAAAAAGCATTGTCCCAATGGAAATATGAAACGTCCATAGAATGCGGAAAGCATGCTGACATAATTTTGACAGGAAGAGAACTATGCTAAGCTGCTTCTATTGCTACATAAAATTTTTTTATAGGTATCCACAGAGCACTTAATTCATTTTTTCACTTATTACACTAGTGAAAGACAGGAAGAAAAATGTTTGCTTTTAGAACAGATGACATATTCTACAACTCAGTGAATACAATGCAAAAAGTGATTGGGCGTGGCTGAGTTACTGTAACAAAAAGGTGAGGAAAGGAAGTGAAATATTTTCTATGAATTTTTATGATTATGTGTGGATTATTTTCTTTATCACATATAATTAATTCAGTTTTCACTTTATTGCTTGTAAGAGATCAGTGATCATTGTCATAAAATCAAAAGGCTCTAAACAAACAACAAAAGTAAATCCATATACAAATTATGTCACCTGGTAGGGATTAATTTACTACCTAATTCTGGCCACCTGTCCTGGCTCTGTCCCACCCCATGTTGCTGTAACATAAAGTCAATTGCTCTTTCCCTCTTAGGGTTTGGCTTGACTTTGGGTGTCTTTGTGTTAGCAGTCAGTGAAAGCATGGGTGTGCTATCAGTATGTCCTTAATGTATACTAGAATCCCCCTGCAAGCCTGATGAAGAAGGTACAGATAGTATGTGTATTATCTGTACCTAGATTCCAACTAATGTTGATGAGTATTGGGGTGGTCTTGGGTATGTGTATGGACTGGAAGAAGAAATCTCTGAGTAGTTTTGCAGAGAAAGACTTGGTTCCAGTGAATGGGAAGCTGGATGTGAGCTGGAGATATGTGCTTGCAACCCAGAAAGCTGACAGTACCCTGGGCTGTATCAACAGAGGAGTTACAGCAGGGAGGAGGGGATCGTCCCCTTCTGTTCTGCTCCTGTAAGGCTCTGTCTGGATTACTGTGCTCAGGCCTGGTGCCTGCAGCAAAGGAAGGATTTGGAGCCGTTGGAGTGTTCTAGGAAGACCACACAAGTGGTCGGAGAGGTGGAGTGCCACTCTTAGAAATAAAGGCAGAGAGAGTGGGGCTTGTTAAGTCTGGAGAAGAGAATTGTGGTCTGTGGAGACCTCATTGTGGCTTTACAGTACTTTGAGGGAGCTTATAATCAGGAGGTAGATCGACTTTTTATATGGACTGATAATGATTGGTTACAGAGGAATGATTTTAAACTAAAAGAGGGTATACTTATGTTGGGTGGAAATCTTTTATTTAGAATGTGGTGAGACGCTGGCACAAGCTGTCTAGAGAGGTGGTGAGTGCCCCATCCCTGGAGGTGTTCAAGACCAGGTTGGATGGTGCCATGGGCAGCCTGATGTAGTGGTTGGCAACCTTGCCCATGGCAGGGGGGTTGTAACTAGATGATCTTTAATGTCTTTTCCAACTCGTCATTTTATGATACATGATGGAAACAGGATTGCACCCTTTACACGTGTTAATAAGTCTTGTAATACTGTCTTTGCTAATCAATTCCAAATCAGTGTAACAACCCTCTGCAAACTTGAGAGGGACAAAAAAAGAATATGAGGCATGTCTGAATGTGGCTATTCTTAGTGAAGACCTTTCCACTAAGATATTTTTGTGGTGGAACAGTGAGCAAACTAAGAGAATCTAGGCATCTTCCCTACAGTGATAAAGAAAAAAATTGCCTCACACAGTTCATTATTGCTCAGGTTTTAAAGATACAGAGAAAGGATAATTCTTACTGAGATTTGCAGTAAGATGGATCTCCTCAGGCAACTTCAGGGCAAATTTTTTGAATGTTTGTTTGTATGTAACAATGGGAAAAATTGTAACAAAATCATTATTCAGTACAACAGTCCTAGTAAAGATGGGCTAGCCATTGAGACATTCAGCCTGGACATCAGAGAAAATTTCTTTACTGTGGGCACAATCGAACACTGGAACAGGACTCCTAAAGAGCTGGTTGATGCCTGTCAGCATTCAAGAAACTTTTGGAAATAGCTTGCTTTAACTTTAGGTTAACCCTGAATTCAGACTGATGAACTAGATGATCTCTGAAGGACCATTCCTACTGAACAGTCTATAATCTACTAATCTATATTTTGGGAGACTAAATATTAGAGATTATTTTTAATTTTGAGATACCAGGTACATATTTAGAGGAAATTTTGAGTTTGAAGTAAGTAGAGGCATGCTGCAACAAATCTCACTCTTTTTGTGGATAGTACTAAGATAAGTAGCTATTATTTCCTCAGTGTCTCTGCTTCATCTGTAGCTCAACATGCATTTTTAAACACTGAATTCCTGCTAGATTTACATAGTCCTTTCTGAGATATATATTAGCAGTGCTGACTTATTTACGCAGTTAGGTACATAGTGAAACTTGTCTTTTGTCCTACCCTGGAGAAGTGAAATATGTGCTACTTTGCAGGCAGGGTTTTTCTGTAAAGGTCATCTAAAATTGTAAAAGAAACCTTGGGGATTTTTTAAAGCTGGACATGGTATTACTTATCAAACTTTTCTGCTTTTCATGAAAGTCAGAGATTTGGTGAGGTGAATGTTCAGCCACAGCAAAACATACTCTCTTGAGAGGTTGGTTATTCTGTCTCCAGAATGGTATGAGCCAGTAAGTCCTTAATGATATAGGGTGGGGAAAAGACCTATTAGGTTCAAGCACAAGCTTATTGTCAGGTTTTAAAAATTAGGGAGAATCTGACTAAAATTAAAAGTCTTACTATTAGCATAGGAAGAGTGTAAGAGAAAAAAAATGACATTTCATTGAGTTGTTCTGTGTGTAATCTGCAGAATAATTGAGTAACAACAGCAAAAGGTTGCTACCTCCTGCTACTCCGTGACTTTTGAAAACAGAATGTATCAGGTAGGAATGCATTTGTGCACATCCTTCTGTAATATGGGAATCCTAATAATACTAAGGGAACATCTCAATAATATTTCACGCCTGGACTTTAATGTGAAATTCTTACTTTATATTTGTGCGAATCTTACCTCCAGGCTGCAGTGGAGCTTCAAAGCTCTTCAGAGACCAGGATAACAACTCAATGTGACATTTAAGAAAACTCCATATTACACTTGCTTATACAGTGAGTGGCAAGGCACTAGCCTTTATGCCTTTTGTACATTCTGAGTCACTTCTGTCTGCCTTTGAAACTGATGTCCATAAAATGAAAGATTAATGAGATCATTGCTAGCCATCTCTCATACAAATAATATTCAGCCTCTTGTATAGATATTTATTATTTCTTAAGTTCTTCATTCCTTCCTCTTTTGTTCTGAAAGAGGATCCGAAGTATAATTTCTATGTTTTGTGTAAGAGGACATTTTGCAGAAGAAAAGGAGAAGGGGAGAAAAGAGCATGAATAGGAGAGAATGAGACAAGGAAGGGAGAGAGAGAGAGGGAAGAAGCAAAGAAGGAAAAAAGATGATAGAAAAAATGAAAAAAGGAGAGAGAAGGAAGGGAGCATTATCTAACACATTTGACTCTGCAGGCCAAGTATGGGAAACTGGAGGGTCCAAAGCACCCTGCAAAATGATCAGGGTTGCAAACTTGTTGTTCATGTTAAAGTTGAATCCAGCTGTTTGTTATGGTTATGAAGGAAACTAGAATTCTGAAGCTCATAACTCATCTAGCTCCTTTTTCCTTAATTAACTACTTAACTAAAAAGTACCTGCTAAGTTGCCATGTGCAATTATTTTATTACTCAGGTTTTCATTTGAAGTTTCTTGACATTATGGTATCCGAAAGACCATTGTTATCATGAGAAAGGAAATTAATCCATATCCCGTTTTTCCTTACTGCATAAAACTCTAAATCCTGTGCTTCTTTTCTCTCTCCTCTAGGAATTTCTGTGGTACAAGACAGAGCATGCGTTAAAGCAGAAATATTTTAATGGACCATTGGATTCCTTACCAGAGGTTTCAGTGAGGGAAATATTTTTGCTTTGGTCACTGATAAGAATAAAATGTACTAAGGGGCACAGATGTTTTTATATCTAAGTTACTACGTGCCTCTACAAAACCCAAGGCAGAGAAGTTTAAACTGGGAAGCCAAAAAGTATCTAGTTTAGAAGATTCAGTATTTAGAGCTTTTTGCTTTGGTTAAAGGATAGCAAAAAGTTCAGTGCCAACTTCAATTCAAATCACAAAAGTGACCCACAGTCCCAACAAGCAACTGTTCTATGGTGACTTCCACTTCTATTTTGAGGCAGTGCTCTTTCTTTCTCTTCCTTTGAAAACAGAGTAAATAAAAAAGGGCAGGTAGTAATCAAGGAATAGTTATCTTCATAAAACAGTGATGCCATGTGTTATTTATCAACACCTGTATGACTGTCATCATTGGTATAATCACACTGAGCCATCTTACCATTAAACTGAATCAAGGAATAGTATATTTAATGTAATAGATATAGGGATAGTAGACAAAACTTACCTAGAATATTTAGAGAGGAATAGTAATTAGAAGCATCTTGAATCTACAACAGATTAAGGAAATGTAAGGAAGGAACTGTAGAGGGAAAATAAGTTGCAAATTTGAAAGTCAGGAGACTTTCAGTATTAGAATATTAGAGTAGCGGGAAACTAATGATAAAGCTCTGAATGGGTCAGTCTCAACATTAGAGACTCATCATTCTATTTATTCTCAGCTCCTGTTATGAAATCCACTCAAATGGCTCTTGGAAACTGCAATGCTGATTGCTGGTTTGGTTTGGGGAAAATCTTGCTCACTGAGTTCATACTTGGAACATAGGAAAATCATTTCATAGCTAGCATGAAATAATATTTTTTTACTAGCATTTGATATTTCTGTGGTCTATGGTCACAATGGAATTTTCTCCTCACAGTGGAATCAGGAACACATGACAAAACCAGAGTTAAGGATTAGGCTCAGGAAGAAAACAAGATAAATATCCCTGACTGTACCCCTGTATCACAGGAAAGGAGATGACCTGAGGCAACCAAGTAAGATGAGCAGGTGGAAAGGGAAACAACTTGTAACTAGAGCACAAATGAGTTTGACTTAGTCTCTTTTAAATAGTTTGTGTGACCTCTAGTGGCCTTTGCTGCCTTTTGTGTCTCTGCGTCTTCAATTTGCAGAAATCACCTGGACCTGAGTGATAGGGGGGTGAAGGTTGGCTTTGACTACTCTTCTTCCTTTAAAAAAAGGCTAAAAATATTTTTAATTAAAATAAATATAGCAACTTCCCTTTTTCCTGGGTAACTGATCCCAGAACAGAATCACAGAATGGTTTATGTTGGAAGGGGCATCAGGAGATGATCTTGTCCAACTTCAGACCACAGTCAGCAAGAGCAGGTTGCACAGGTCTATATCCAAGTAGGTATTGAGTCCTCAGAGAATGCAGAATCCATAGCCTCTCTGGACAATCTGTTCCATTACTGAATCACTGGAAAAATAAGTCTTTTGTTTTGTTAATATCTACAAGTAATTTCTTGCATTTCAATTTATAATAAGTGTATGAATTCTTGTTCTCCTGTTGAATAAATCAACCAAGACCTAAGGTGAAAGATATTTTAGAACATGAAGGACTAATAAAATACATGATAGAGGCAAATTAAATGATTATAAAACTTACGTATTCCACATATTTTTGTAAGGCGTATTTTCCTCCTTCTTTCTCTTGTTCCAGCAATTTCCATGGCCTCTAAGCCTTCTCACAGTCCTTACTCCGTGTTTGTTTCTTTGGCTATGGATTTGCTTCCTGTTGCTCTCAGGAGATCCCTTTCCTTTGCTTCTGCTGGCTGCTCCCAGGTTGCCCCTTCTCTCAAACTCTGTTGACCCCTCATGCTTTGTGGCATCTCTCCTTGCCATGGGCACTATTACTCTTAGAAAAGTACAATCACCTCACCCTCTCTCCCAAAGGAAACCAGAACTTAGCACCAAGGAAAAGCAGTCTTCTTCCCTGTCATTTATACATGTTCTTTTAATAGAATTATATATATATATTTAAATACATATATATAAAATAATGCAGGAGAAAAAAAATAAACATGATATCTTCCACCAGTACTATATATGCTAATTGTTGGGTATTGTTTCTAAACAATACTGCTAGCTTTCCAGTATGTTGGCAAGCTTAAGAAGGGATTTTTTCCAAGATCTCCAGTAAAAAAAGGATGTATTATTCCAAATCAGAATGATTTCTTTTGTAGAGTGGTTCATTATGCTGCAAGTAGCAGATGGTAGGACTACTTGCCAAATAAAGTATACATAGCTGATGCAGGAAGGTATATTCTTCATTGCTCTTTGTATAATAATTACACGTTTAATCATTCTATCAGAAAAATATAGATGTTAATAGAATTAGCTTTTTAGCTCTTTTACTTTTCCTGTTATTATCTTGTCCTGATCTCACAGGTTATTCAGTCAAAGACAATAATAACGATCATTACATACTATCATATCAATACATTATTATTTTGGAATTTATGTTACATTAAAAGTTTGAGTGATCTGGTTAAAGCAATAGGAAATCTGTAAGAAAAGCATAAAATATTACTATTATTTGTACTTTTTAACTGCTTCTAACCGAAGTCTGCCCTGCTAACAAAAAAATGAAAGATTTAATTCCCCAGTGTACATCACTGTGTCACTAATTGTGACTGACTAAATAGCAAATATGAAGGGGAGAGTAGGATCAGACTGAAAAGCTGAAAAGCTTAGATGAATTTAGGCTTTCTTATATGTGTGAGCAGGATAATTTCCTTTACCCAACAAGTTTTTAGCAGTCACATAATACATGAAATGTAAAAACAACATTCATTATTACAATCATTAATATATATTTCAAATCACCAGCTATTGAGCTGGCCTGAGCATTTTTCAGTCATTAAGGGTGTTAGCTTTGACCCTTTTGGCATTTGATTAATAATTTTGCAGTGTGATTGAACTCTGATATTCAGATGTTTGAGAAGACATAGCTGGTGCTGAGCAGATGGCATACATTGTGTATGGGAAGCTGGTATTGTTAGTTATGTTTGCACTGTGTTGCAATTAAATAAACACGGTATGTATATATATATATATATATAAATTTCTGATTTTATTTCCTAAAGAAAGAGCTGATTCCTCAATTGTCTGTGAGAAATAAGCTGTCATGCATTTTTAACATACAGTTTTTAATCTCTGCTCAGCAATAAAGACTGTTTATAAATGATATCTGCCATAAAGTAAGCAAAGATAATAGAACTGATTTGTACAAAGCATATGGACCCTTGGATTCATTTCCTTTTTTTATGTATTTCTTGTGTTTGCCTAAGACTTCTATTTATTGAGAGCTTAATAAAAAAAATTATTCTTAAAGACATCTCTTTAAATTGTGCACTGTCTCAGTTATTAATAGTGTGGTGCAGACATCTACTAAACTGTCCCCCAATATAATTTTAACAAAGAAAAAGCTAGCACAGATCTAGCCAATTATTGACTTAATTCTACCTTGTGAAACTTTAGCATCTTCATTTAATAGAAATGTACTATTAATGAAGATATGCAGTGCAAAACCAGCTTTTGATATCTCATATAATGGAGGAACATTTTTAATTTATAAGCCTTAAGATTGCATCTTTTTATTATGCCATTTTTCTTAAGTAGCATTATTGTTGAAGGGAGAATAATAAAGCTGAATTATTATAGTAGAAAATAAATCTATGAAATATCTTACTAAGTCTAGTCTCTTCCTAACTTCTACAAGAATTGATAACATCCAAACCTGTGATTCTAATATCTTCACAAAGTTGTTTTCAGCCCTGAATAACCTAAAATCTCTCTCAGGAAGGAGTCTGACTTCTGAGTTTTCATCTGATATTAAGAGGCACTGTTCTCATTGAGCTCCCAATATTCAGATGAGGCATAAAATTTATGACTGGGATACATACAATTGTTTAAAATGTCATGACGCTTAGGTTTGAAAAATTTTAATGCGAATTTCTCTTGATATTAGATGCGTGTTTTAAATACTGTTAAACTGATTCCATTAGAAATATAACTTAATGTTATACAATGGGAAAGGAGGAAATCAGAACAATCACTATAATTTCAATTAACTTGAATAGTGTCAACAATCAAAACAGTGATTTGTAAGCACTTGGGAAGAACATGATAGATATTGGCCAACTTTGACCATCAGGCACAAATTTTGACAAGGCAATCTAATTTCTGACTATGCTGTTGTAACAGTCGATA
Source organism: Tetrao urogallus (assembly GCF_951394365.1). NCBI lineage: Eukaryota > Metazoa > Chordata > Aves > Galliformes > Phasianidae > Tetrao > Tetrao urogallus. The sequence continues at coordinate 42,452,663 of NC_136819.1, read as the reverse complement.
CAGATGGAGAAGCAGTAGAAGTCATAAAATCTGTTTGCTCTGAAGCTTTTGTCTCAGATGATATTTTCCTCAGTAAATTAGGGAAATAATGTAGAACAACTACTGTAAGGACAATACAAAAGTGATTTCAGAGTGGCATTATCAATGACTCACATTGTGCAAAGGGGTGTGAAGATGGGAGCTGTCGTGAATTTAGTGATGTTTCATATTTATACAAATGGCACACAGACAACTTGAGGATAGTTCAGAAGGTTCTGAACATCTGAGTTCAGAAGCTTTTTACAGTAAAAAGAACTTTTTCAAACTGAATATGAAATTGAAGTTTTAGAATAAACAGGTAAAATGGATGTTAATGAGTAGTCAACCAATACAATATTAAACTGGAAGAACTGCATGGACTCAGAAAAGACATCTATGAAATACAGTAATAAAACTAATCACTTAAATATAAGTTATATGTTATATACATATATATGTATATATGTTTAAAAAGCTGCTATTAAGGGGTGAAACAGGACCAACATGTTTGATACTCACACCAAAAGACAACATATACATATAAAAATAAAAACAATAGTAGATATAATTTACGTAGAATGTATAGTTACTGAAAATGGAATTTTGGGTCCCACAGACCAGACTTTCAAACAATACTTGCCACATGAATCAAGTAGATCTGTTGTACGAGCTGAGCAGTAGTAAAAAGTGTAATGCTATAAAAGGAAGATGCTGAACTATAACAGCAGTAAATTCAATATAATTCTGATTTTAGTAGTACTGGTGGTTTCTCAAGAATTTACAGAGCTTTGTTGTGATTTCACATTGAAAAGTGGAATGCTTCGACAGAGTCATCAGAAAGAAAAATAAAATGAAAAATGTTAGAAGCATGAACTACAAGAAATGATTACAAGATCTAGCCTTGCTTAGTCAAGAAATAAATGACAGAGGTTAGAAAAAGTAATAGTTTTTATAATCTAAAAGTCTCTGCATAGACAAATAATGAATGCTGATTTGTTCTCCACGTTCAGGCTTAGTAGGATAAGGAAGAATGGATTTAAGTTTCAGTAAAGTCATAGACAAGGGGTTGGGAAATTTGAATAAAATATAGATGTGATTTCCTGAGAAGTGGTATTCATCAATAAATATAATTTATTGAACAGACATCTATCTGGAATGTATATGAAGTATGAGAGATAAGGATTAAAGGACTTATAAAATTCTCCCTACACGTATTTTCTATGATTCAGTAATTATATGTTTGAAATTCTGTTTCAGGAATTTTAGTCTAAGCACTAAATCTCAATAGCTGTACAGTAGTTCAGTTGTGACACTAATTATAACATTTCTGACAAAGCATCTTTGTTTGTTTTCTCACTGGAAGTCGTTCCTTCAATGCTTGTTAGAATTTGCTACAGTATTCCTCAAAGGTTAGTTTAGGCAACATTCATCCCAGGCCATTATCATTCCAAAGTGCTGATTAATGTCATGCCTGGTCTCAGTTAAAAGCTGGTAATGAATGGCAGGGTATTTTTTTTTTCTATCTGTAACCTAGAATTAAGTATGCTTTCTAGTTTACTAGCTGATATCAAATAAAAGATTTTGTTTGTCAGTACACTATACATTGGAATGTACACATTTAATCATTACATGAAGAAAAAAACACATTACTTGTAAAATAGCTCAAGAGTTTACAGACAATTCAGGAACAGATCAATTTGCATTTCCAAAGAATTAAGTCTATAATTTAATAGTAAGCATGTCAAAACAATTTCCTAGATGATTATAGATGAAGAAACATTTGATAAGAGAACATGGAACAGTTTCTCCTAGAAGCCATGCTATGGCATGTGGAAGCTAAGGAAGAGATACAAGACACCCATCTTGGCATCACAAGGGGCAAGTCGTGCCTAACCAACCTATTGGCCTTCTATGGTAGTGTAACTGCGTCAACATCAACAGACAAGGGAAGAGCCACTGATGTCATGTATCTGAATTTCAGTAAGGTCTTTGACATGGTCCTCCGCAACATCCTTCTCTCAAAATTGGAAAGATATGGATTTGATGGGTGGACTTCTTGATGGAGAAAGAACTGGTTATGATACCCATAGTATGTCAATTTCAAAGATTGCTCATGAAACTTTTGTTGTGGAGGGAGAATTCTGATCAGGAACTCACCCAATCCAGTAAAATGCAATATATTTTGAGGAAGAATTCCTCAATGTGATCGCTCAAAAATTCTACAGAACTAGAGTTAATAAAAAGTGACAACAGGGAAAAGAAGTATGAAGACAGACAGGGACTTCTAATACTTCTTATTACTTGGCATTCCATGTCTTCCACATACAAACTATGTGAAAACTAAGCAGAAGGGAGATTACAGAGGTACCAAAAGAAGTTGCTAGAAAGAATTTTTCTTTGAGAAGAGCAAAACAGTTAACACAGCTAACAGCTGCAGTAGCATGGGTTAAATTACTGAAGGTGTATTTGTATGCCAGATTTAAAATTCTGTTTATTGAAGTTTAAAAAAAATTAAAGAACAAAATTAAAGAATAATTTCATAAACCGGGGCACTGCTTTCATTTCTCCAATGATCAAATGAAGGAACTTGAAGTTGTTTTCAAAAAACAGATTTTTAATACAGCAAAAAACAAACTCCCAGACTCACTAGTTGTCCTCCATATATCCTTTCTCTTTCATTCTTGAACGTGACTTTTTTTTCAGGACATATCTTTTTAAGCTTGGAGAATTGTGTTTTTAACTAGTGGAAGAATGCATTCTAGTCACATTTTTATGATGTTACATTGCATCTACATAAAACTATTAGCCATTTTAGGTCATTTGTCAATTTATCTGACAAGAGTTCTTAATAGTTTATTTTCTAAAGGTTTGCTCAATCTCAGCTTCACAGAATCACAGAATTGCAGTGATTGGAAGAGATTTCAAAAGATCATGTTGTCCAGTCCTCCTGCTAAAGCAGCTTCTCTACAATAGGTCACACAGGTTAGTGGCCAGGTGGGTCTTGAGTATATCTCCACAGAAAGAGACTCCACAACATCTCTGGGCAACCTGTTCCAGTGCTCTGTCATCCTTACTGTAAAAAAGTTCCTTCGGATATTGGTGCAGAACTTCCTATGCTCAAGTTTATGGCTGTTTCCCCTTGTTCTGTCCCCAAAAATTGCTGAAAAGGGGTTGGCGATGTCTCTTTGACTCCCACAATTAAGATAATTATAAACATTAATCAATATGCTTGTATGGAACTTCCTATGTTCATGTTTTAGGCCACTACTCCTTGTCATATTGCTACGCACCACTGAGAAGAGCTTGGCCTCATTCATTTGCCTCTCACATCCCTTTAGATATTTGTAAATATTAATCAGATCCCCTCTCAGTCTTCTTTTTCCCAGGCTGAATAGACCCTTGTTATTCAATCTTCTCTCACACGGGACATGCTCCCGGCCCTTGATCATCTTTGTGGCCCTCCACTGAACTCCTTCTAGGAGATCCCTGACTTTTTGGAACTGGGGAGCCTAGAACTAGACACAGTAGTCTAAATTTTGCCTTTCTGGGGCAAAGTAGAGGGAGAGGATCACCTCCCTCAACCTGCTCTCCATGCTCTTTTTAACACACCCCAGGGTACCTTTGGCCTTCTTGGTTATAAGAGCACGCTGCTGGCTCATGGCCAACCTGTTGTCTACCAGAACACACAGGTCCTTCTCCACAGAGATCCTCTCCAGCAGATGATCCCCTAACCTGTACTGATGCAGATTTTCCACGTTTTTCCTCCTCAGGTGCAAGACTCTGCACTTGCTCTCGTTAATTGTCATTGGTTTCCTCTGTGCCTAACTCTCCAGTCTAGGTGTTGTCGAATGGCAGCACAGCCTTCAGGTGTTTCAGCCACTCATCCCAGCTTTATATCATCAGCGAAGTTGCTGAGGGTGGACTGCCTTCATTCTGATCATTGATGAAGATGCTGAACAAGACCAGACCCAGAACCAACCCCTGGGGAACCCCATTAGTGTGTAGGAAAGTTTGTTTTTAAAAAGACAAGAAGAAAAAATGTCAATTAATCCATTCTAGATTTAAGTAATGGGATCTAGGCTATACCATTTTAAGAATCCAAGGAAACCTATTTTAGCAATTAAAATATGAAATGTGTCTACACAACAGTTATGTACTAAAACATTCAATTTAAAGATGATACAATTATTTTAATATAAACTGATTCACTGAGTTTTTCACTTAGAGAGCAATATGTCAATACATTCCTTAATTACACAATTATTTTTAATATTAGTATAGTTGTAATTTCAGAATCTGTACAGAAAAAAAAAAAAAAAGCAACCAGAATATGTGAATAAGAAATTAGGGAAGTCTTACGAGATGTAATTTCATTAGGGTAGCTAACCATCATACCAAGAAGTAAAGTGTCTTCTAAAATGGAATTGGCAGGTTATAAGGATTTCTGAGAAACAAATTTTCCCTATCTAATTTAAGACTGCTGAATCACTATAGGCTCACTTACTTACTTTGGCATGGGTTCCCACAGAATATTTTCTTTAAAACTTTATTTAGATGAATTTTAATTGTAGAGCAATAATAGTAGAAAATTAACTGAAAATAAAATTATAAAATCCAAATACATTATCAAAATTTTAATTATGTTTTTAAATATTTTAGATCATTTTATAGGCATGCCTACAGCTTAGATAACACTTGTGATACTTGAATAGATTTTTTTTGTTCATATTCAAAATACAAGTCACTAAAGTAGATTAGAGAGAATGTACAAGGACTCTATTACAAAATCTTTAATATACATGCTATCTGTTTTATCCCATTGGCCAGTAATATGGTATTTTCATTGCTAACAACAAAGCATAGAATGTGTGAGACCTCAGGACTACAGCTTGTCAAGCTTATTTTGTGTGATCTTGCCTTGATCTGCCTGGCATTTTACTTTGACTTCTTTAATTGTAACAATATTTTTCTCTCACGGCTGGGTGACCATGCCTAATCAGACTTAATACTGCTTTTCTTCTTACAATGTAACCATAATTTTACATATGTAATTGCAATAAGTAGTTATTCTGTATGGAATGAGATATTAGTGATTCTAAATAACGAAGAAATGAAAGGAGAAGATAATACGTTAGTTGAAAGGGACATTCTATGATCAAATCTATCTCCCTGACCTCTTTGGGCTACCCAAAATATCAAAGTGTATTAATGAGAGCATTGTCCAAAAGTCTGTTGAACACTTATAGTCATGAGGCATCAACCACCTCTCTAGGGAGCTTTTTTGCAGTGTTTGACCACCCTCATAGTGCAGAAAATTTTCCTAATGTCCAATCTGACCCTCCCATGATGCAACTTTGGGACATTCCTGCAGGTCTTGACATCATCTCCAGGAGCAGAGCCCAGCACTTCCCTCTGTGCTTCTCTACCTCAGGAAGTTGAAGAAAGCAATGAGGTTGCCTCTCAGCCTTCAGGTCTGTCAGACCAGGAGTACTCAGCCTCTCCTCATAGGACATGCTTTCTATCCCACTTACTGTTCATACATACATATATGGTGAAATATTACAGAAGAACAGGATGCAATATAGAGGAATAAAGGGTGAATAAGCAACTGGAACAGGTTGCCTGGAGAGGCAGTGGCATCTCTTTCCTTGAAGATATTCAAAAGCCATCTGGACACAATTCTGGACCATTCTGTGATTTTATGAATCTGTGAAAGGCATACATGGTAAGAGATGGGTCACAGGTTAGCACTGAAGAGACCATGGCTATAAATAATTAATGAATGATCAGTTAAAGAAATGCAAATATGAACAACATTGTTTTCAGAAATATCAAAAGGTACTTGTAAGTAGTAAATTCGGACATAACGTAGACTTACAGAATCATAAAGAAAAAACATGTTACAAAATATTATTAGTAAGCATACTGAAGTGACACCAGCAGATCCTAATGTGAGGAAGAAAAATATGTAGTGTTAATACCATAGTCCTCTCTGTGAAGGATTTGGGATCCAAGTGATTTGCCATATAATATCACATATAATATACACAAAAGGCTCTTGAAAGGCAATAGAAAGATGTGCCTAACACCAGAAGAATGGATAGTAGCTTAGGAAGTGTCTGCAACAATTCTAGCTCTATTATTATTGAGGGTGTTCTGGTTTGGCTCTGGTTTGGTTGATTTGGGGTTTTTGGGTTTTATTTTTGGAAGGGTGATTGTATAATGGTATCCTTTTATTGTTGTTCCTTATTTTCTCTCTCTCTCTCTCTCTTTTTTTTTTTTTTTTTTAATTAACTTGTTACAGTTAGATATTTACTAACTCTTTACTTATACAGGATTTCAGTTATACTAACAATGATCTCCTGGTTTCACAGGTAATTGTTGCTTCCATTCTGCGCACAATCATTTTAAGCAGAAGTTACAATATTGTAGATATATAATTCCACTGCAGCGTGGAACCTTTACTGAGATCCTATGGAGTACATATATCAGGTTAAAGAAGTCTCTTTGCTAAAATGGTAAACTAGAATCTTATCTCCTAAAATGTCTCTAGATTAATCTCATGGTTTTCAGTACAGATCACACGTATAAGGTGAAATAATGAAAATGCCTAGCTTTTATATAGTGCTTATGTCAAGCAGGTCAGTAAAGAATACATCATTTGCCCCTTATAAGCAAGAATCAATAGGCATGCAGACTTGGAATCATTAGCATTTTGGTGCCAGAATTTCTATTTTCTATGCACTACCTGACACTAAAGGTTAGAACTTTATAGATATTTTGCAGAAGAAACCATAACTGAATGTGATGGCTTTTCACGTAAGTTTTTCTAATCTGACAGTGAAGTTATCATATTTTTGGCTATAGATATGCTACTACATTCAGGATTCAGTCCAGAGCTTGCTGAATTTGTTGAAATCTCTCTCAAGAAGTAAGTAATGTGATCCACAGACCATACCATCCCTTTAAAACTCCCATGCAATCCTCATCTTTGTTAAAAATAGATACATTCAAGTATTCTTAAAGGATGTGGATTTCCTATTAAAAATATTAATAGAAATTATTGAATAATATGTAAAGGAAGACTTTGGCATGAAATCTGATTCCTTTACAAATTCTAAAAACTTTGGCTTTTGTGCTTTATTTATGATCCTAATTTTGTTGTTGTTGTTGTTGCTGGTTTTTTTTAAAGAATGAAATGCATGTAGTTCATGAACAGAAACTGAAGAATACAGAGCTAAACTCATAAACCAGGTTTAAGTTTCATCTATGCTGTTCACATTGCCCAAAGGGCTTGTAAACATATTACAGGTTGCTCAGTAGTGATCCTTATGCTGATACACATGTGTCAAATTGAAGGCTAGAGACACACAAGGCAAGCAGTATGACACTGAGCAGAGGTGTCAGACACTCTTACAGTCCATCATGCTGTTGTAACCCTCCCCTTTCTTGGCACCTGCCTTAGTGCTCCACATTCGCTGTGCACATTGGACTGCCTGCAAACTGCTCTGGGGTCACCATCAGAAGATTGAAATGATCAGACATTTTTCCTCTCCCCTCTTGCACAGCTGCACTGTAAATGGAAAAATATGAGACACACTCCCCATGATCTGCTCCAGCCGGGGCAGTCAAGCAAGAAAAATGAAAGGAAAAAACCTGCAAGCAAATCCAAGAGAGCATTACCAAAAACCTGTCAGGGCTGGGAGCAGCCATTAAACAAAAGGACTGGAATTTATCATGACTAATAGACCTTTCTAAAGTGGAATGTTGCTGAAACTCAAGTTTTGAACAATTACTGGAAACACCTTGAGAATAAAGTTGTGATGGTCATAACGTTCATTAGAAAACAAAATATTTTATAGCAAGCAATAAATTTGAACACAAGGATATCCATTTACCCAGGTTTATACTACTCTGTACTCAACAGGGTAATGCTGCTAGTGTCTTACTCATAACTTTTCTATTTTCTGCAGCTATTTCAATGTCAGTCTTCAATAAAACCCAAATGAGTGTCTGTCACTTTTTACAATCAATGTAGTAGAAGTGCTCATCTGACAGTCCATTTCTCTACAATTTGAAATTAAGATCAGCCTTTGAAACTGAAAAATCGTGTCTCTTGATAAAATTATGTTGAACTACTGGGGCTTGCAGAAATTTTCTTCAAACAATTTATCTTGCATAACAAGGCAGAGAAATATTTGTTTTGATCTTTTTCTTTGTTGTTTTGAAAAATATGCAGACATTGATATTAGCGGGAGGAAAAAAAAAAGGAGTAATTCTAATTTAGGAAATACAGGGTTGGAAAACGTAAATATCCAATATTTTATCTCCTCAATCTAGACATAAAATAAATCAGTAGTCTATTACTTCATACCTTTAAATAATCAGCTAATGTAATTAAATCCCTTTGGTTGAAAATGTTTCTCAGATACAGATCTTTTGTATATTTACCAAACAGAATCTAAATACCCCAGATTTGTACCAATTTTTTCTGTTTGGATCTATATTTATTCAAAATGCATTTTGTAAAAATACAGTTTGTGTATTCCAAATTCTATTTTCTCTTTTTTTTTTTTTTTTTCCTCACAAATGTTGCATTAGCTCTGATGCACAGAGTAGACCATTACAGAAAATACAAGAATTAGAAGGAAATTTTTTACTCACATATAATTTCATTTACAGGTAGGAATGAACTGTAGCTGGAAAATAATTAAGTTCTAGGAAGACCAGCATTTTGCATACTTTTCTATTTCTGAATATGAGAAATTTAGAAATACATATGCAATCCTGTGTGTAAAAAAATAAAGTCTCATAATGAAAACATTTGATATTGCAAAGACACGTGTTTTAAAGTGGAGAGCACCAGATTCACAGCTCTTCATGAAATACCCTTGTTTAGAAGATCAGAGCGAGGTATGGGACTTAAGAGAGTTTGCTTTGTAGGCTACCATGTGATTAAATGTACAGTCATTGACTCTGGCCCAGTAGCTCCTGCTCCCAGACATAGAATTGGATGTGTCATAGTTTAATATAATAACAGTCAGGATACCTAATGTGCATAGGAATAACTGAACCAATTGGAAGCCTTCTGAATTTCATTTCAGCACTCTAGTGCTGAAGGGAAATATCAGGGAACAAAGAAAGAGGTGCAAAGGCTGTACTGGAATGTGATAATCCTTGCATATTTGCTCAAATAGAGAACCTCCCAAATTGTACACTGGAAGAAGATTTCATAGAATATACTTGCAAATTTCTAAGTCTTCCTGGAATAGTATACTAGCTGTGTGGTTCATCTCATCAAGATATTTTTTCAACATAAGGATAATAGGTGACTACAAGAGGTGGGTAATGGGGAACACTGACCATATGTATTGCTAGATCCAAATACATCCCCACAGGCATGAGAACATCCCTTATTTTGGACTTCCCACAATAATTCAGTTTAATAAAAGTTCTACGTGATGCAGAAAGTGAAGAATGAGTTGAAAGACAGTTCATGTGAGAAGGAAAAATTGTTAAGATCAGGGAAAAATATGTCACAGAAAAGGAAAATACACAGAAATATTCAACACCAATACTAACAATGTGGAGACATCTGAATCATTTTCTGCTTGTTCATATGTATTTTTAGTTATACACTGTCTTTTCCTACATTCTCCTCTGTCTGCAGTTCAACAGCCACACACTCCTGCTGTAAACTGATTTGTCAGCTGTGCTTTGTGTACTGGAAGGTATATTTCAGCAAGTGCAAAGTATCCCTTCCAGAAGCTGTGTTCATCTTCTTTGTATCATTTAAGTTTTAATGCACATACTACCAAGGCACATACATTATTGAAAAGATGTTCTCACCAACACTGACAACACAGTTCTTTAAACAACAACAACAACAACAACAACAAAAAACGCCAAAAAAACCCCAACAAAAATAAACCAACCCAAACAAACAAACAAAAATAATTCATGATATTCTACATCTTGCTTTCTCTAAGAAGCTTAAGTGAAACAGAATTAATGCACAAATCCAGAACAAAAGATCAGTACAGGGTTTAACATAAACCAATTTGTACTTGTATACAGACATACATAGCATATGCATGTATATGTTTTTATATTTATGTCTGTGTATCTAAATAATACATAAAATAGTGTGCTTGTATGTATGTTTGTGTGCATATTTTAACATATGTGCAAAAATTTTGAGTGTTGCAGTTGTAAGATAAAGGGCAAATCCCAAAATTGCAGTCAATTGAAACACAGGTTTTTTTTTTTTTTTTTCCTTTTTCTTCTTTTTTAAGTCTTAAATACAAACAGTTTTAAATGTTGTTATCTTGCGAGTCAGCAAGCAGTAATCTATCCTCTAAGCCAATTGTGCCAGAAAAAAAATTGACATGGTATAGTAAAAACGACATTAAGACAAGGGAAGTTGAGGGTTGGTACCTCTGTGTATTTTATAGTCTGAATCCAGAACTTATAGGGAATGATAATTAAAAGACTACAAAAAAAAGTTAAACTCAAATCCTTCCCTGCATTGATAGGCCCTCTGTTGCAGGCCTCTGAGAGGATGAAGTGAAGGTACCTTCATGGGGTACTGTACAAAACAAAGATCCTGCATAATGTTGAAGAAGATCTGTAATTTCCTGCATCCTGAATATATTCCAGCTCCACTCTGCCATCTTCTTGAGTCAGCAAGGAAAAATGACAAGAGTCCAGTTACTTCCCTCCTTTTCAGGACACTTCGTTTCCTGAGAGACATCTAAGTGAACCAGCTGACTTAACTCAGAAGCCAATTTGTTGTATCTGATTGAGGAAGAAGAAATATTGGTCCCATTCTCTTTGTGCAGTTACTGGTAATAGTCTGCAATAACCAAAACCTACAAACATAAAATTCCTATAGCCACAAATCCTAGATTACTCAGATTTCAGAGAAAAACTTTCTAGCTGTAACAAAATGCTGAAAAAATAATGAATTTAACCTAAAATTTATAGAAAAACTCTTTGAAAATTTTTTTCTTAACTTGATCTTCTTATATTTTAATTCTTCTGCTAGGAAGACGGTTGCTATAATGTTAACAGAAATACATTTTATTTACCCTAATGACTCTATTCCATTTTCCACTTGTTCTTAATTTTGACTTGTACAGAAGAATGCCAAAACCAAAGCAGAAAGATATAGAATTATAGTTAACTGTAAATTTGCCATGAAAGCAGGTATCACATAAAGACAGTAGACTATTCCTCAAAATTTTCATAGATGACAAAGTATTTCAGTGCAGTGGGAGCTCTCCAAACAAACATCATGACCAATTAGATCTGAGAAAACCATGAACCTGATATTACTCTCTGTAATCAGGCAAAAAAGAAATGATTGTCTTCAAGATACACAATGAAAATGTGAGTGAAAAGCTGCATAGTCTTATTGTTTGTGAATAACAAATAAAATGCATGCTTTGTAGGGATATTTAATAAGAAACACTTTAATACCTTTAAGATTTTTTTTTAAGTACTCAATCACATAATATCAGAATTACTGTGATAATTTAGAATATCTCCCCTTTCTCCATGTATTTACCTTTTGAAGTCAAACATGCTTGTCATCAGCTAGGAGTAGTGGCTACTATTGGTGAGAAATTATTTTTTGAAAAACAAAAGAGTTAATATGTTGGTTTGTTTTTTCTTTTTCTTTTTTTTTTTTTTTTTTTTTTTCAGTCCTTACCTATAAAAAAACACTAACTTTCTGCTTGAAGAAATTACATTTGCATTAAAATGTACTACGGTATTTGACTTCACACCAACTCTCAAGTTTTCTTAACATGTTTCTTTAATCAGGAAAATTCTTAACATTTGCATTGTAAGTCAGAGAACAATGAATTACACATTGGTTTCTGAACTGTGAATGCACAAACCAGTTTGTGAAGGCATACGAGATTAGCTTTACAAGAGTGTCATCTAAATCATATGACTTTAAGGCCAAGGCAAAGCTTTAAATTCAGGTGAGTGGGTTAGAAATCTGGAAGGCCTTATAACTAGAAATATAAAGCTATTCCAGTTTGTTAGTCATCTTTTCAAATACTACTGAAGTTTTGAGAAAGCATTGTGAATTTCCTGTAAATAGGAATTTTATTGCATCTCTTTTGAATCTGTTCATTTAAGGGGCTATAGGCATTTTTGAGAATTTACTTGTTTTGGAATATTGTATATTTATTAGAAGAGGATCTGATCTGAAAAGTTTGAAAAATTGCAGAGGAAATATAAAATTATGTGAAAGGGCATGTGAGTCTTTCTTCATGTCCAAAAAATGTCAATAAAAAGGATTATTACTGTTTCCTGTACATCATTACTACTATATATCATCTTCAGAGAAAATAATGTTTTTCCTTTATCAGCAATTTGTTTTAAAGTATAAAAACTAGGTCATTTCATTCTTTAAATATATTCTTCAAATACCTATCACAAAAAAAATTTTTATCTGTGTGATTATCTGCTCAAAATTTATGAGTTAAAATAATTATTTCAGTTGAGGAATTCAACATTTTCATTGTATATTTCTGGCAATTGTGCTTTTCAAGAATAGTCACGTTCATTTTAGGACATGGACTGTTATTCATCACAGAAACATCTTGCTTTTGTGCAGAGAATGTTAAAGCTGTAAATACACCAGTTCAAGTCAGATTTTCCATGACAGTTTATACATCTTCAAGTTATTCCACAATTAGAAAAACAGTATAGTGTAATCAGCACGATTTTCGTTCTTCTGTCTGCTTTCTACATTTGAATAGACCCAATGCACAGGGTCAAGACTGTTCTTACTCTACACGAGATGCCCCTCAGTGTATCTATAATATAAACTTTAAATGAATAAAACTTTTAATGCAAATTCATGCATGCATTTTTGCAGTTACATATGTTATCGTATGTATGGAGTTCTAAGCAGAAAATATGCATAATTGTATGTAAAAAATCTTCTTGCCATGCTCAGTGACCTTTTTGAGAATTTTAAAAGCTTATATATCTGTGTCTTTGTAATGAACACTGTTGCTCTGTTTTATATTATTATTTTACCTCAGTTTCTGTGAAGTATTTGCATTTCATTTCATCACTACCTTTTCGTAACAGATACCAAGTTTATAAAGCTTAGGCCTACTGTTTTACTTGGTTATTTCTTGGACACCACTCAGAGTAACACTATATAGTGTATCATACTGGATGTTTTTAATAATCTTTCTGATATATGTTTTGTCCCTATAAATATTTGGATTATAATTGAAATCATTGGAGCAGGATTCCACTATAAGTGTTCTAGCTTGTTTTAAGATTGCAAATTATTTTTAAATTGTCACCACATTTCATTTGAGTTTTCACTGACAGTGGAATTTCATGTAGAACGAAAATATTTATTTCATACTTTTATGACTAAACACACCCTTTCCTTATGGTGCCATTCCTTGTCTATATAGAAGTATTCGCTTCAAAGTGAAATACTGAATAATATTGAGTGAAAATTATTGAAAAATACTCTTCCTTGTACTTACTTTGAGAGCTTCTTGAGGCTAAATCCTTGGGCAAACCCTTGGAATTAAAGCACAGATAACTGAGCTTACAAATAAATAGATATAATTATAGTTCTCTATTAAGAGAAATCAGTAGTGTGGACTACTAAAATATTAACTGATGAGGCAATCAGTGGTCTTTTTTTGCCTTACTTTTCTTCTTTTTTTTTCTTTTTGAAGAAGGGAATATAAAATCATTGCTTTTTTTTTTCTTTTCTTTCTTTCTTTCTTTCTTTCTTTTTTTTTTTTTTTTTTTTTACAGAATACCTAAATGGCCACCAGTGCTTATATATTTCTGTTACTTCTATTCTCCACCTTCCCATAGTAAGAAAAGATAACTTAGGTACCAGTCTAGCTCAGAGGAAATACCAAGTTCAGGAAGTGTAGTAAGTGATGGAGGAAGTACATGGTGTACATGCAGATGTATCGTACAGCATCTATTGGTAGTCTTCCATGTCTTTCAGGGTTAAGACAGAGAATGAGATAATTCACATAAGAATTTTGACATTCGTCAATGTTACACTCCTAAACTCTACAGCAACACAGCTTGTAACATTCAATATTTCAGGTTCTGTCTAAGTCAAAATTTAGTTACTGTATATGTAACTATTCTTTCCCATGTACCTAAAGCATAACTTTATACATGCTGCATATAATGCCAAATATTAGGTAGAAGGTATACAACAATTTATTAAGGCTTATCTCTGAAAAATTCTGAAAATTCAAGAAAAATTTTGAAGGGAGAATTGTAAAGAAAATCACATCTCATTTCAAGGAAAGAATAAATAGGCAAAATATAGATTTAAGACTGTCAATGATGAATGTCAAGTGTGTTTACCGAATGACTATGCATATAATGGGTCCTAGCTTCCACATGTAATTATTTGTTGTAGATGTGTATAGTTGCTTAACTGTCCCCATCAATTGGAAATACTGGATTACAATCTGATCTTTACACCAATTTCTTATATGCATATCAAAATGAGGTAACCCTATTACCATTAAATCCAAGAAATGGAAGTAACAAATTATTTAACTTTTTAACAGACAGAAGATAAAAATATTCATCCTTTAGCATCTGAAAAGCATGGGCATACAATAAAACATTTGAAAAAAATGTTCCAGGAATGAAAGAACAGAATTTTTGTTTTTCTATTTCCCCTCTCAGATGCTCACATTCTTAATCAACTTGTTCATATAAATACAGCAGGATTGATGTTATTGTTTTTTAAGTAACTTTTTACTGAATATGTCAACAAGATAATATATAGTGTATAGCGAGGTTTTGAAGTTAACAATGCGTGCAACATGGCATATTGCAGAAAACAGATAATGCAGACTTCAAATCATCTAATTTTCTATGTTAAAGACAGAAAATATACCAAACACAGAACAGAATCATGTATGCATGTCGCAGTTAAAATCAGTTTCTTGAAAGATCATCTTCAGATATCTGGGACCCAGTGATCATAGCAATTTATTTAGTGGCTTGTTTCTGAGAGGATCAGCAGTCAGTTGTCATTGGGCACAAGTCCTACATAGTCCCTGTATAATAAAAGCTTGTCAGATCACTTTTGGACTAGTTTTGCAGAAGAAATACTAGCCAGTGTTCTTTAAAAGAGCAAGGCATCCTATGCTTTACTTAAGTTTAATGCCAAATAGTTTGATACTGCCTGTATTATCATTTGAGATAGAGAGTGCCCAGTTCAGTAGACTTCAGGGGAGGGGTAATCATCAGCTTCCTAGGATTATATCTGTGGAAGAGAGCACCAGGCATTATTTAAAGAGGCTTAAAGCCAGTAATGCCTGGGTTTGGCACTCATTTCTTCTTTTTTTTTTCTTTTTTCTTTTTTTTTTTTTGTCATTTGTTTTCCCACTGAGTAAAACAATTATTCTCATGCTCTAAAGAAAAAAAATATATATATCTCCATGTTATAATTTATGGCGAAGAAGTACTATAGATGGGGATTAACCACTTCACTGTCAAAATCTGAGGCAATTTTCCTTTCAATATCATCAATAAAGTGCCTTATGTAGACCCTTCTTAAAATATAATATGCATAAAGTTATTTTCCTTGTAAAATTAAAATCAATACTTTTCTTAGAGGAAGAAATTTCTCTCTTAAAAAGAGAAAATGATTGAGAGAAAAGATATAGTTGAACTACTCTAGTAGAAAATAGCATAAGCTATTTAATTTTTTTTAACATCACATTCATTGTATTTTTTTATTGGCTTACAGAAAAAATTGCTAATATTTGAAGTCAGTACTAAATCAATGTCTAAATATTCTTATGAAGAAATTCAATAATAGTTTCCAGTAAAAACTTTTTAACGAAAAGTCCATGCATGCCTCAGATATGCTTTTTGTTTGTTTGTTTTTTATTTTTGGGGGTTTTTTTTTGCTAACAAACTACATGCAAGGGACATTTGTTATAATGATAGAATCTATGAAAACAAGGACCTGTTTGTAAATAAATCTTCAAAAGGAACTGTAGCACTGAACAAAGTTGTGTTGAGATACCAGTTTAACATAATTTCACTTAAACTTTTTTTATTCCACTCATCAATCTTATCTGTACACTTAGGTCAATTACTAGCAGTTAACAATGGACAATGGGTGAGATGTTGTCTGTAACCATTCATTTGTCCCCACATTCAATGAACACTTGCAAATAAGGATAAAGAATTCATCACTTTTGAGTTTCTAATGAGTTGTATGTGTACACATTTGGGATTTCTGCTCTATAGTTCCCTTAACTAGCATCTGTGGTCAGACATTTACACTAAGTGAAAATGGCCCCACTTTCACAAGCCTAAGGAAAAAGGTTACTCCAAAAGATCATCGTCCACTTTTACCTCTGATTTTTTTTTTCCCCAAATCTAATGAAAACTCCTCAATATTCTTATCCAGATGATAGAAAATGAAGTCTGTGTGGCTGACACTTTGAAAAGTCCCCAGCTCTGCTGTAGGCTGAAATACATGAATTGTTCTGCAGCTGGAAAGCAATTACAATAGGAAGAAACACTCTTCAAATTCAGTGTATGTCTTATTATATTATTACGAGTACAATTGTGAATTTCCTTAAGTAGTTCTCCCATGGCTATCCTTGAATTTTGTTGTAAGTAGCTTTCTGATTTTTTTCTGAAGTGTACTTAATGAAAAGAATCTTTGTCAGTACCCCTTATCATTATATATTTTCTTCTTCAAACAGAAAAGAAGCTTAAACTACACTATCTTTAATATTACTTTGATTTTTTATCTAGGCACGCCAGTTATACTCTGCACACATATATATACATTTCATCATCTGGGATCAAACCACACATTTTATGAATGTCTTCAATTTCTATCTTATTGGAACAGTGACCACATTTGTTGTCATTTTTTGGGCTTGTTTGCCACATTTTGGGCTTGTGATTTTTCACTTAGAGTAAAGCTGAATTCCCTGAATAAGAAATTTGCTACAAGTAAGGTGCCTAGCTCATCCTAAAACTATGGTATCCTGAGGCCTACAACAGAAGATGTTCTAAAAGCAGGATAAAGATTCCTCTAGCATCAGTCATCCAAGTATGAAAGGCTAGCATGTGCATACATTCAAAAGATGCCTTTTGAAATCAAACTTACTGCTTTTTATTTCTGTGAAATCATATGCTACATCCATACCCAGTAGGAATCCCAGTCTACTTAATCTGAAACTCTTACATGTCCATCATGCAATGGAAGTGTGCAGAAGCACAACTATTTGCTGCTTGTCGTTTGGGCTTTGGCAGCTAAAACATATTAAACAAACCAAATATATCAATCTTCTCATCATAATCTTGAGCAAATAGGTCATAGAGAAAAGACTTTGCATAGACATTTCTATCTAGAATTACACCATTTGAAGTCATATGGCAGGCTTTATTCAGCAAAATTTCAGTGACTTTACTATTATAGTAGCCACACAGGTTGCCTAAAATACCTGTTATAGCTGGAGAAAATAGCAAATAAACAGAATATAGAGTAGAATTTCAAACTGCAGTTATAAAAGGTGTGAGGGTGAGGATGCAGTTCCTTATATAATGATTGTACTTTGCCATCGATCATAACTGGATTCATTTTTCACTTTCAGAAAATGAATGTTATCATCCAATTTGAATTTGAGAAAATGCACACTCATAGACTGCTGGGTTTCAAGAACAGATTGACTGAAATGAGCAAAGGAAAGGATTAAAACCCTCTTTCCCAACATAAAAAACCTCATAAAATGAAAAGTCTAAGCACCGCACAGCAAAAGCGTTCCAGCTTTGATTTCTGATTCACTTATTTGTCCCTAGATAGTCACTGCAAAAAAAAAAAATTCTCTTTCGCTCCCTACTCCATAAAAAAAGAAAATAATAATTGCTTCTCTTTCTTCTCCTTGTTGTGAATTTTTGCTTGTCCCCAAGCTCAGGAGAAAGTAAGTTACATTTAAAAGAAAAAAAAGGAAAGGGAGAAGGGGGAAGGGAGAAGGGGGAAGGGAGAAGGGAGAAGGGAGGAGGGAGGAGGGAGGAGGGAGGAGGGAGGAGGGAGAAGGGGGAAGGGAGAAGAGGGAAGGGAAGGGAAGGGAAGGGAAGGGAAGGGAAGGGAAGGGAAGGGAAGGGAAGGGAAGGGAAGGGAAGGGAAGGGAAGGGAAGGGAAGGGAAGGGAAGGGAAGGGAAGGGAAGGGAAGGGAAGGGAAGGGAAGGGAAGGGAAGGGAAGGGAAGGGAAGGGAAGAATTAAGTTCTACCACTGGGTTGGCAAAAAATCCAGAGTTCTTGGCAGTCATAGAGTCAGTGGAGTCAGTTGGAGCTGTTGGAACATAGTCTAATTTTGAGAGCAGCATCATAATTTTCATACAAGCTTGATGCTTCACCTAATGCATGACTCAGAAGTGATTCCAAGTAAAGAATTTGAGGGAACTAAGGAACAAATTCCAAGCCCACCTGTTGATTTTCAAATACAGATCATTGTGGAAAATTTTAAAAGGTTAAGATAAAAGAAGGGTAATTTGGAGAAACAGTGTACTTGTGCTCTCAAAATTTTTCAATTAATATCCATCTCCGTTCACCTGAATGGAAAAAAAGCAACCCTGAATTTATTCACAATTTTCCCTGCTGTACATATTTCAGTTCACAATAGGCCCAGAGGTCTTCAGTAATAAATAAATTAAAAAAAAATTAAAAAGATCTTTCACGATTATTTTTCTTTTGTTGATTGTTTTTACCTTTTCCTTACTTCATACTGACTGTAACTCAAGCTGCTAAAGCACACAGAGCTTGAACCATAAAAGTCAATGGCAACCTTTCCATTGACATTATATTTTGAAAAAAGTTTTCAGCAATTTCCACTTTTAGACTGTAAATTCTACATGAATACCACAGAGTTAGGAGCGCTTAGAATTTCCCTTGTTCAGGTTTTACCTGAACATGCTGTCAACAAATATTGATCTATTAATGAGAGGTGTAATCTAATGACAACTACCTCTTACATACTGATAACCTTCATCTCCCACTGAGAAGGGTTAAAGAATTTGTGAAACTTCTTAACCATAATGAAAGGCTGGAACCATTTCTAACATAAAAATGCATGGCATTGGGGGACATTTTCAGAATAGCTTTTGCAAATAGAAATCAAGGTCACTTCAAGTTTGACACTGAGTTCTGTCTACCTTTCCAAGTATGTTGGGGAAACCTAATTAAATAACAAGTAGCCTTTTTGGTAGCAGTCAGAACTCCAGCTTTGAGTTGGAGGTAGGAAGTACATAACTGAGAAAGGGGGATAGAAATATTTTAAATGGTTTGAAACGCAACAGCAACTGCTGGATTTGAGCCAAATGGGTTTTACCCATTTTATCTGAATTGCTTTTGGCTGTTCCTAGTAACCCTGTTTTAATATGCACTTATTTTCCTGTATTACAGGACACCTAGGAACTTACATCCCTCAGAGAGCTTCGACAGCAAAGTGGTTAATGTTTGAAGAATGAATCATTCTTTCCTTTGCCATGACACTGGGTTCTTATTGTACAACCCTGTACAGTACTTAGCAATATTTTTTTAAGATTTAAAAAGCAAAGAGTTACAAAACCATTTGCAATTGACTTGAAATAGAAAAGATAGCACTTTTTAAATCCCATTATATAGTACACCGTATAAATTACAGAGTATTCAAATGCATAAATGCATCTGTTTAACATTTATCAAATGTAATTTTTTCATTGCTGTGAGGGTTACTTTCTCCAGAGTTTTTTCTCTTTATCCTTTACACCCCCATCTCCCCTTACTATCACGTATGACAGTGCTCCAGGTCTGAGACATTGCTATTGCAGTATCGTATGTTATTGGGGATGTGACAGTCTGTGTAGTTAATGCCCCCATTTGGGGTATAAATGGGCTGCAGTCTGAAATCTCCTTTAAGGAGCTGATCATTATTTAAGGACACAATCTGGAAGCTGGTTTCCGTCATTTCCAGGATGGAGTTGTCCTTCTTGGTTCCTGCCTCACAGTAGTCATCTTTCCGACGGCCTCGATTGTATTTCCACTTCTGGGAGGTGTAACGCCCCTTTTTGTGCATGTGCCAGCAAAAAATGCTGAGAAGGACCACGAGCACAAATATCACTGCACCCCCAATTAAACCTGCAAGCAGAAATGGGGAGCCCAGGTTCTGAGAAGTTGTCTGCTCATGGCTGGAGGGAATGTTGCCGCCACTGTTCGAAAAGGAAGCCTTTGTTGTGGCTTCTGAACAGACAGTGTCTTCTCCAGTTCGGTAATTATTATAAGCATCCAGAGGAACCAAGCAAATCCGATAGGTGGATTTGGGCTCCAGATTTACCAAGCTGAAGTGTTGTTTCTCACCACTAACTATTCGTTCCTGAACAATTCCTCCTACCAGACTATGGCCCATTTTAACCCATGTGAGTTTATATGCCATCACAGTAAAAACAGATATCCAGTTAACCTGGATGCAAGTATCATTCACAAAATGGATAGAGAGTTGAATTCGCTCAGATATAGGAGGTGTTACCCTTTCTCTGTCTTCCCTGTCAGGCACAGTGGGGAGTGTGACTATGATAGGAGTCAGAGGACTATACTTAGTACTTGGGGGAGGAACTGATGAGGAGGGAACTAATGTAGTTGGCTTAGCTGTAGCTGGAACTGGGGTGATGACAAGTGACATACCTGGGGTAGTGGTGGGGCATGACAGCATATTCATATTAAGCTCCCTGACTGCCATACCTCGGACCTGCTCTGGTCCCTGACACATAAAACCCCGTACATTGATGGAAGAGGGAATAAACTTGAGCCATTCAGTGACCCACTTAATACTGCAGTCACATAACCAGGGATTATTCCTTACAGTGAGTTGCCTCAAGTTGTGGAGATCATCAAATACACCCTTTACCAACATACGAAGCTGATTGTTGGAAATATCAAGACGTTCCAGTTTGTGAAGGTTTGAGAAGGCTGTAAGTGGTATATGGGTTATCTGGTTGTCTTGCAAGTAGAGCCTTAGCAAATGTGTACCTGGAAGATCAGAAGGAGGATGGGTCAGTGAATTACGCACTATAGAGAATTCCTTGAGCTTGGAGAGGTGGCCAAAGGTGCCTTCAGCTATGCCTTTATTAGTAAGCAGATTGCCATCCAGAATCAGACGTTCCAAACTTGTAAGATTCTGGAAGGCCAAGTCTGAAATGACAGCAATTCGATTTTCATCTACTCGAAGTTCTTGTAAGTCCACTGGAAGGCCTACTGGTACACTGCTTAAGTGATTCTTGGACAAGAACAGAAGCTTGAGGCTGATGGCTTCCCGGAATGCCCCATCCTCAACTCCAACAGTGGAGATGGAGTTGTCATCCAGGTGCAGTTCTTCCAGCTTCAAGAGCTGAGCAAGAGCAGCCCGAGAAATGGTCTGAATGTTGTTTTCCTGCAAGTGGAGAACCCTGACATTTTTGGGCAGGTTCATTGGGAACTCATCCAATTGGTTGCCATAAAGATAGACTGTGTGCACAGACTGGACATTGTGCAATTCTGCAGGAAATCCAGCATTATTTATTTGGTTATTATGGAGGTAGAGGACGGTTACACCCTCTGGTATCCCAAGAGGCACTGAGGTCAAGCTTCGCTCATTACAGTAGACAAAGTTTCGATCGCAGCGGCACACTTTTGGACAGGCCAAAGTTTTGGAGACCTGCATGTAGAGCCCCAGGGAAAAGATAAGCCATGATTTCATGAGAACAGCCCAGTCTGAGGGCCACAATCTAGTCCAGGAACCCATTTCCAATTTCAAGAAATAAAGTATCAAAGTGTTAAAGAGAGCTAATAACAATAATAAAGGACAAGTAGCAAAATCTCAGATCATTAAAACTGGCTTCAGTTTATGTCCAGTGTTCAAGCAGAGGTAAAGTCCTTCAGGCTAAGTATAAAATAATCATTTTACAGTTGGCCCAGCTCCTACTTTTGATAAGAAAGCCACAGTCCTATTAGCCAGGGTTACAAATCTTGTTGCTTTCCTCCATGTGTGCCGAAAGAAACAATAGCTGTGTTCTTGTAGTTGAGCAACCAGTTAATTTAAAGCTACCAAAAGCTGTCTGTACAAGTTGCGTGGAGTGATATTATTTCCTTTCATTGAAGTCTGTTGATGTTATGCTCAGCTTTCTGAAGTCATCAAAGTCCTCATAACAGCTATCAGCTGGATCTGGCCTGCCTGTGAAATAAAAGAAGAAAAAAAATGAATACCATGAAAAGTTTCATAGGGAAGATCAAGCACTTTGGAAGACTATTCTAAGGTCGTGCTCTTTATGGCCTTCTGTTAAAAAAAAAAAAAAAAAAGAAAGAAAGAAAGAAAAAGAAAGGCATTAATATTAAACATTAACTTACTATTACTATTAAATGGTCTTGAAATAGATTTGGTACAAAATCACTGCAATGATTGAAAGACTTTCAGTGATTTCAGTGAAAGTTAGAACTATCACTTCTGCTTGCATATTGTATCTCCAGTCTTTGTCTTCTCACTGAATTCCAAATGCTAAAACTTAAAGATTTTACTTTTTCTTGTCTTACTCTTTTTTTATTTTACAGAACTCCAGTGAGCCCTATTCATTGACACTTGACAGACTAGACTCTAGACCATACTAATTAAACATTCTCTACATTTTTTCATTTCCTATCAGAATCTGGAATGTTCTGCTTCCATTTCCATAATGCCCTTATGTATTTTCTCATACAGCTTTAATGTACATTACCAGATTATTGCACCTCACTACAGTAAATTAGTTATGTATGAGGGGAGTCTTCTGAAAAATATGGTAATCTACAAGTAGAAGATATTCTGCTGTAAGACATATATTTGTTAAAGCTATCATCTTGATATTGTTACCTATGTAAACTGCGCTGTCAACAGACTTCAGAATTAGCACTCCACTAAATGAAACTGGCTCACATCTGCTCAGTTATTGTTTTAGGATATCAGCTCAGAAAACAACAGTTTTCCTAAAGAACACCTTTTTTGAAACCATAAAGGTTAGATACTTCCTTTAATTCTGCTACATAGCAGTTGGTGAATGGCTTAATAAATAATAAAAAAAAGTGTTAGTTCTTGTGTAGATGAGTTTTTATTTTCAGCTTTTAAGAATACTTTTAATTTAAAGCTTCACAGAATGACTATTTGTCATTCATATCTCTTACTAAAAATTTCAACACTTTAAAGCATGAAAAGGAAGATACTGCATTTCATGCTATAGTAAAACATTCCTTGTCTTACTATATGCATAAATATATGTAACTATGTATAAAATTATGAAATGTAAGAGATTTATTTTATAACCCAAAATAGAGGATATAAATAAGTATTGTAGATCTCAGTGTCTTTCATTGCAATTACCTGAACAAAATAATTTCCCAGATTTTTTGATCAAACTCAAAGTTCATTCGCTGTGATTTAAGTTGAACAGAAATCATCTTTAAAATTTATTTTTCCTTTATTTAAACAGACTAAGCATCATCCATTTTTTTTCAGTAGTGCCAGAAATGTCATTCAGGAGTACACAAAAGCTTGTGTTTTTGTTACAGTTGTACAGTTTATAACATATCCCAAATACTACATGGGACTGTAAGTGCAAAAAATCTCTTTTGGAGTCAAAATCTTACAGCCATGCAATCTTGCATTGGTAGATTACTGTACTTATTTGGAATGTCATTAGATATCATCCTCATGTCTGGAACAGATGGAGATAAAAACTGAGGCCCTGAAAAGTCCTCTACTTCACCATTATGTCTATGTCTAGTAAATGTACCATAATGCAGACCTTTTCTTGAAATGGTAAGATTATCTACACCACTATTCAAAGATTTATCTCTCACAGGCATATTTTGGTGCATCACAGAATCACAGAATTGTAGGGGTTGGAAGGGACCTCCAGAGATCATCGAGTCCAACTCCCCTGCAAAAGCAGGTTCCCTACTGAAGAGTGTTTTCTTTTTTTTTTAGTGAAGAGTATTTTCTTTTCAATCACATAAGAACTTGTGATTCTGTAGCAGGATTGCATCCTAATATGATCCTAGGTGTGACAGTTTATCTGTCTCTAATCTGTCCTGTCTCTAATCTAGCTCTGATCTGTCCTGACATTGTCTTTCCAAAATAAGAATGTGCAGAAGAGCCTCCTCTGAGATGCGTGGGACTGCGCAGAATAATAATGGTTCTCACTCCCTTTCTGTCATCAGAGACAATTTGCACCTCCCACAAAAATCAATACATTATATTTAGTTCTGTTTTGATCACAAATATGATTGTTGAATAAGCTTTTCTGACACTCAGCTATGATAGGAAGCCAAGTTGAGGGCATGCAGCCACAGTCAGCTGCAGCTCCTGATACAGGAGATCTCCTGAGGTGAGAATATTGTATTAATATGTGCCTATACATTCACCTTACTCTAGGACTCTGCCTAAAGGGCCTCTCTGCTTGGTAAATGGGGCTTCTAAATAAAAGATTTCAGTAAAAATTTTAGTAAATTGGGTCAAATCATGCAGTGCTTCCCATCATATATTAAAAGAATTTTGACTGGATGGTCACTTAACAACAGCAGCACTTTGGAAGGTGACTTGGAATTCCCCTCCTTTTTATGGTTACAGTGATTTTGCTCTCAGAAATCTTTCAAAACTTTTCTGCTTCCCTTACACTACTGTTGCTGGTTGACTGCACAACTGGTGTTGGGATTTGGACTAGATGACCTCTAAAGAGTCCCTTCCAACATTATGAATTCTATGATTCTATGATCTGTGTGACAGTCAGCTGAACATGACCAGCAGTGTGTCCAAATTGGCCAAGAAGGCCAATGGCATCCTAACGTGTATCAGAAATAGTGTAGCAATCAGGACCAGCAGGGCCAGGGAGGTAATCATCCCCCTGGACTCACCAGTACCTCAAGTAGTGTGTTCAGTTTTGGGTTCCTCATCACGAGAAATACATGGATACTGATGGTAGGTGACTGGATTACATGATCTTAGTGGTCTTTTCCAACCTCAATGATTCTATAATTCTGTGAAAAGGAGTCCTTTTATTAATGCCAGTATCCTAAATTCCAACTAGCATACTGGTAACTACTATGCTGAGACGTTGAAACTCACAGTACAGAAAATACGTAGTCACTCAGGCAGCTACCGTTGATTGTATTAAGCAAGAGCACAAGGACATATCTATTAAGATATTTATGACTTCAGAGTTGACTGTGGTGTAACAGAGGGAAGCAGTAAGGAAGAAAATACACAAGTGAATATGTTTAAATAAATTATTTTGGAAAGACTTTCCCTCAGTATTCTTCTATAACTATTTAATAATAATTCATAGTGGTTGTAACAGTTGCAAGAGCAGAATATTTCAGCTGATCTCAAGAATCCAAATGCAAATTGAGTTATGTCCCTGAATTAGAATTTTCCATCCCAAAGATGTAAAAAAAAGATTTGAGCAACATTCTTGATTTGAAAATGAAATTCCTGGAAGGAAAAACATCTTAGGTAAATTCCAGAAGGCTGGAAAAGTTGTCTTTGGGTAATTATCAACACTGAGAGTAGGTAAAATAATTGTGCTTTCTCCCCATCTCTGTAATGTTGGCTTTCTGAAGCAAAATCTATATTTTTAGTATTCTTAGAAGATCTTAACTGAGTCTGTCCATAAATGAATTGGTTATTTGCAGAGGCAGAATTAGGGAAGTAGATAAATTAAAGTCAGAAACTGTAAATTGTTAGTAGCTTGTTCAGTGTGAAGACAGCAAATTCTAAAAATCAAGGTGGGAAGAGAAGATAAGGGTAAAAGAATATATTGCGATTAACATTTTATTTTTTTTTAAATCAACAAGCAGTAATAAGACATCTGCTCATCATTATCTTGATTTTTTTTTCCCATTTCTTTATCATGTACACTCAATGTCTATTATTTCCCACTGCATCCTCCTTGGAGCACAAGACACGTCTTCAAAGTTTCTGGGACATTTCCCATCTTACTGCAACCAGGATATTAAATCCTGTTAGGATTTAAGGAAGGAAGTATAGAAGTTGAGTGAGGCATACTGAAATAGATTAGAGCATACATACTCGTTTTAGGTGGCCATGCCTGAAAATCTGGCTTAATGGCTTGAGTACCTGACATCAATGAAAATGTTCCTTTTTACATCTTAGAAGTTTTTGAGGAATGTTTTTATCTCACTGTCTTCTCAAACCAGCTTTATTTTAATTTTCTCTTGGCATAATTAATATCTACCTTTGAGTGTTGGATAAAAATTTCAAATTTGATTTTTTCAAGACTGAAACTGAACTGCTGCTTTCACATACTTTGATTAAAGTTATAAAAAGGCTGAAACATCTGGCTGGAAGTTGTAATGGTGAAGGTTTTTTAAGTCTCCCCTTTACTGCTGAGGAGCATCCAGATAATTTCAAGTTTCAGTCATACTGCTTTGCATAGGCTATGCAATTTAGCTTCCATAAATATTTGTGTTTCAATAATTAAAATATATTACTGAAAATGCTACCAAGTTACAAACTCGTAATATGTAGGAATAAAACCTAACATCTCACTAGCAGGTATTTTATAGATGTCTTTCCTGTGTTGCTCACCAGCATTACTTCAATGGCTGGGTCTAAAGTGTCCAAAAATCTTCCAAATGGCCAAAAGGCAACCTTCACCAGTTTTCATGCTGCAGACCTCCAAGCATGCAGTCCCAGATGCAGTAGTCAAACCTCTGTGGCTGCCTCAGAACCTTCTGAGGTTCAGGGAGGAGTAAACAAGTAAACAGGAATCAAGGAGAAAGAATAGCTTGTGGAATACAATCTGCATATATATATACTTACAGTCCTGTGTTACAAGCACAGGAGTCTTGCTGTGTTCCTGAAATGAGGTAGCCTGCATGTCGTACAGAAAGGCTATTAATTTTTTAGAAGGAGTAAAAAAATAACAGTGTTAACTACTCCATCCTTCAAGGAATCCTAAAAATAAAAGCAGTTCCTGGGGACCTGGATATTTTTTTTTTATAATCTAATCACATAGGATTGTTTTTCCTAGCAGCTTATCCATTTATCTGAACCTGAATGCTATAAACTGAAAGAAAGAAAGAAAGAAAGAAAGAAAGAAAGAAAGAAAGAAAGAAAGAAAGAAAGAAAGAAAGAAAGAAAGAAAGAAAGAAAGAAAGAAAGAAAGAAAGAAAGAAAGAAAGAAAGAAAGAAAGAAAGAAAGAAAGAAAGAAAGAAAGAAAGAAAGAAAAAAAAAGCTAAACTTGAATGTCAAAAATTAACATAAATTAAAAACAAAGCAAAACCAAAACCAGATAGCCTATCCTTTTCACTACTGCCAGACTGTGAATACTATTCAACACAAAACCATTTGGCATAATTTTTTTTGCTTTTCTACAGACCAATATCAAAATCAAATCATAATTTTACTCTGCTTAATTACCTTACACAGTAAGTGCAAGGCTATTATGTCTGGAATCAAATGACACCCAGAAAACAAATATAATTCCATTTCTCAGGAACCGAGCACTTAAGAAAGATGTTCTGTATTTCTATCACTTGATAACAAAGATAATTGCATAATAATACCTAATAAATCTCTCTTTTTTTAATATAAGTAGAGTTCACATCTATATATGAATGAACATTATACTTTTTTACTGAGTAGGAGCCAGAAGTGCAGGTTTACTGTGTATGATTCTGTATGAGTTACTTGGTTTTGAAAATCCTTAATATCAAACTATAATCTTTGCATCACAAGCACAGAGAAAATGGCATTATTTCTTGAGAAACTAAAGTGCTTTTATGGGAAACCTTTTTGCATGCTTGCTGCTGTGGCTGCTTCATATTTAGAAGTGTGCATAATATGAGAAAAAGAGGTAAGGAGGAAGAAAAAGAGGTGAAGGTCAAGACAAGAAATCCTCCCTGGTGCTCTCTTCTTAAGTGAATATTGATATCAGGATAATGTCAGTAGCCAGTACTGGAAAGAAAAAAGTGTCTCTGCACACAGTTAAAAACACAATGAAGTCTACATGGACAGATTTTGGCAGAGGAAGTCATTATTACCTTTGCAGTACTGTCATAAGAATGATTCAGCAAATATACTCAATGAGCTCTTCCCTTGTATTCTTCTTTGCCTTGATCAGGGCATTTCTGATTTTGCCTCCCATTTCGCTCTTACAGCTACTTTCAGAATCTCAGATCAAGCAGCCTTCTGGAGGCAAGTGAAGTGAATTTGGATCTGACTAAGCAGAGACAGAAGAAAGTTTAGAAAGTGGTTCATATTGCAGCAATGGCGGTAAAGACCTTTCTCTCTCTCGCTCCTCTAAGTCTCTCTTTCCAGCAATATTTCTGCAAATTATTAAGCAGATGAATTTTCCAGGCTTCAAGAAGTTATTATTTGAAAGGCATGACATTATGAGCAACAAAAGCCTTGCATTTACAAATGTGAGTCAAATAATGATTCTTGCCAATCAGCAGGAATCTAACAGACCCCAATTCCTGTTCTCCAAGAAGAAAAGCTAAGGCAGTAGAATATTCTCTCTTCATTCATTTATTCATTCATTTAAAAATAAATAAATAAATAAGAAACTTTTTTTCCCACTGATTTGTCCATTCCCACCTCCAAGTAATACAACTTCACTAATAGAAGTCTGACTAGATTATTAGATTGACAGCCTCTCTGCTGCATGACTGATAATCATTTGATCTCTATAGAACTCTTGGAAAATTATTATTTATGTGTTCTATTAGTGCACATTTTTCCAAGTAAGAATTTTATTTCCTTTATAGTTCAGGCTTGTTCTTTGCCTGAAAGTACTACCGAGTGCAGATGTTGCACAGAAATGAGGAGGTCAAATTACAGAGCAAGCTACTGGACCATCTGGAGTTGTCACTGTATACCTGGAAGGAAAACTGAAGTAGCTACAAGAAAAATAATCCAAAGGTTTCAAGTCAAGGCTGCCCTTCATCCTATCAGACACTTTGCTTTGCCAAATATCTGACTCAATTTAGTGGACTTGTCCATAAGTGGATACTGAAGTGCATAAGTTCAGACATGGAGATTGCTGCCTACCTAGACTAATGTATTTTTGTTCCTATTTTTAATTCACTAGTTATTTATTTGTGAGAGAAGAACATTATTCACAAAATTTGGTGTTCTGTAACTTCATCAAGACTGTATTGCCTGTGACAATTAATTAAATAACAGCTACTACAGACTCTGAGCCCTGAAACATCTGCATTTCCATTCAGAAAGAAAAAATTCATCTCTGCTCATGTGAACAGATGCCCTATAGATCAACACAATCTTTTTCATAGTCAATGAAATCAGAGTATACTACTATATTTGGAAATAATAAAAAAAAATTGATTTCAATTTCAGAAATTAAATGTTATCGAACATCTAATAGCGAATATCAAAGAAAGTACACTTCCTATTGCAAGAGGACACTTTGGTGCTATCCACTCAAATTTATCTTTCAGTTTGTTGTACCACCTAGTCTAATCTGAATGTCTGTCTGTATGGATTAATCTTACACAGACTTTTGCTATTAAATGTTTCAGCTTCTGGCAGAACCAGAAGGGGAGTTCTAGAAATGGAAAACTGCCTCTTGAGTTCTGAATTCTAATGCAAGAATCATCAAAAACAGTTATTTCAGCCAGTTGTAGCTACCAGAGGAAAAGCTAATGAAGACTCAAATGAAATATCAAAACAAAAATCTTTGCCATCACAGGCATGTAGGACTTCATCATAAAACATAAGGGAGAAAGAAATGTGCAGAACTCCAGCTTTTTAACTAACATAAGATTTTGAGTTTTTTAGGACATGAAGGTTGCCCAAAAGTCACTGATAACCTAAGCATATGCTTAAGAGGAAATATCTGTGCATTCATTATAAAATAGCTGCTTGTTGAAAATTTAATACCGATGGTAACTATCATGATATTTCAACTCTAGTGGGCAAAGAGGAACATATGATTACCTCCAGGACTCACATTAAACGGAATTTTGCACCTACTAGCAAAGTGCTATTGATGTCTTTATTAACCTTCCCCCAAGGTCTAGTCTAATTTTTCACCAGCCTAATGCTGCTCTGTTCAACACTTGACAAACCTGTTAAAAAGTGAGAACCACTGATTTACTATGATGGAGAATTAATTCCTTAGTCTTCATCTCCAAAGACCTGATCTCATATCTTTGGTGAAATAGTTTTGATGAATCTCATCTAGTACTTCATAAACTCAGTAATGTATTATGTGATGATATAAAGCTGAATTGAGAATGTTGAATATGGCAGATGAAAAGAATCTTACATGAGGAACTATCTGGAACATTTCAACAAAATGCATTTTCATTAAAATATATGATTTCACTGAAACCCAGCATGTTTCATGGAGATTTGTCAGTTTTGATTACATTTTCAATAAGAAATGTGTCTGAGGTCCAGTGCTTTCTGATCACTTGTGACCAGAGTGAGAGAGGGGAAGAAAAAAAATGTGAGAAAGAGTAGAAATTTGACCTTTATACAAAAAGGTAAGCTTTGACAAAAATTCATTTCAAGAAAGCATTCACAAAGTACATTTAAAACCATGAAAGCTGTGGAATTATCTGCCTCTGGACAGCATGGTCAAGGGAAAAGAAAGAAATTGCTTGTTTGCTTTCTTGATCCTTTTCCAGAGGACTTACAGCTTCCTGTGAGAAAAACATTTTTTTAACATATGTTAAAAAAATAACAACAACAACAGCAAAACCTCTAATAATAGTAAACTAATTTTAAATAATTCCTCTTTTTGTAACACAAACATTCTGTACTATGTTTAGCATAATGCATTTTGTAGTAAGAAAAAATGAAGGCAACCTGCTGTTTCTTTGCAAGCAAATTGGTCTCTACCTATAAATTATTCTACACTGTGAAGCAAGAAGTTTGCTTTTATCTAAAGATATGTGGTCAGCCTGGCAAAACGTTTTTGGGTAATTTGAAAAAGCTGCTTTTAGTGACCTAAGTTACTAAACATTGCTTCTGTGCAGATAACATCTTGACACATTTTAGATGCCTTGCACAGTGCAACATCAGTGATGAGATTTTGTGTGTTGTTACATTATCTTGTGGGTACTATTCATTTAATCTTAGTGAGAAAGTGAGCATGGGCTCCCCTGTGTGCCCTAATATAAATAAAGATGTAAATGTTATATGTACATACTTCCAACAAAATCAGGAGATTTCTCCTTCCCTTTCCCATTGCTTTGCATGCTACTTGCATTCACAATACTAAGAAGTAGTCCATAAGCACTGCTAAGGAGCTATTAAAAATAATAAAGTTGCTTGCATGCTAATTGCCTCTGAATATGGAAGAGAACCTGTCATGTGTATGGTGTAGCCATTTAACCACTCAATGTACCCCTGAACAAAAGACTGTCCCCAGCTGGAGAGCAGATCTTGCTCACAGGACACAGCCCATGTAATACGCAAACAGCAGGTTATTAAACAAAATATTAAACCATTGCCATCAGATAGTTAGTTAATAGGAAAAGGAAAAAATATTAAAACAATGGATAAAGAATGTACAATTCAGCTTCTGAAATATCTGTTCAGCTAAATAGCTGAAATATTCATCAACTATACAATGTCTTAGCATCGACAGTGCCTGACAAGGGACTGGGGATCTGGGATTGTTATCTTCTTTCAGCAATCCAATTTTCTACATGATACGGTGAAACAAAAACAATATTCTCACTATTCCAAGAATGTCTCTAGAGCACTTCATATAAGAAACACACTGTGATCTTACATATAATCAGAATTAAAAATAAATATTAAAATTCAGCAATACAAATCAGTACAGTTATATCAGTAGCCATTTTCCACCACTATAAAAATAACCAGCATGCAGTGGTATTTTCTTAAAATCCACTGTTTACCTAGGCACTGGTAAAAGTTATGATTTACATTAGAGTACAGAGAAAAAGAAAGACAGAAGCATTAGAACAAAAGAGTTTACCAAGGATTCAGTCCACTTAAAAATTATCTTTTTCTTTTTCTTTTTCTTTTTTTTTTTTTTTTTTTGTCATTTAGTTTTTTTCTTTCTTTCATTCAGATTTCTGTTAACTCTTTATGATGCTCCCTGTTTTCAGTGAGAGGGCCCTATTTTCCATTCCAATATTGATGACCAAGCATATATTCTAAGAAGGTAAACATATGAGGCATAGAAGGACAAAGAAAATATAATAGGTGATTGAATAAAATAATTCAGTGCATTGAGGCTGTTAATACAAATCTTGATTCTAACAGAGAGCAAATATTTTTTGGCACTTTTTTCTGGTTTGGTTCTCCTTTGATGAAAGCATATAACACTACATTTCTGAGGCAGTCATTAAGTTTTCCCATTTAACATGAAAGTTAGTTGAGAAAGAGAGGCTGAAATGAACTGTACAGAATCAAACACAGGGCAGCTTGAGTTTTATGTAAAAATATAAATAAGTGCAAGCTCAAAACAGTAAATAGACATTTCTCACCCAATGATTCCAAGTCCTTGAATTAAAACCAGGAGATCATGAGAGGTCTTAAGGGATAACAAAATATCAAAATAAAGTTAATGTCAGGCAGCAAGAGCATTGCTCCTGCAGGACAAAGAACAGATTACATATTTAAAAACTGGTTGCAGCAGTTTACATCATCCAAGGAAATATTAACTGCCCTTAATTTCTCACAGCAGTTCAGTTTCTTTGGAAGAAAAGGCAGAAATGATGTTTACATCTGCAGATGTGAATAAAGTCATTTCTCAATCCTCCTCCTGCTATACTCCTTGAAGGAGCAGAGATGCACAAAGACAAAGCAGAGCTGTGTAGACATCTTATTTCCAGAAGCTGGAAATGTGCTCTTCCAGCCGGTTATTTTCTGCCTCACTATGATGACTGCAGAACAAAATACTCAGTGTGCATAGTTTTACATGCTATACATCATCACAAGTCCTTTAACCATGCAGAGAGGAAACAGGATAAAGACATCTACCAGTAAGCAACTGATTTTCTCCAGAATGTACTGAATAATCAGAAAGATCTGCCATTTGTATGTGTTTATGAAGAAGCAGCTCATCATAAAATAAACCCTGCTATGCTGTGCTAATTTTTCTGTCATTTTATTTTCTTAATAGATGCTCTAAGAACTTTTTATACATGTTTTTTTGATGTTTTTAAACATGAAAAGTTCTCCTGGTCTTATGTTACTTAGGAAGTTCAAAGACTTCATGTTGAAGGAATCCTGAGAGTTAGAAGAAAGCACTGAAAGCCATTCAGCTTTGTTTCTTCACTTCTCCCCTTTGCCTCTCAGGTCTGTATGTAGTTGGATCAGTGAGATAAAAACTTTCATTTCAAGAAAGCATTCATAAGGCCTTAAAAGTGACACCTACCAGCAGAAGAGCAGATAGAAGAGTCCTCTCCCACTTAATGCTCCTTAGTGGGTGATCTTTAGCTTTGTGCAGCCAACAAAGAGACTTGTGCACTACTTAAACTCTCTTAACAGCTTTTAAGTGGGTCCAAAGAGGTACAGAGGCCTGCAGCTGGCCTTCAGCCCAAAAGCAAATTCCATATGACACATGCCAAAGCACTTCAGGCAAACAGTCTTCTTATCAGTGTCTCCTTGTGCTACTACTGTTCAACATAGTCATTATTGCAAGGTATCACAGAAATATTATTATCAGTATTTTGTGCTTACACAAAACTAGACATCTCAAATGAGTCCAGGAAGGGACTCAAGAAAAAGCCAGAAGGACAAAGTGGGGAGAAAAAAAAAAAAGGAGAGATAGACTTTTAAGGTATTCCATATGCTGCAAAATATGCCTGTTCAAAAATGCAATTATTGTTGTCTTCTGTCTGCAGAGCACTCAATCTATTCAGGTCACTGCATGAATCAAATAAGAAGACGCTCTTATGTTTGCTGTAGATTTCTAGGTACTTTCAATGGACCTCATATGAAGATATGCTGAGAGATTTGGGAGTTTGCTGATTTTTTTTCTTCGACAAAATTGAGATTGGAAAACTGAGATAGGAATCTCCTCACACATGGGAAATTTAGGACCCTTACCTATTTCTACACAAAAATTTTATGTACTGAAGGCATAATTTTGCCAATTTTGCCTTGTTTTGATAATGAGGAATACATTTATTGAAGCCCTCTGATGAAAGGTATAAAACCAGCAAAAGTTCTAAATCCAGTACCTGGTATTTTCAGCACTTTTACTTCTGACATTCTGTTATGACATTCTATTGACCTCTACACAAACCTTTTGCATAAGGAGCTATAAAATAAGGGAAGTGAAAAGCAAATCAGCTGTGATGGCCAAGGAATAATTGTACTGCTCAGACACATAACAGCAGACATCAGGCTCTCATTTCTTTTCATATTGCGTATATACTTGCAGAAGGATAACTATGAAGCAGATGACAAATCGAAACAAAATAAAACAAAATAAACATAATAAACATAATAAGCATAATAATAATAATCATATAAACTAGGGTCTTATAAGCAGTCTGGAATAAGGATTCAGAGAACTGGAATGGCCACAGATATTGCTTTGATTACCCAAATCTCTCTATTCCACCTCTATCTTTGGGCTACTTCATCTGTGTGTTGTTATGCAGGAGGTACAGCCTAGCTATTGTGCACACACACACACCCTACTTCAGATTAGATTTGATTGAAATTTATCAGGCACCTCACTCCAGACTCACTTAGACCTCTCTGACCCATTATAGTAAATAGCTATCTTTAATTCAAATAGCGGTTTAAAAATAATGAAACACAAAAACATGAAAGTTACAACTATTCCAGTGGATAACAGACTTGCTGATTCTTAGGAGTCAGCCCAGAGCAGTGCAGTTTGTTTACTGTATAAAATTATTTTAGAAATCCTTTCCCTGCTAGCTCAATCAAAATGAACTGCATTTCCTAATACCATATATCCTGAGAGATAGCGCCACTATCCAAAGAGAGGCTTAAACTAACCCACCCTGGCAGCAATTATCTTCAAGGCTTTTGAGCCTCTTGGGAGATACTGCCCTTCTCTGTTCCAGTGAAGCAGAAAACCATCTTGTATCCAAAAGGAAAAAAAAGTGTTTCCATGTTCACTGCAAATATTTTAAGCATTACTCTTTTTCCCTCCAAAAAGAATGTATTTTACTCAAATCTTCTGTGTAAAGCTTATAAAAAAGGAAAGACTTGCCAAAGCAATGGCGTTCATTATTTTTACTAATCACCAAATAACTTTGAAGCACAGATAAGGACTGACTAATCATTCAGTGTTTAAATACATTTATTGTGGCTATTCTCGTCACTTTCTGAATTCAATTCCCACAGATTGCTGAGCTACGCTGTGATGAAATTTTAAGATGACTTGCATAGGCACCTTTTGCAAATTAGCTGTAAATTCATTGGCACCAGTCTTAAGCTGAAAAGCATCTAACTCACACTGCCCAACAGCAAGCAATGAATTAGGAAAATTCCTGTATGAAAACAATATTTTCAATGCCAAGAGTCACAGATAGCCATTTAAAATGTACTTCCTTACACAACAAATGGCAAACTTAAATTAGGCCTGTCATAACAGACCTATGCGGCAGGTTGAAATATGAATTCATTAATTTCATGGACATCATGTTTTTAACCAGGTTCTCTTAAAGAGAAGGGTGAGAATGTATTTTCTAACATGCTGAGCTCTGTATGGCAAAAAGCAGCTCCAATAATTTCTTGTCAATTCTAGAGACAAAGTATTGAGTTGGCTAGACCACTAGTTTGTCTCAGTTATGAATTTCTTGTTACAGTTAGGAATTCCTTGTTTTAGTGAGTCACATTTTATAGTCAGAACTGGAAGGTGAGAGGAAAGATACAAGGAAAATGATGTTCTTTACCACCTTTGTGGTAAAGAAGTGGGATCTAATGCATCCTCATAAAGTTTGAGGATAACACCAAGCTGATAAGTACAGCTGATACCATAGAAAGAAGAGATGCCATCCAGAGTGACCTGGACATGCTCAGAAAGTAGGCACATGAGAACTTACCAAGGTTCAACAAGGCCAAGCATAAGGTGCTTCATTTGGGTTGGGGCAATCCCAGATATGTGCATAGACAGGAGAAGAACTCCTTGAGAAAAGCCTTGCAGAGAAAGATTTGTGGATACTGGTGGATAAAAAGATAGGCATGAGTCAGCAGAATGCACTTGCAGCCCAGAAGGCCATCTGTATCCTGGGTTGCATCAGGAGGGGATGGCCAGTAGGGAGAAGCAGAGGACTATCACCCTCTTCTCATGAGGCCCAGTCTGGAGTAATGCATTTAGACTGGGAATCCCCAGAACAAGAAATATGCAAAGCTGTTGGAGCATGTCCAGAGAAGGGTCACAAAGATGATCAGAGAGCTAGAGTGCTTCTCCTCTGAAGACAAGCTGATACAGCTGAGTTTGTTTAGATCGGAGAAGAGAAGGCTCCAGGAAAACCTCACTGAGGCTTGCCAGTACTTGAAAGGAGCTTACAGTCAAGAGGGAGACCAACTTTTAATATGGACAGATAGTGATAACACATGGAAAAATGACTTTAAACTAAAGGAGAGGAGATTTAAATTAGATGTTAGGAAGAAATTCTTTACTCAGAAGGTAGTGAGGCACAGGCTGCCCAGACAAGTGGTGAATGCTCCATCCCTGGAGGTCAAGGTCAGCCTAGATGGGACTCTGGGCAGCCCAATCTAGTGCCTGATTTAGTGGCTGGCACATCTGCATACAGCAGGGGGTTGGAACTAGCTGACCTTTAAGTCATCTTCCAAGACAAGACATTCTATGATTCTTTCATATCATTTGATGAAATGTAACATACATGGATCTGCCCACTTACACTTGCAGAGTATTCAAATCAGAAATGAAATAGCAGTAATATTTTGTAATTTATTTGTTATAAGTCATCAGTGCAGATCAGATTCTGCATTTTGAACTTCTGGATAGCTGCTAATAAGCACAAGTAAAATATTAAGTCAAAACTTATTAAACAATGTCATTTATTAGCATTTGTTGTTTATTCCTAAGCATTCCAAATGCAACAAAAATAAAATGAAGAGTTCAGTTTCTTTTCTGCTTCTGAAGCTATGAGTTTTTAAAGTGAGGACAAGAATGAAATGGTAAAATACTGATGCATAAATATGCTGTCAATGTTACAATAAGTTCTAGTTCCCTAAATAGCAATGTCCTGCTTTAGCTTTAGAGGACTGGGAAATTTGTACAGTGAAGTACTGACCATAGAGGGAACTGAAACATATAATCATGTTTTTGGATTCTTCTCTTTGAACCTTTTCTTTAGAGAATAATCCAAGCCACAATGTCTGTATATAGAATTGCACTGCCTTGAAGAGCAGAATGGTTTGAATACAGAGTTTCAACCTGAACACATTTGTAATTTTTATTTCTCTAGGCTTTACAGAAACATCATCTTAAAAGAAGAAATCCTTCCATTTGTATCTTTGAATGACATAGATGGGATCTTTCTTCTCCATTTCCTTCCCAAACTTTGGTGAAAAAGGTCATTGGACCAGCTGCTATAAAAAGTCTATATAAAAAGTCTATATAAAATCTGTGAACTTGATAAGTTGTATCTTTTTTTTTTTTTTTTTTGACTGCTGGGAAGTCAGAGGCTTTTGTAAGAAAGGCTTGCTCACTAGCTCACTTCACCTCTTTTGAGATACAGTATCTTAAAAGAGCTTTATCTTTCACTACCCTATGGAATCCATAATTTTGGCGGTGTTTCATTATGAAGAAAGTTTAGCAAAACGGTTAGCTCTTTCTGAATTTAATACTTCTACTAAGAACAACAATAAACAAAACAATGCCAAAACAGAATAAATACAGTGATTTAAGTAAACAAAAGCAGACGAAATTCACACCTTTTCTTCTGATTCTTCCAATTTCACTCCCAGTGAAATCACTGGGAAGAATCACTGCTAGTGATTCTGTAGCACTCTCCCTCTTTTTCTTTCCCTTTTTCTTTCTGGTGGATGAGCCTTTCACTGATCTCTGCCATTTTTAGCCTAATAATAACAATCACAATTTTTGAAGTCTATTCTTTATAGACACTATCTTTTTTTCTGTTTGAATACACTGCACTAAATAAAATAAATTCTTGATTGTCTCTTGCCAGCTATGGTACTGGCACTCAGTAAATGCTTGCCAATGCCAAACAAGCTAATTTTCTCCTTCCTTAAAAAATGCAGTTACAAATTTGTAATCACAAGTGAGAATTTCCTTTTTCTGTTGTATTTGCAGTCTCCCTCATGGAGTCAGCTCAACTTTTGCTTCAGCTGCTGCAGGACACAGTGATCGTAATCTTACAGAGGTAACACGGCCATGAAGATTCTATTGCTAAAGGATAATTGCATCCCATAAGCTGGTAGGCACAGTCATACTTGTCATTTTATACACCATTATTCACCTTCTGATTGCTCTTTCTAATCCAGACTTAATCAGTAGTGTCCAGCCACCAGTCCTTAAATTAGGTGATCAGTGCAATAGAAAATGAAGTAGTAACTTAGAGCTATTCCTTAGAGAAAGTAGTCTGAAATGGTGTAAATAGGAAGCAATTTTGCGTAAGCCAGTCATACTTCTGCCTGATACCAACACCAAAGCCCTGATTGATCACTGAGCCAGGAGTCACAGAGTAGATCGCTACAAGGTGTGCTTAGAAAGATAAGTGTTAAATATTGATAGAAAAAATTAAAAAAAAAACCTATGCTCTTCAGGATTCCTTTAGATACTATTTTTTCCGTAACAAGCTCTTTCAGTGACAATCACCTCAGTGGCATAAGTAGATGAAGACAGCACTGAAAGTACATCCTGCTAATGTACAGCAAGTAGCATACTACCACACATTTAGAGAAGCTCTAAATGTGTTATTTAATTGATGAACTTTTTTTTTTTTTTTTTTTTTTTTTTTTTTTCCTGAGAAATACCGTGGTACCTGGATGAACAGCTTTTAGTGTTTACACTTGTAAGCACTATTCACTTCCCTGTAATCACAAAGTCTTGAATCTTAAGGAGGGAAAACTCAAGTTCTTCTGAACCCACAAGATTCCAATAGATGTCCCCATAAAAGAAACATTAAGTAAGCTTACATTCACAATAAAATCAGGGCTGGAAAATTTGCAACTTGTAACCTATGATCAGGCACATAACTAGCGAATGTGTTTCTTAAACTCAATGTGAGTTATTCAAGCATTACTTTACTCAAGTAAATAGGACTGATTAATCCAATTATCCCACATGGCTTCCACTTGATTTAAGATAACTCCATCTTTCCTAAGCACAA
Source organism: Tetrao urogallus (assembly GCF_951394365.1). Classification (NCBI taxonomy): domain Eukaryota; kingdom Metazoa; phylum Chordata; class Aves; order Galliformes; family Phasianidae; genus Tetrao; species Tetrao urogallus. Next base: position 42,413,265 of record NC_136819.1, on the reverse strand, counting down.
CAGAATGTAAAAGGAAGCTAAGCACCTAAAAAAGAAACAACATTTTTCATCAGACTGTGTGGATAGCTGTCCCAGATATAGAATCATAGAATCATAGAATCGCAATGTTGGAAATGACCTGCAAGATCATCTAGTCCAACCACCCTCCCATTCCCCGTACCACACGCTTCTAAACCATCTCTCATAGCTCCTCTTCCAGGCGCCTCTTAAACACTGCCAGGGACAGCGACTCCACCACCTCCCTGGGCAGCCATTCCAGAGCCTGACCACCCTCTGAGAGAAACGTTTCTCCTAATGTCCAACCTAAACCTCCTCTGGTACAACTTCTGGCCATTTCCTCGAGTCCTACTATTTGCCTGGGAGAAGAGGCCAGACCCTTTTTCATCATAACCTCCCTTCAGGAAGTTGTAAAGTGCAACGAGGTCTCCCCTGAGCCTCCTAGGTGTCCCCTGAGCCTCCTATCTCACTATATCTCACTATAAAGGAGATAAAAAAAAAACATGGCAAAGCGTCTTGTGTGGCTTCTGTTCACTTAGGAAAGCACTGGCTTTATGGCAGTACCACAAGATTTATTGAGCCATTGTCTGGATAGAAAGAACAACAATTTTATTTTTAATTTTCTGATACTTAAAAACAACAACAACATCAGCAATGGCAACAAAAAAACCTTGTCCACTTTTGGATTTGTCCAAATAGGGAATCAAATGGTGAGACCTCATGAACTTTGTGAAGGTATTTCTCAATAATATAAGATACAGTAAACTATAGTCACCTTGGTTCTCAGTTGCAAATGTAAAGGGTTGAGACTAGAGAGCTCTGCTCTGGAGCTACAGTCCTGACTAGGTTGCTGCCCAGATGTTTATCAGCAGTCAATGGGCTAATTCTCTCATTTGTTTGTGTGGATGGGAACATAGAATTGGGACTGACCTACTTAGCAGCTGTGTTCCTAAGAGGTAGAATAATAGAATCACCAAGGTTGGAGAAGACATCCAATATCATGTAGTCCAACTGTAGCCAGGAGCTGATGTATGGTTTGTTCTTCCTCATGTGAATTTTTGCATGGTCCTTTCCCTTTTTTCCTGTGAATTAAGACTTTGGGCTTTAGCTGCTTTTAGTTCCAAGGATAGCCAAATAATCCTGTAAGAAATCTCAGCATGTTAAGCATTATTGAACTCCATCTGGAATTCAAAAAATGTTTTCTTCAGTTCAGGTTGAGAATCATGGCTGCACTTCTTGGGTACTGATGGCAGAATACAGGAACTACCAAAAACCTTTAGCTTCTTTGGAGAAAAGTGTTCTGGCAGTGACAATATCAAAAGCTGACAGACTTTTATAAGAAATTCAGGATAAAACACAGTATATGTGACATAAGGCTGAAGGCTTTGGGATCTTACACAAGTGTGTACACTAGCTGTACTGGAAGCTTCCTTTAGGATGTTTTCCCACACCCTTAGAGAAGTCAAGAATGAAGACAATTCGAAGTATATCTTAAACCTTGCTTGGCCACTTGCATTGATGTTTTGACTTTTAAAAAGGCAGTGCTAGATCTTCCTTGGAGTTGAATTAAGTCACTGAAGGGTTGAAAAGAGAGACAGAAACACCAGTAAAATTAAAAGTTACAAGTTCCCGTCCCCTCATCTGCATTTAATCAATGAAACCACATGTTCTTTCCGCTTAGACATCCAGCTTTGAAGACAGCGCTTAACAGCCTCAGGTTTAAACTGTTGCAGCTTTGTTATTCTGGTTTGTTATTTTCCTTTCAGTCTTTACTACCAACCTCAGACAGAGTCATTCAATGCAAGTACAGGGAAGAAGACTGGTGTCACTGTAGGAAATTTAATTTAATGAAAGCACTTGCAGAAATTTTTTTTTTATTGAAAATATGTAAGCTGACAGTCTGAATTACAAGGAAACAAGTACATAGCTTCCCCTGATGCTGCACTTAAGGTAGTTTGGAAACTGTGGTGTGGTTTGACAGAATAGCGCAAACATGCTGCTTGAAGCCACAGCAACTATTCAAATCCATCTTTTTTTTAAGGATCAACTATTAAACTAATCATGCTGGTTCTACCTTGTTCCCTTTGACAGTGGTTTACAAAAGCCCTTTCAAATGCTGAAAAGTTGCAAGACTGCCTTTTCTGAATTGCAGAATGAATTTGTCTTGGTGGTATTTGAATGTCACAGTGAAGCCAAAGCTAGAAAGAGAAGTTCCATGTACTCTGTCAGCTATGCTCAGCAGAAAGTGAATATAAACCTGGAATATGGAGACCTGGAATATGAAATAAAGTATCTAGATTTTATGGCATACAGGTTTTAATGTTGCTGAAAATGAGAAATGTGAAGAAACTCATGGCAGTTGTTTTACTTCACCAGCAAAAAAACATACCTTGTGTTGCTAATGCCAGGCTATTTAATGGAAGAAGATTACCCCAGTCTCTTGATATAACAGTATCATGTGGACAGATTTGCGCAAGAGATACAACCTTTCTGTCTTTCATCAGTTCTTGAACTTCCATGGCCATAACATTGAATGAACCATGCTAATCCTCAATTTGAGACCCAAAAAATTTACAATAGTTTACTGAAAAGTACCACCTCGTACTCTGTTTCTGGATTGTTTTTGATTAAAATATTGTGATTTTCTAAAAAATAAAAACTATTTGGAATTGCACAGTGAAATGTTCTCTGAATTGCAGAAATTACTGAAAACGTCCTTAATGGACATTTGCACCTAGTCACATTAATTATATGAAGACTTTATGTTTTACTGTTCAAGGCTCACAATTCCTAAGATCAATTTTCTATAAAGATTCACAGAAAAATACATAGATAGATTCAACAAAAATTACAATTCACTTTACAAAGCCTTCTGAGGTCTCATGCATGGAAATGCTTCAAAACACAAGGAAAAAAAGAATGCAAATGCATCTCTCCAGTTTTCAGGAATTTCTGCTTCCAAGGCCAAATTCTCTGTTGATGAAAACAAGCGATTTTATTGTGCTTGTCCAGCATAGAACACTGTGTACAATGTTTTGACATTTCAAACCAAAGTCTGACTAAGGGCTTAGATGGACATTTTAAGAGAAAGGAAAAATGAACTACTTAATTTTTAGCACCCTACAAAGGTTTTTTTCATGCTGAGTTTGAAAGTAATCTAAGATTTGTGAAGAAATATTTATTTCTTGAAAACGATGCCACAATCCTATAATGAAATTGAAGAGCATGAGCATTCTTCCACTCTTAAAAAGTAAACAGACAAACAAACAAAACCCAAACCCAACTCTTTGGCCTTCATTCTAATATTGTATGCTAATATGTTAGAACCACATCTAGTTCTCTCTCAAAAAAAAAAACACCTGGTATTTGTGTTTTTAATATAACAGTATAAAACAGACTTTACTCTATTACTTTGGTATTTTGATGGTATTTTAATTTTAATAATCATGATACATAATAATTTACTTTTTACTTTATAGTCAGGGGGAGTTGAATTTATCTGTGCTAGGATGCAAGACAATGCACTTTACTTCAAGAGAAGACAAATGATTAAAGCTGTTAACAGAAGGTGCTTTATAATAAAAGTAGAGCTTTGAGAAACTAGTAGAAAATCATAGTCACGGATTCCTTTCCCATGTATGAAACTCCATGGCCATGGTTCTACTCTAATGCCTTTGAAGTTAATGGAAAATTTCCCGTTAGTTTCAGTTGGCTCTTTGTTTTATTTTCAGAAGTATTTTTTAAAGTTTCCCATTTCTAAATTCCCATGATTTAACCTCCGGTGTGATCTTGAAAGAATTTTTATGCACATGAGTAGGCAGAAATACTGAAGTCAGTGAGCCTGGAGGCCTGGACCCAATATTACCACTTACAGAGCCATATTCTGCTAACTGCACAGACTGCCAATCACAACACTTGATTTCTTCATTCCACTTTACAGTTCAGGATACACATCTCTGCAGCTTAGGCAACAGTTATATTGCTAACAAGCAGTTCAATAAAAATAATTAATACTTTATGAAATGACAGAGATAAAATTGCAACAGAATACTTTCAATATATAGAGAAAAAAAAAGACTAACTTCACCTACTTTCTTCGGACTCTTTTGAATGACTTCAAATGTAGTAAGTTTCATCTGTGGGGAAAAAAGCCTTCAGAAACTTTTATTTCCATGAAGGCAGTTGATTCTGACATGTAATTACTGCTGCATCAAGGGATTTTTTAAAATCTCTGAATAATAAACAAATATTTAAGTGTCTAATTCAGTTTTCAAAGTCTCATCTGACGATGGATTGTACCATCATGCACTGTGCAAAATCTAACAGCTACAGTTTGATTTAATTTCAAGCAAAAATAAAAACATGGCTGTGTGTTACAGCAGCTCTGCTAATGTTCCTAGGCCAGCATTTTAACTCATTCCAGCAGCTGTTCTTTCTCACTTTTATCCCCACATCTTTCCATAAGATCAGTATCATTTCATTTGTCATCAGCCAAATTTTCTAAAGTGTTTTTTCTCCTTCTTAAGCCATAGATCATTGCTAACAGTGAAGTGCTGAGGAAGAACCCAAATGGAACAGTGTACTGAATATTTTTTGTTCTGCAAAAAGCACCCCCTCTTCCTTCAATCTCTATTTTATCCCCTTTCCCTTTTCTCTGAGTTTATACTACGTTCTTTCTCTCCTGTCTTCCCAGTTCCTCAGGTGGAGCACAGTCCTGCGCAGGATATTTCTGTGGATTACAGTGATAGTGAACTGGTTTCTGACTGCTGCCCTCTTCCTTCTATGACTCTTATTATACAAATGGTATCTGAATTTTTGAAAGGACTGTATTTGGCTAGAAACTGAATACTTCTTTGATTCTTAATAGTTCAAAACAGAATTTCTAAGGGTTTTTATTCTTAAATAATTGATGTAACTGCATGTAATTGAATGGAAAAAATAATTCAAGTAATTGTAATTAAGTAATTGAATGTTCAGTAGATAAAAGTTCCCCTTAGATTTTTTTAACTGAACTTTTTTTCTTCCTTTAGTGTGCTGACATTTTTCTAAAATGGTATCAGTGAAAAGAGCATAGAAAAGAAATACATTCTTATTACAGATTGTATGGGAACTATTGAATCATGGCCTGAACCTGTTTGATTACCTAAAACAAGCAATGAGTCAGCTGTGGAAGCACAGATAAAGGCAATTCACCTGTGTGACCAGAAGGGGAGGAGCCTGGCTCCACCTCTCCTAGACCCCTTTTAAGGGCTGCTTCACTGAGGAAGCATCTTTCTCTGGAGGTTGCTTCTTGGAGAGGTTTTTTTGTGAACCCAGGATATGGGTAAGCTTTTCCATTCATTTCTGACTATCCCTTTCCACTGTAATAATTTTTCCAGCCGTATGCTCTCTAAAGACCAGCCTAACCTTTCTGTTTACTTGTCAGTTATACACCGATCTTGGTCTTCTGTAATAAATAAATGAATTTAAGATTGTCTAGGCTCTGCTCATAGGAGATAATAAGAGCAAACGTACAGAGATTTTCATCTCCTAAGTACAGTAGAAACATTAAGTAATGAACTTCCTCTCTAATAGAAGAACACAAAATGGTTAACTAAGAAAATAATAAACATTAAAAAAAAAAAAAAAAAAAAAAAGCAAAAATCCAGCCAGGCCAGTTTATTAAGCTCAGTTGTACTTGATTTCTATTGTAACTATAATATCCAGCAGATATCCCTCTACTGAGAGCCAAATGTGCCAAGAATCTCTTGACCTACTGATTCTGAGTACTTGTTTAAAATACATCTTTTAAATTAAATGTTTGGGTTGGGAAAGCTAGACAAACTGAAGAAAGAGTACTGGATACCTAGCAAGTAGTCAATATATAACATACTTTGTGTATAGTAAGTGAACAAACGCATTATGAGTGGCAATTAAACATAATTTAAGTGTTAATATTTATCACAAAAGGTTGCAGAAGTGAAGTTCAGAATTCAGGAATGAAATAGTCATCAAGGACTCAAAAAGACATATCCTGTGGTTAAAAGTAAAATGCCTGCAAGCAGAATTCTTCACACAACTATGATTGGGACCAATGTTGTAATTTGTAAAACTTAAAAATGGGATGTACATAAATAAGACCTCTAACCAATACAGAAGAATTCTAGATATAAACAACGTATGAATTTGTGATAAGGGTACTGCATTACATAGTATATTATTACCTCCAGAGGTTCAAAGACATTAAATAAATTGTTTGATTGTCATGTATTCAGTTCCAGGATTTTAATGCGAGAGACAAAAAGATATTTATCCCTTTCTCTTGACAAATAATTTAGGGGTAGGGACTTTTTTTTGCTCCAGTTGGATGATAGCAAGCAATTACAAAGAAGAGAGGAAGTGAAAGAATCTTATTCTTTTCTCCCTGGCAACATTCTCCTGTTCCTTGCAGCAGAATAATCTCTCACGAATGTACTCGGTATGGATAAAAAACATGCTTTGAGTTATACTCATTGTCAGCTTAAGGTTCAAAAGTAAATGTTTTCCCACTCCCAGCAGTTTTTGGAGATAAATATTTGCATTATTTATCATCCTACATGGTGTCAACAGTGCTTCACTTCTAGGCTACCATGGGAGTTCCTGTAACAAATCCACAGCTTTTACTATTCTATGTTACTCCTGCTGCCCAAATTGTTCTGACTGTTTGTCTTCAACTATATTTTCTTCCCTGAAGCATGTGATAGTAGGCAGAAAAAAACATGAATTAATTATTGAATGATTGCAAAGCTCCGTCCAATTTTTTTCTACCAATACTAAAGATACTGATGCAGAATCAGTATTTTCCTCACTTATTTGCCTAACAAAACAGGCATACAGTGCTGCCACAAAGGACTTGCAAATCCCAGGTTCTCAGATGATCTCTTCTCTGTGATAATGCCTTCTCTGTTGCTCTAAGGTAGCTCTGGTACTTGCAAAATTTAGAGGCACTTCAGATTGCTCTAAGCTCTTCTGGCTAGTAGCAGCCTCCACACAGTTATGTGCCATCTGAGAACAATTGTAAGCAGATGCCAAGCAGCTGCCTCTAGTAAATAGTTGGCTCTGGCCCATCTGACCCCCAGGAAATCTAATTTTTTGTGGCCAGGCTAGTGACAGAATTATCAACTAGGAACAAGCATTATTACTTATACTACTTTTTCTACTACTTTGTTCTACAAAAGCAAAGTTAGATTGTGAGACAAATTCTGAACATTTATCTGAAGGGTAAATAATGCATACATTAAAAATTATTGAAGTACTTAGTATTTTCCATACAAAGAAGCATTCGATGTCTTCTACATTGTCATCTAAAATTTAATCTTGATGACAATGCAAACTTTCCCCACATTAACAATGGACAAGTAACTTTCTTCTTCCCCATGTTTTTTTCCATTAGAAAACGTGATGAAGCTGGTGTTGAAGGTGGGTGCTTAGGCTCTGATTCTCATGAGCTCTCTGGAGAGATGACAAATCCCTATCGAACTGTTTCTTTCAAATCAGTGAAGCTTGCAGAGGGAGACTTACTCTAGCCTCTTGGTTATACAGGAACTCCTATCTCACTTGCTTTATTGACAGTAACAGCAGAATAAAGACAAGACCACGTAGACGAAGTGGGGCTTTATGGAAAAAGCTCAAGTGTGTCCTCAGTTTCTTTTATGGGCTACAAAGCACACCTAACTCCTCTTGGACTAAAAGGGTGGAGAGGCTGTACACACATCTTTGAAGACTCTGGCCTCTAACTGTTGTGGCTACTCTGAAAAGGGCTCACTTCTGACTAACATCAGACACCTGCTGTACATAGCAGAGATGAAAGTTTCCGAAAGAAGAGCTAACAACAATCCTTCATAAAGGAATTGCCAGCATACATTTAGAATTTGAGAGCAGTTCCCATTGTAAGAATGAGTCAAAAACCAGATTAGAATAATGGGTGTGGAAAATAAAATTTTCTAATTTTATTAAAGAAAACATTAGTGGTAACTAATAGTATGACTATATTCCAAAAACAACTGTTTATATATCTTAATGAAATCCTTTGATTTTTAGTTATATATTCCCAGCAATATTAACTTTTGTGTGTTTTCTAAATGCCAAATCATTACTCCAATCAGTTAGATATTACAATTATATAAAGAAACAAGATTTTTTAGAGTAAAAGAATGTAAAAAATAATGAAACATCAGTATGGCAGTCAAGCCCTGAGTGCCATCAGAAAGTTCATCAGATCAAAAACTGTTAACATGGCATGCAACATTTGATTTATATGTCTTTTTACATTTAAAAGCATATTATAAGCATTAATAAGTCACCAAAAATTCTGTAATATTACAGACAAATGAAGTGAAAAATGAAGAAATGTATTTTGAAGATTCTGAGCAGCCACAGGTGGCTTGATTTCTGGTAGGATTTTTTTTATAATCTTTACTACACTAGTATTTATTTTCCAGCAGTGCATGTTTTCTGGTGAGAAAGCCTAAATCAAAAACATTGAATAGGTTTGTACTGCTCTGTTATCATTAGAAATAAAATTTAAAAATTGTTCAGACATGGCTGATATTCTCACTGTTTATATAAACCACAATCTTCTTTTTCCTGATGTGGGATAGGCCTGAGGGTTGATCCTGTCTCACACTTTCCTCATAGACTGCAGATAATCAGCTACTGTACTTCCTCTTAGCCATGTTTCCACAGCCCACCTCTGGGACCAGGCAGAAAGAAAAGGTGGATCTGGAAGCATTCAGGTTTGGATTTGGTCTTCTTACTGGGTATGATTTTTGGCAACAAGGTGCTGTAGCTATGTTCACATGGTCAGGTCCAAGCGTCATGGCTGGCACTGACAGATAAAGTAATTTTAACCAAATAATAAATGTGAAAACAATATTTATTTTATTAAAGCTGAAATTAGATGTCTTGAAAAATATCAAGAATTCTATTTGTAATGACCGTTAAAGAAGACAAAATATATTTAAATGAAAATCTTTAACGTCACAGATTATTTGGAGAGCCAATAGAAAATAATCAGGAGTTTGTACTAGGACAGTGTAGATTTGCCTGAAAGCGGTAGGGGTCAAATGCAATTAGCCCTAGCTTCTACATTAAAGTCAGACAGATCAATATTAGTTTCTGCATGATCTACTTCTAGATTCAGCCTGGAAATACTGACCAGAAAAAAACAGTCTGTATATGTGGTATTAATGTCATTATAAGGAATTGTTTCGTTGAACAACTTGTAATAGGTTACAATAACCCTCAAACTTTGGCATATTATTTCAAATCCATCTCAGCTGGATCCAAGCATTATTGCCAGCTGATGGCAGATTAGTATAAAATAAGTAAGCATATTCCAGCACAGTTAGTTATGTCTGGGCAGGTGTGACAGTAAAAATCACATTTCTCAGTTGCAGGAACTAGACCCTCACAAGGCCAAAAAAAAAGCCAGTAAGCAAGGAGATAAAATTAACCACTTATTCACACTCTCTGGGCTACACTGAGGGATAGATATTCATAACACGTATGTGTGAAAGGAGGATAGAAGTATTCATTGCTCATACTTCTATATTTCCTCTACAACTTCCACTGTTCAAGGTTTTCAGTCTGGTAAATGAGCAATTCATTAATTTATTACTGAAAAAAAGAGTAAAACCAAGCATGTATCACCCTCTAAAATGACAAGATAGGTAATTTTAAAGCAATGTATTTTAGTATGGTTTCTATTATTTTCTATTAAAAAAGAAAGCCATTTAAATGTATTCATTCTTATGCTTCTTAATACAGTATCAAACAAAAATTAGTCACATTCCTTCCCCTTCAAAAAACAAACAAACAAAAAAGAATCCTAGTGGAAAAAATCTGCCGCACACAGATTTACCTATGATCTCCCTTAACTTTAACAGGAACCCTCAGTCTAAATCCCCAAATCCTGCAGCAAACATATATTCTTTCTAATTTAGGAAAGAACTGAAGAAATGAGGGAATGAGATCTAACAAACATGAAAAAAATCAGTAGAAATCAAATAGCAACTGCTGTTGCAGTAAGAGACAGCAGAAACACTGCAGAAATGTTCAGCTTTCAAAATAATGGGGTTCTTGGGTTCGAGCAGAGTTCTCAAAAGTTAAAAGAGCTAGTGTGAAAAAGAGTGACAGAAGTCTGAGTAGCTTAGGAAATCAAGTAGCCTATCATCACCTCCACGAATAGTCGCATAACAAGATAGTACAGGATAGAAAACTTTTATTAATATAAATTAAAAAAAAAATTAAAATATTCTTTAAAATATTATTTTGTGGTGATGAATCAAGTGATACTTTCTGTTTGTATCCCGTATTTTGTTATTGGATAGTTGGCCTAGAATGAAACTTTTCTGTTTTTTTTTTTTTGTTTTTTTGTTTTTCAGCAAAGGGAACATGGTAGAAGATATGTATGAACAACTTCTGATTTTACACGCAAATGTCAAAATAATATTGCAAACAAGATGAAATCCAGTTGTACCTTACTCTACATTTAATATAATTTTGCTGCCTATCTAGTGGGTGGCAGCCCTGTGTACAACACTGTGGTTTTATCTGTTACCCTACCTGCCACTGTCTTTGTTATTTTTATAGCCATTTGAGTCTACTGATTCTTGATTCATGAAGAAATACACCTAACTATACATATGACTGAATGTAAAGAAGACAGCTAGAATAGATACAGAGTAAGTCAAGGCTTCTTGTATTGTAAAAGAACCAAATTGTTTGGAGTATCAATTCAAAAGTTAAACTTCTGAACACTACTAACTGTAGCAGGAGCAAAAAGCAAGCTGTAGTTAGCAACCAGAATGTTAACTATATCTGAGTTTCCTAGTGTAGAATCACAACTCTAATCACAATTCAGAGAACACCCTTTTAAATTAAATGAATGCTTACTTTTAATTCTTCCTGTTCAACTCCTTAAACTCTCTTTTTCTAGAGAAGATGGTAAATTAAAACATTTGTTCATTTTATTTTTCCCCTGCTTATTTACCCTGCTCTCCATCCCAGCTTTGCCTCGAGTACAAAATAGTTTTTCATACCATATTCTGGAGATGTCCAGCCACACTGAGTTTGATTAAACTTATTTTCTTGTCTGTCTTTCAAATGGTTATTGCATTTAATAACCGTATTTAATTTGCATTTAATTTCTGCAGTACCCTATAGCATCAAAATAACATATGTCTGAAATGTAATAGAGCTCCAACCATGTGTGCAAAAAGCACAGTATATGAATGCATGTACATGGATGCATACATATGTGTGTATTTTCCTGAGAAGATTTTTTTTCCTTTCTCTTAAATCTGTTCCAAACTTACCCAGAGGAATGTTACTGAAGGGGTTAAAGACATAATATTAATGCTATACCACACTGATATCAGCAATTTATAACGGGATGGTGGGTTCTACTGCCAGAAGCTATAGCACAGGAAAGAGTTATTATAACAGCATGATTCTCTATGAAAGCCTGTCATCTTCTGTTCTTGAACCTTTGCTAATGTACTACGGCGATGTGCCCAGATAGAAAATGAATGTTTTTCAGCAGTAATGTGGTGGCTATTAATACAGTTACTACTATACAATAAATGGCTGCTACTACTTGCCATCTTTTTAAATGCAGAGACATTGGAATCTCTTGAGACACCATTGTTTCTAAAGGGCCACATACTTTTTTCCTTATTCAGATGAAGCTCTTAATAACTTAGCTCAGTAGGAACTTTCCTTTTAAGAATTTTAAGCTCTTGAGACCAACTGGGTTCAAATACCACACTGTGTCAGACCACAATCAGTGTGATTGACATGGCATAATGCAACACATGAGTTCGAATTTTTTTTTTGCTGCTCTCATACTTGCATAGTCTTCTAACAGTCAGGATAACACCAGCATCCAGCGCATGCTCACCAGCATAAAAACAGAAAATGTGAATATTATCACTGGCCTACCATTACATCTGACTGACTACTTTGACAACTCACAGTATATAAACAAAAGTTTTAACACTTGTTTAACTATACCCAGAAATTTCTTTATTCAGCTACCACTTTCATAAATCAATTATCAGTGTATTCATGATTTCTTTACTTCTCTTTCAGGCCTAAAGGGAAACTTTCAGTCTTGTAAAAAAATTCTGTGCAAAGATAGTCACAGATACTTTTGATTAGAATAATGAATTCTTGAAACATTGCCAAGGACTATGCAGCTAATTCTCCAAGGACAGTTTTACCTGGTTGTTTGTAGCTCATATACTAAGCAAATCATCAACAATGTTTATTCTTGGAAAGATAATTTCACCAATGCTGTTAATCAAGACAGAAATCTGAGTCACAAAGATTAGCAGATGTGCCTTGATCATGCCAGTCACTAGAGGCAGCTAGGTTACCAAAACATGGCAGTCTAGGGCATCAGGTCAATCAGAGCATCACCTCAGCAAGCAGGGAGAGCAAGAAAATTTTGTAGAATCAGTAGAATTTATACAGAAAATACATACAGATAAATATTTGCATCTCTGCATTTGAATTTCCTATATGTAAAAGTTGAATACTTCTTTAAAGTTAAAAAAAAAAAAAAAAAAAAAAAAAGTAGCTGTTAACGTCTTTTATACCAAAACTAAAACCTGTGGTGCATATACATTACTGTTCACAATTGAAGTAATGCTACAGTAGCTATAAAACTGCTTACTGTTCATACTTACTCAAGTATAATTTGCTCTCAGAAAGTTTACCACCTACTTTTCATGCAATTTGTTGCCTTCATTCACCCTGAACTATTTACCTGTCAAAAACACATTAAGCAAAACTTGAAAATTCACTGGAAAATGCATAATTGAAGTCTTATTTTCCTTATAAAGGGGGGTGGGAGGGCATAAACAACCAAAGGCAAACATCCTAGAAACTGTCTCACTGTTGGAAACTGTTGGAAATAAAAATTGGAGACTTTAGATGATGTTGAACAAAATCTCAGTAGAGGAAACAACTAATAACAGAAACAGGTAGTCTACTCATCCAAGCACAAAACTGCAATTCGTATGAGCACTTGCTGTAGAACTAGAGGAGACATCCTGGGTCAGTGAATCCAATTCCCTGCTATCGTAAGTAATCATGTCATATAATCCCATTCATTTCATTTGAGCTCCATCTTAAAACCCTTTTTATGAATTTACAGAATAAATGCATTCATAGCTAGTTTATATTCATTTGTTCTTGTGTAACCTTGTCCTTTAGCAAAAATAGCTCATCCTCCTCCCTCCCCCTCATTTATTTATAGAAAGCAATCACACATATTCTCAGCTATTATTTTGCTTGTCTAAGTCCAGCTCTTTCAGTACCCTCATGTATAATATGTTCTTCATTCCCCTAATTACCAATCAAGTCCGTTTTTGTACCTGCTCCAGTTCAAACAGCTTTATTTTCTTAATACTCTCTACACTGCTCCTTCTATTAGCCAGCAAGGTTTCATTAATACTAAAAAAACTTCATACATTCTAAGATATTTTGTTTCACTCATTCTCTCTCTTCCTCTCCTTTCCTTTCCCTCTCTTTTTCTACTTGCCATAGCCAGCTCAAACAAGTTTTCTGCCACTGACTCATGAAAATTCTAGTAAGAAAAGTATGTAGCATGCGTAATGTTTATGTGCAAGTGCACATAATTGTTTCATATTGACAACAGATGTCATAGACAAAAGGAGGGAGAAAGAGAGCAAGCCAGACCAGTCAAAAGCAATTCACTTCAGAATATCATAGGGACTGAAACACTAGAGAGATCCCAAACTCTAATTGTTCGTGTATTTATACAGAAGTTTATTAGTTTCTATGCAGCTCCTGAGTAATTAACAGTCATCTTATTCACTCACTCACAGGGCCACATATCCTCATATCCATAAAATATTTTGTGTCTTATAACTAGGAATGTCTCCTAACCCATACAAATGTCTAATTATTAGCCCTGATTATAAATATTTGTCTTTCTGGATGTAGCACTGAGTTTAGTAGGATACCACTTAGCTGTAGAGAATGTAATCACTTTATTTAATATTTGTCTGTTTTTATGGTATTCTCTGTGTAAGCTTTTATTGTGATATAATGAAAAGAGAATTTCAAATATTAATTTCGTTTTCTCTACCTTTGTATTTTCATATTATGTTTTGAAGAAACCTTCTGGGATTGATCAGTACTCTTAAACAAAGAGGATCAAAAGTCAAATGACTTGAACAAGCAGGCTTAATGAGTCACTGGCAGAGCCAGATGGATTAAGACATAGGAGTGGATGGAATTATTTGAAGTCAGTACAAAGTTGTTCCCACTGCTTTCTGCAGAGACAGAATTCCACTGCAGTTTCTATAATACACTTCTTCCTTCTCTAATCACTAAAAAACAGTTTTGCTAAATGGCTCTTCAGTTATTAACATTTTAAAGGCTGCTTTGTTAGTGATGCTAGTAATAGTTTTAGCCCTCAAACGTACTTGATTTCCCATGATTTCACAGCAGTGGTCATCATTCAGTATTTCAATAATATAAGTTTAGGTAAGTAGCATGATTTAAAGTTCAGTGACACTACAATTCCCTTCAAAATACTCCAGCATAGTATTAAAGATACAGGGAATGAAAATAAGACTGTAATATCAAAACTGAATCAAGTAAACTCTAAATAAAATATGTATAAAAAGATAGATCTAATTTTAGGCTATTTTCAGCAAAGAGCATGATGTAATATACGCTACTTACATACCCAATCTAGAAATGCTTTAACAAAATTTGCTTATTTGTAAGTGGCTTATACTAATAAACAAGGATAACATTCATTGTCCCAAATTCTTGTATATTGGGAAACAGTCAGTGAAAAAGTTACTGCATAGTTACTCGGTCTAGAGAAACTCAAATTATCTGGCAGATTTAAGTCTTTTTTCTCAAAGCAATTAAGCCATTCGGACATTTGTTTAAAATAACTTCTTACTCTTGTTTGTTCTTACTTTACTAAAAAACAAAACAACAACAAAACACAAAACTTGCCATAAACTCGCAAGCACCAAATCTCTTTTAATGTTTTTGCAACACCTAAAAATCAGTGGAAGCCTTTTTGGGACACCTTCAATATTTTCTTGATAAACAGTAATTTTCTGATGACAGCAACTCTCCAGAATCTTGCTCAAAATGCTTGGGAAGTATTTGAAATAGATGCTTTGATTTAATACTTATACTTTAGACCAAAGCAGATAGGCATATTTTCTAGTGCTGTTTCATCAGTGACATGAAATCTGGATAGATGCAATTACTGCGATAATGTTATCAGCTATTAATAATCTCAAAGAATCTCAGTTTGAAGGCACTGCGTAGATGTAGATGGCTTCATAAAGGTCATTACTTTTATAGATATAAAATTAAAAA
Source organism: Tetrao urogallus (assembly GCF_951394365.1). Classification (NCBI taxonomy): domain Eukaryota; kingdom Metazoa; phylum Chordata; class Aves; order Galliformes; family Phasianidae; genus Tetrao; species Tetrao urogallus. Next base: position 42,397,869 of record NC_136819.1, on the reverse strand, counting down.
GAACGGAAACTCCATACTAAGACTTTGTACTGCTGTGTGTTTACCTTTAAAAAGCCAGAAAGGAATTTGACAGACGGAGTACCTGGAGGAAACATAATGCTACATAAATAACACTCTAGTGCAAGCTAAGCTTATGGCAATATAAATATTGATGTTATTAATGTTACCTAAACCAAGCAAGTATAAAATGTATTTCCCTATCTTGTATGCAACATGGACTACAGCAGTAAGTTTTATTTTAAAATGATTTATTGCATTTAAGTCTTTGAGGCAGGAAGAGGAACTTGAGGAGGTGCACAGTGGGAACAAGAGGAACAAAGAAAGGAAGGAGAAATGGATGCGCTCAGCATTCAGTAACATCATCTCCCAAAGACTTCTACAGTACCTGATTTAAACCGTTGGCCACAATTTATGCATTTCTTTTGTATGAATGTAGTTTCCTGAAGCAAATGGAAATTTGGATATTTGTAAGAGTTTAGATAATTGCGCCTATGGATCTAGGATATACACTTAAGAGATTTTATGAACAGATGCCAGGCCAAAAACTCTACTGGTGGTCAATAGACTCCTGCTACAATTTCAGTGTCATGTGTTCCCACTGTCTTCCTAATTACTCACTCACAGCTCCAATTGAAGACAATGATATTGCAATCTCCACATTTTTTGCTAACGTGGAGATATAAATCCTACAGTAAGAATCCTGATTGTTCCTTTTGTTATGCTAAGTGATCAAATCCAGTTAATTAACTTATTTTAAGTAACAGGAAACTTTCCTTATGTCATCAGTACCAGCCCCAAGACTGCAGGCATATTTTCAACAATAATGCATCAGCACTTTGTCAAAGTTCATTTTATTTGTGCCTAGAAATGAGGCTTCCATAATTTTGTAGAGACCACATAATATATTTTGCTCTTAGAAACCTTGTCCTGATATTTTGCTTATTTGAAACAATAGCTAAAAGAATAAACATGACTTTCCAGCTAGTGAGGCATATATTTTAAAGAATATTTAGTGTATCTAACAGACTTTTACATGATAGTCTGAGCTGAATGACTTAAGAAATTTATTAGCCTGTGAAGAGTTCAGGACTGATACACACAAAATATAAGATGGCGTACACGGTTTTGCAAATTTTCTTTAAATTAAACTTCAAGGTGATTTTTATGTTTGGGTTTTACTTGTTTTTCTTTGTTTTTCACCTGATACAAACTAACATGCAGCACTTAGTCTAAACTACACATAGAAATGGTAGATGTTAGTTTATTCCAGGTACCTATAGAGCTTTTTGTTTGGCTTTACACCTCTCAGTGCACATCTTCCACCAGTGTAGTGAGCAGAAAAAAAGAGCAGGTGTCTTGTAAGTCTTCATAGTTAAAACTAGCTCTCATGTTGCAAGTTAAGTATTCATACGTGGTCTTTGGACAGATGCTTATTTGCACGAGAGAGGAAACAGAGCTCATAATTATATTAAAAGTTAGTATGAATGAAGTCCTAATTATACATAACGAATATTGAAAGGATACTCAGAAAAAGTAATTCTGCTCCTTAGATGTTGATGGAAATAACTGTTATTGATTTTGCTGAAGGCAGAGACATCACCCAGGTCTTTGTCTTCAGCAACTTTAGTCAGATATATTCAATAGAGACTCACACATATCTCTTTTTGTGGGCTAATATTTATTTATTTATTTATTTATTTATTTATTTATTTATTTATTTATTTATATCTATATATTTATATATGTTTATATATAAATACATTTTTATATATATATATATATATATATAAATACTATCACCCATGCTTTCTGCTGCATGTAATAATGGCTGGTAACAAATTTTTGGCTTGGACTCCAATCAAAATGCTACTTAGGGAAGCAAGCAATTCTGCATCACTTTTGATATGCTGTTTCACCAAATCAAAATATTTTTGTATTTTTTTCCAAAATTTTCAACCCGATCTGGACAAAATGCTAAAGATAAAATTCATGACTGTTATATCCAAGTAGAATGCCTGCATCAGTAATATCTGACATTCTCTTTAAAGTTTACTACTCTGGAGAGCTAATCTGGAAATCAGATAAACTAGTTAACTATTAATTCTTTTATTCAAATCCCAAACTAACCTTACATCTAGACAATGAAATTCAAGAAAATTGTGTCACTACAGTACAGATCAATTGAGGAGTAGACCTGCGCGTTCGGATTACAAAGCATATATTCTAGCATTGACAGACACACTAAATATCTAATTGGTAAGTGAACATCACACTTTCAGCCCACTAGAATCACGCTTGCTATTACATCACAGCAGTTTCTCTCCAGGAACAAATTTGGAAATTAAAATATATAAGGAAAACTGCTTAAGTGAGGTTGTGAAACTACAACAATTAGCATTATTTACTTGCAAAATGAATTAGGGAATTTTTAGTACAGGGATTATGTTGTGTAATTCAAGCAAAGAAAGACACACCAAAAGCAATCCTTTGGAAAACAAAACAAAATGACAATTCTTCCCATGTCTTTAGAAAGAAACTGTTTTTGAATGACTCTATTTTGCCACTATTTCATTTAATAATTCATATCAACATTTACCAAGAGAGATTCTTACTGAATACCAGGGAAGCTGCTTCTCATTCTTATGACTTCTATGACTTGTTGCTGCTGTTTTTCCAGATTATACAGGTAATACTGCTACAATTAAACACAAATTTTGATTTTTAGGAAGGGGTTTTATTTCAAATTGTCTCAGATTTATATTTTAAATCATATTAAATTTGAAATTAAATATCTCACAAAAAACACTGACAATGTAGTGGGTGATACTTCTTGTTTCCTGAACTTAAAATAGCTGCAAACTATCTCAGTTTTAATACATGTGGAGACCCTGAAAACCACTTATTATGTTCAAAACCTACTGACTGGAATTTAAAGCATTCAGAATTTCATAGAATTTGGTCTCAGCTGTGGATATGGTCTTTTCTTTTTTCTTTTTTCTTTTTTCAAGCTGTAAATGGAAGGAGACAGTGTAATACACAGCATAAAATGGCAGCTTGCATTTCATAGGAGTAACACTCCAGTCACAACTGGAATCAGAGGGACAGGTAGAAGAAAATTGCTTTTGCATGGAATGAGTACATTACATGAGTATAGTTGTAAAATTCTTAAGCTTTGGGGAAAAAAAAAGTCTCACATATTGCTAAACAAAAGCTATGTGAATTAAATTCTGCTTAGGAAAAATAGTTCATATGCATACATATGCATACAATAGTTCAAAAGCAATACAGACTATTATATTACTTACAGCATATTAGACTAGTACTTAGGAGAAAACAATCCTGATTTACAGGTAAAATGGAGAGCAAAAAACCATTTCACATTAACCATGCCTGCCTATAACTCTCTGTAACAAGCAATAGATGTAAATAAATGTAAAAAGTAACACGTAATACTGACAGTAACAGTAACTTCATTACAGTATTCTTCAGAGTTGTGCTGTACTTTAAACAGACTCAAAATGTCCTAGCACTACATACTTTAAATTTGGGTTGTATTTGGAAAAATCGAATATTGGAAGCTGCAGCTTAATTAAGGATTACCTTATAACAGTTTTAATTCTTCAATTGGATTGGAAGTAGGTATTTTTATTATTCTCTTGGGCTCCCTCACTCAGATATATGAAGTGTAAGTTTTTCTACAGAATGACATGTTACCACCAAAATAAATAAATAAATCAAAACAGCATGATAGTTCTTACTTACTAGTTAATTTTCACAATTTATATTAAAAAGTGGAACGTTCTTTTTCATTTCCCCATTAATTATCATTATTTATGAAAATCTAACAGACCATTTGTTTTGGACTAAATGTTTTCATTTTGATTCTGCTGTCAAAAATGTGGATCTTCTTGCATTTGCTTTCTGAACTCGACTATGAGCGTGGAGCAGTATACGAACAGCCTCATTGTAGTAATCCGTTTGATTTAGCAATTCACTGATATTTATACATTGTTTCATAGGCCATCAGCAGCCCCTAATTCACTTCAAACTTTTCTGCATGTAGTTCTGTAAATGCACTGTCATTTCTGATTACTTACAATCTTAAATACGTTTTACTGTGAGACAGTCAATTGGTCTTCTGCAAGGACACTCATATTTCTGCTTATCCCATGTATGAAGATTTGGAACAACAAATACATCTCTTCATTTCAGGTCATGTAAAAAAAAAAAAATACAGATTTCATATGAATAAATCCTGATTTATACTGAAAGTCTGTTCTGGAAGTGTGACCATTCTTTCACTGCTTTTTGATTTTTCAAGTCTTACAATAACCATTTCCCTTTTTGGACAACTGCTTCATGAGAAGACTCAAATAATGCAAAAATGTCAGATGGATCCTCCTTCATTTCAGTTCAGCAATATAAATGAGATATGAAGATATTCAGGTTGTTTAATTTTATTTCCAGCTTTGCATAAGGAAAAGAAATAAGGATCTTCATGTGATTATTAGCAACTATACAACATGCATATATACAAAAGAGTGTCATTCTACTGAAAATTGCCTGAAAACTGAGCAACATATTGCACTGATAAATTCAACTTGTATAATTACCTGGGAGCACGTTGCTCTCTCAGATAAGAGATATTAAAATACGTAGAACTGAAGGTCCATGAAAGTACAGCCCTTTAATCTTGGTGGGAGGACTTAGTCTTCAATGTGTGTAGGCTTTTAAGCGTTGGATGTTAAGATCATAGAAAAGAGAGAAAGGTGAGACAGACTATATACTACATATTTGCAAGATCTATTGTGAGTCACTTTTGCAGCACTGCTATTTGCATGTGGAATATGCAGCATAATTAATGTCATTTTACTAATCACTTATCTAGATTTTTCATGTGTACAAAGTCAGTGGAATTATAAATACAATCCGCATACTCATAAATAAGTGTGGGTACAAACTATTGCCCTAAATTTTATGCTCAGAAGGGAATTACAAAGCTTCTTGATTCTGACTGACCAGGTCTCATGTTGCAAATATTAATAACTCTTTACATGAAATAAAGTAATTTGATACTATCAAACACTGCAGAATTGTTTTGTAAGGGTATCTTTCAGTAAAACCTTGTAGGTTGGTATTAGGCTACTATACTGATGAACAGAATGTAAGATTAAACAGAACAGAGCAGAACATAGCCCACTGTCACTTAGATTGCTTTATACCTAGATGCAAAACATCATACTAGTTTCTACGAAGAAAATATGACTAACAGAATGGATACACTTACTCTTACACACTAACTGCCTCAGAGGTACCACTGAAATTTGTACTGGGAAAAGCCCAGTAAATCATGTACTATAACACATCACTAGTTACCAGCTAGTGCAGGTTTATACACTTTGCTTCCCATTTCTGTTTGGAGACAGCAGCATAAAATCTCACTATACATTCTAAATGTTAACCTGCAAAGCAGCAGACCTCAATTATGTCCAGCAATATTAAAGCAATTTCCTTACACAATTCTTATCTTCCTTAGACAATACCATCATCAAAATATGCACAACTATAAGCTGAATAGAACTGAAAAAGTGGCAAATTGATAGATGACACTTGTCATTTTTTCTCCCCATTCCTGCAGTATAGAGTTTCTGTAGCAAGAGAAATTATTAAATTCACAAAAACTGAATAGTTAAAATTTAATGCAAGTGCCAGAAGTCTAGAGCTGCGTTGATAAAAACCACTATGCTTTCAGTCCTTTGGCACAAATGAGATGAAGGTTAGTCTGGTAAATTTTTTAGAGTTATATTCCATGCCCGTACTGGTCACACACATATGAAAATCAAGTCTCATTAGATAAAGTAATGGTGGCAAGCCTGAAAAATATAACGGAAAATATTTCAGTCGCAAAGGGTGTAGCAATTGCTATAAGACATATATTAGAAACATGAAGTGAAGTATAAATAGATGCCTCAGTAAATTATATAACCACATCCACATATGAATTAGAAACTTCAAACTATGCAGTAAATAACTTCAGCAGTGCTGTAAACGTGACCATAGACCATCCTGAGCGCAAACATCTCATCAGTCACCTGTTAAATCAATGAACAAAAAAAATATGTATATTTACTTCATGTGAGAAATCTGATGAGCAGGGTTCTATATTGATTCAGAGGCAACTGGGGCCCAAAAGTGCAGTACTAGATACCAAACCACAATCTTTCCCCTCCCTGCTAAGGAAAGAAGTTTGTTCTGCAGTTCTGGCTCTAGCAAATATCTTAATAGAGAAGTTTTCATGTTGTGGATATTCAGCTACTGTGGACCATTCCAGATCTAATTTACACAAATACTATATATCTAATATCAAGCAGCTTTCTCATTCTGCCTGTGCAACAGAATCCATTGATTCAATCCTGCTATTGAATCTTCCTATATCTTCCTTCTGTCTTTCATTTAAGATATCACTTTTTACACCAAGAAAAATAGTACAGTTAGTTTCTGCCTATGTGCTTCTTATAAGGACATGCACAATGTGACTTATGCTCAGCTTTGCTTTGTAAGAACAGAGGAAGAAGAGGACATGGAAGTGAAAGAATGGCTCATCCCCCTTACATAATAAATCTTGTCACTACTGACGGGGAATGGAAAAATGAGTCTCAGTTAACAGTGGTGCGTTACCCAAGTCCACAACCTTTCATTTCACATAGATCACTGTAAGCTGTGTCTAGATTTCAAACAGAAACAGAAGGTTTTGTATTCAGTAGGAGAAACCCTGTGTCATATTGTCTCCTCTTAAACTCTAAAAGAATTGCATTTTTTTGTTATTTGTCCTGGTCTGTTAGGAAAGATACATCAATAGCCATAATATTGTTCTTGAGAACAAGAGAGAAATAATGACAAGTAAGAAATAATTCAGTGTTTCAATTTTCACTTGTACTTCATTTCCTTGAAATGTCTAATAAGACTTGAAAATCTGACCAAAAAAAAAGAAAAAAGAAGAAGTTTTATCCAACTTCTTAAAACCAATTAATTTAAAAAGCTTGAGTGAGTTTTGGTGCTTGTGAAAATGGAATAGTGACCTGTTTCACTCACTGGTGAAGGATCACACACCAGTCCTTCGAGCAGTTCTGTCAATGCAGTTCAGTCCCACACCTGTCCTGGGGTATTCACACAGCTGATCTATGTAGTTATTATTCCCATGTGGGCAGCTATCCACAAGAAACTTGACTGAGACCATCCAACTTGCATTTTATCACTCACAGGAAGCTTCATTTGAGTGAATAGCCAACATTAACCCACATAGCGCTGTCTCTCCACTGAGGTTTTTCTTTTCTCTTACAGTTGCTGTAACTGCATTCTAATCAGGTTCTTTGCTAAACTTTCTGTAAAATTACAAGGATGCAAGTTATTAGAGTTACATATTGACCCAAATATTCCTACCTGAACACTTGTGAAGAACGCTGAAAACGTTAAAAGACTGTACACATCTAACAAAGCAAGGACACATATTAACACCCTCCCCCACAAAGGACCCATCTATTTCAACCTTAAATGCCTGGATTTAGTACTGCTGATGACTGTGGGCATTTGAAGTGCCTGAAGGAAGAAATGCTAGCCTTTCCATATGTACATATGCAGATAGTTTCTGTCCTTTCAGTCCCCAGCATGCACCACTCTTTATCCCCTCACTGTTTTTAAAATTCATTGTTGAATTCTGCCTCACATCCAGCTGCAAAGGTATGCTAGAAGCTCAGACCACAATACGGAGTTTGATCAATGCCTGACCTACCCAGTGATTTAATCAACAGGACAGCATGAATGCACTAATGATGCAAGAGCAACATCACAACTCTGTGTGTTGCAGTGCACGATGATCATTTCCTTCAGCATGTTTCTTTTAAAGAAGAATAATGAAGACTCACTTCAATGTCATTTGTCCCCAGTTTTACTCAAATTAAGTCTTTTATTACATAATGGAACTCGAGGCTCTTTCAGATGAAAGGTCTAAAGGCAAAAGAAATCTAAAGAACATAAAAGCTTACAGGGCCTATGTTACATATTTTAAAAAACAAATAATCATTCCACTTCTATTACACAAATTTATCTCTGTAAAACAGACTTTCTGTCTCCTTTCCTAAGAGGAAAATTTGAGATTAGTTACTCACTAGTTACTTTTTCCATCCTGTCTTTATTCCATATCCCATATTTTTCCTTAAAGTTAATGTGCAGAGTACCTGAGGTTACAAAAAATGAGGACGTGGAACAATATTAAGAGGGAATACAAGCTCACCTGGTCTGATTCACCAAAGCAGCCAGGATTTTATTGTAGAGCTAAAACACAACGAGATAGCACTAATTCTCCCTGATAATTCACATGTGCTTCTTCCACAACAGAAATAACTGAGAGAACATCACAGATCTTTCTCTTCTAGCTCCTCCTCGATTGTATGTTGTCCTACTTCTCCTCTCCAATAAAAAAGATATCAGGTGGTTAAAACTGTGATCACTGAGAAATTCCAACTTCCTGCTGCATTGAAAATTGAATTTTTATATCTGTGCCTCATTCAGCCTGGGCAATTTTTATTATTCACTGTCATCCTGTTTTTCACCTTTATTTTGCAGTCACTTTCCCTTTCCTGCTTTTATCCCACATCTGCAGAATACTTACACTTAAATACGTCTATTTAAATAAAAATAAAATCTCCCATCTGAATAATTGTTTATTTTAGTTTTCATAACACTTTTAGGATACTTTGTGACTTCAATATACCTGATGTAGCAGACACAATAGAATGAGCTCTAGCTTTAAATAAGTTCTTCTCAGCTGAATAACAAATTCAAAATTCTGACTAAGCCTATGCTGCCACATGTATTTAAAAAACAAAGACAGATAAAGACAGGAGAGAAATGTGCTGCTACCAGAATATAAATATATGACAATGGCAGTACCCCAGAGGGTAAGAGGGAGTGTAAATGTCATAGCAAGGCTACTGATTTTTATATTGTTGTCTGTCTTTCTTCTAGTACGCAAGAGATAGTCTTTTAGCATAACACTGAAGGAGGTAAATGAAATCCTTTTCACCAAACATGGTTATCATTCAGCACAAGACAATACACAGGGCTATAAAAAACCTCTTCCCAGGTTCCCCAAACATATTCAGAAGAACTAGTTAGTTTGTGAACAAATACTCATGCTATTTGAAATCTAAAGGAGTTTATTCTCCCTGTGCTTAAAGATCATCTTTCCACAGCCAGATGACTAGACTGTAGGATGTCTTCTCTCAATCAGCACATGTATAACCAGACAACCATTCAGTAGCTTGTAAAATATGATTGCATATGAGATATTGATGGCCTAAGGGAAGTTCTGAATATCAGAGGTTCATAATTAAAATACCTATGCATTTGATCCAAGAGAGTTTTCATCAGTGTCACAAAGATGAGTGGTTATGAATTTCAGACTCATCTCTGCCCATACTGACTGATTTATGCACTTTTGAATTTGGACAAATGAAGGGCAAGAAATTAAAGCCAAACCCTTCCACCTAGACAGCTCCTTATCCTTAGGGGGTGGGGGGGTCTGAAATTTATGATATCCCCTCCCAGTGTTCAAGATCAAGCCCTTGAGCTGGTAACTCATAACCTATTTATGCTTATGCCATCCATCCGCTTTCAGTCATTTTTGTCCTCTTATCTGTAAATCCACAGTTGCAACGTAGGATGTGTGGATCTGCTGATAAGAAATTTTTGCAGGAAAGGGAATCTGGGCAGAAAAACAGTTCTGTTGCCAGAGCTCCTGGCAGCAACTCTAACATCTCATTAATTCCAGATTTATAAAGATCCACTGTGCTGATCTGAGGGTAGAGCTGAATGTTTGAATTCTGTGATAATAGACTAACTAGTTGAAACCTGTATTTAGTACTAAATATTAAGTAAAATAGATACTGATGAGATTACACAGTGTATGACAGAACATTGTTAACATTGTTAACATCTTGATAACAATGAGAATTCCATAGCTCCTGAACTGGGAGTTTTTATTTTTAACATTTTTATTTAATATTAAATCACTGAATTTTAATGGAATTATACATAACATCCTGAAGGGAGGTTGTAGTGAGCTGGGGGTCGGCCTCTTCTCTCGTGTCATTAGTGATAGGACCAGAGGGAATGGCTTCAAGCTACGGCAGGGGAGATTCAGGCTGGACATTAGGAAGTATTACTTTTCAGAAAGGGTGGTCAGGCACTGGAATGGACTGCCAAGGGAGGTGGTGGAGTCACCGAGCCTGGGGGTGTTCAAGGAAAGGCTGGATGTCGTGCTGAGGGACATGGTTTAGTGGGAGCTATTGGGAATAGGTGAACGGTTGGACTGGATGATCTCTTAGGTCTTTTCCATCCTTGGTGATTCTATGATTCTATGATTCTATAACTAAAAACTAAAGCACTGGAATGGAGACAGAATCACAACTATGTGAAAATTCAATTGCATCATTCTTTTAAAAACTATATCAGAGTACCAGTTGTGGAAACAGTACTCTATTAATTATGAAAGAGAAGAGCAAGGGGACAAAGACAAACAAACTGGGAAAGATCATGCAGTTTCCATATCAATATTCTACAGTATCACTAACTGTACTGCCATCTACTTAAATAATAATAAAAACAAAGATGCTAACTAAGCATTAGAAGGAAATTATTTTGCTAAATGATCCTTCACTATTCAAATGCTTTTAAAAAGCTTTTTTTATTATTTTATATATATATATATATATTTATTTTTTTTTTATACCTTGTGTGAATGCCTGTACATGCAAATTTATCACAATACCACATGCATAAAAAAGGAGATTTTGATAGGGTACTAGGTAGATAGACCAAATAAAATAACCCTTCTGCCAGATGCTCTAACACAGAGGCTCAGGTGTCTCGGAACAGTGATAAGCAACTTGGCTCTGTCAATGGCATCCAAAACATACACAAAAAAAAAAAGAGATATAGAGCCCACTGTGCTTCTTTCTTTCCTGAGTATTTTCAAAACTGCAATGGAGGTGCTGCTGGGTAAAAACTGTTGCGCTGCAAAAGAATAAGGTTCTGAAACTAATTTTGTCAAAGAGTGAAAGTAATTTCTCAAATAAAAAAAAAAAGACACTGGCAAGATGTGTTTTACAATTTACTGCAGAAATGCTGCAAGAAGAATCTCTTCACTGAGCAGCGTGGCATAAAGCCAAAACGAGCTGTTTCAAAAATCACTGTTGGGCATATACCAATTTGATACACAGGATTTAGCAATACAGTTGGGAATGACTCTGTGTGGATGTGTTCATGTTCTGTTAAATTTTAACAGTCTCTAACTGTATACTCATCTTCAGCATGAAGAAATTTGTTTGTAGACTGCTAAATTTCCTTTATATACAGGGAATTATATCAGTATGAATAGTAATGATTTTAATTTTTTCTTTTCCATATTTTCGGTTAGAAATTAATTTTCTATGGGCAGTTCAAAGGATAAAAAGTCTCAGATGAAATCTTTGAAAACATTTAAAGCAAGGATGTAAATTTTATGAGTGTGAGTTATTGGCTAGCCTTTTCCACCGCCAGATCTTCTGGTTCCATGAATAATGTGAGGACTTATAGTTGTGGATCAGTACAATAGGACACAATATACATCTAGAGATTTAGAATATGAAAATAGATTCCTTCTGTCCCTTTTGCCACCCAATCCACATTCAATCCACATATCAATTCAAGTGTTTAGAGGATAAAGATTCAAAAATTTTTTTTAGGTACGTTCAGGTATCTAAACTGTTACAAAATAAACAGTAAATTTTCAAGTAATACAGCTTAAGAGAGAATGTTTAGCCTAGGAGTGCTTACAACTAACACCAAAGCTAAGTTGTTAACAATTGGAATAAGGTAAACCTAGATCAGTCAGTAAGGTAACCTGTGAAACAAGACAAACAAGATGGCTAAAGGGAGTACATTTAGCTTGATGCAAATCTTTCAGTGACACAAGAAGCATCACCTAGGAAAAACTTCCTAGATCACAAGTGAAATTATAAGGTAACACAAACATCTAGATTTCATTTAGAGATACCTCACTTGGTTTCAACTAGCATTTTACACATGCAATAGACTTGCTACCTCACTAGAATAATCATTCGTTAAATGACATGCACACCCAATGTCTTGACTATGGATAGATTTTGCAGCAGTGCTACTATGCAGGTTATGTCCATGACGAACATGCATATTGCTAGAGTCCTAATATGGATGTAATCCTAGTCATTTAAATCACTGCTATCTACACAGTTTGTTTCCACAAACAAATGTGAAGACTCTACTAATGAAAGCATACAACCAGACAATCACTGATAGGGTAGTATCATCTTCAATTACAGCTAAATGACATCACACTGGGGGTATTCAAATTATTACTCATAAGTAAATCCTAATCATAAGAAGAGTGTCTATGACATTAACTTGCTAGTGAAGAGAAGGATTGAGTCTGGAATAAAATATATTAATTTAAAAATTAGTCTGTAGACTGTGAAGTTCAGTCTAAGCACAGATAGGTTTGCTACAGACTCTCCCCATTCACCTTGGAAATAATATTGAGCAATATCTCAGTATTGTAACCAATTTAGAGAATTCCATCACATGGGAAAATATATACATTCTTTTTCTCTTGTTTAATTTTATTTGCAATTCACCAACAAAATTATTTTAAATGAAAACTGAAAGTTTTTAAGGATCTGAGGGTGATCTCCATGACTATAGACATAGTTATCTATATGTAATACATACATTAATCATAAGCTGTGTTTCTTCTTTAGAACTACTAACATCTCTTGTTCTTTTGAAAAAATGTGTTTTTGGTCTAAAATAATATTTATTTCCTCTTGTAGTCATTTAAAATGACAATGTGAATGTCAGACACATTTTAAAACAGGTCAAATACCGCAGTTCTCTTTCTCTGTAGGAAGAGCATGCAGGATATCTCTAGAGAAAGAAATAGTTGCAACTCTGAATTTAGAAGCCTAAGGCTGATGACCCTAAGATTGCAGTTTGACCAAGGTTTGGTCCTCTGTTGTGCACCACCAAAGACTCCCAGTACTGCATCTTTTCTCTCCCTGGCCTGCCCTCTCCCATATTATATCTCTGGGTTTAACTCTTACAGAACAGCTCTGCAAGGTAAGAGTTAATCATGCAACTATATGGCGCTGCACCAGAACTACTGTCGAAAAAAGCTTTTCTCTTCAGCTTAATTTTCCCTGTTGGTTTTGATGAGAGGATAACAAAGACTGCCAGCAGGAACTGGGAGTGACACTGCTGCACACTGATTTCAGTTCTGAGAAGGTGCTGATGAGGCTTTTCATTCAAAGCTCTGACTTTTTCTGCTCTTAATGGGTCACGAAGTATTTCCGAACAGTTTACAGTACTTACTACAAGAAGAGCCTAGCATCTTGTCTGCCCAGACTGAGCTGGAGTCACTATACATGACAGTAAATGGCTAACAAATCACGGAGATTAATCTAAATCTTTTGCTGTAATCCTTTAATTCTTCATCAAGATCCCTGACATTAACATAATTTTGTCAGAATAGAGATTGTAGAATAGTTTCAGATTAATTCAATCATAGCTAGCGTGTCTTAATGAAAGAACTAATTTGATGTCTATGTGATTTTTTTTTTAATTGCATTTTTGAGGTAACTGGACTTCACATGACAGCATGGCTATAATAAAGAAGTTTCACCAAAGGGAATTTTTCCCCCTCTATTCAAATGGTTTAGCTGTCATATGGTCACAAATGATGATAAAAGGAACTAAAAGCCCTCTTCTGCAATCCATGGCTCAAGACATATCCCCATCTGGGCCAGGATTTACAAAACTAGACTGCACACTGTTACAGTAATATATAGATTATTCTCCAAACTCCCTTTTAAAATTATTTTACCTTTTCATATTATTTTGACTGAAGTCTTTAACCCATAACTGTCACAGAAAATTACGGTGTTAATTTATCTTATGAATATGTGGTAGTGATTAATAGTTATGGAAATGGCCTTTTGATTTAAAAGCCAAGTGAGAATGTTAACCATGACCTTTAATACCCTGCTTCAAAAGGAGCAGGTCCTACCAAATACTGACCACTCCATGTTGGAAGCAAGTTCCCTCTCACTTGAGGCCAAAGTAAATTTTCCTTTCAAGTCTAGCAATGTGCTTATCCTGCATATTCAAAGCCTATTAATTTTTGTCTGCAAGGACTGAAGGATCTGTTTCAATAACAGTATGCCTTTGAATGACTAACAGTTCTACAGGTTACATGTTTTTCTATGTTATGCTAGAATAGAAATGTGTTTTTTTTTTGTTTTTTTTTTTTTAAACTACAACAAAAAATGTACAAATTAATAAATAAAACAGCTATAGCTTGAAATAGAATGTACAGAAGATTGCTTCCAGGTAGAACACAACAGCACAATATTTCTTTTTAGAAGAGATGTTTCATGCCCTGTATGTATCATTTTCAGGAATGTTGAATGATGGACTTGTTTTGAAAACGTTGCTAGTATTTAGTTTTGGTTCAGTTCAAAGGGCTACACCAGAAGAAGGAATCGAAGAGGGAAAATCAGTATGAAAACAACAACAAAAAACAGTTTAGCTGCCTAAATCACCAATTTAAAAGGAATATATAAAAAGTTCCCAATAGTTTTCATCAGTGGCTGAAAATGTTAGATTAAATTTTACTGAGAGATATATTTTGACGTGTCTAGAGTACAATTTGTTAAGCAGATAATAGTTTTTGTTTAAAATGATTCCTTTCTGGGTATTATGTATGGATTAAAGATTGGGCCTACATGAATAAAACATCCCTGTCGAGAAAAATATTTTAATGATGACTTTTTTGTGGTTGTTTTTTTCTTTAAAAGAAGTCAGTTACTTGAAAGGAATAGGTTATGTATAGCTTTAGGGGGACTAAAGCTTGTATCTTTAGTGTATGTTAAATTAGCCTACTTCACAATAATAGTTATATATCATGTTTTTCTTTTTTTTTAATAAATACTTGTTTCACCAAAAGAAAATAAAATGTAATTTTTATACCTTTAGGGCAAGTTCCAGTTCTCTTGGTTTCTTGAAGAAAAAAATAAAAAGCATTGACAGAGAAACTTCTGAAATGAAAGCCCAAGGGGGAGGGAAGGAAGCACCTAAAACCATCATATTACCAAGTGCTGAGGTAATCAACCACAGTCTGGGAAATGTCAAACAATGGTATTCACCTACCCAAAGATATTGCTGGTCAAGTCCTCAACTGCCATTTATAATCACTAACTAAAACATGGAATATAGATGTGGATATAAACAAGAGACAAATTAGTATTGGGAAGCTGGATTTAATAATCCACTAAAAGAGACCATCTGTTTATAAAGACCCCCTTTTCCTTGATCTCTGACATGTATTCCTAATATAGACACAGCTGGATATTTTATTTTTTCATTTTTTAAACACTCTGCTACTATAAAGTCTACTTATAATATATCTGGTCGGAGTGTTTGTCTCAAGTTTCAGATATTATGTAAGCACTCAAGGGCAATAAAATTTCACATACAGTCAGCCAGCTTTAAAGTAAGTATTAAACCATAAGACCAACATAAATGCACTTTCTTTATTATTGATTTTTAATACCCTTTTTATTTTTCAGATTTTTTGCAAATGTTCATTATCACTGAAATAGCTTTCCGAAATTCGGTTTTTGTTTTTTTTTTTTTTTTTTCAAGTTCTTGAAACACATTTGGAACTAGAGTTTAGTTTTCTTATTTTCCTGTTTAAATTACTAGCAAAACTCAGTCAGTGACAAATATAGTATTGACAACCTGACAAGCTAGATGCAGGAATAAAAGACCAAAGTGATAGAAAACCTGTGTTTCCAAGCCACAACAGAGAAAAAAAAGGAAGAAAACACCTCTGACTACACACTTCTCACAGATAGAGGTCACTAATGGACTGGATTTGAATCAGTCTGGTAACAGCCTGAAAGTAATCTTGTGAAAAATGAATTCATTTTGAGATTAAAGGGGTAGTAAAAATTTTTAAGAAATAAAGTTCTCACCTTCCTGGAAACAATATTATCCTAAGTGTGCTTTCTTTGTAGTTCTTTAAATAGAAAGTACAGTACAGGAAAAGCCTGATAGTGATGTTTGTTTGAAATTCTTTTTTTCTTGGTTTGGTAAAACTGTCTCTCCATCCTTTCTGCAAGAAGGGTAGGGTAGTCAACACTAATGACATGCCATGTTTTGGGTACTGCTATTTTAAGCATTTAAAGGTAAGCACGTTATTTATTCTTAGGAAAAAAAAAAAAAAAAACATAGCCTATGTAATGCAGATTCCAACTGGGAGGGTGTAGGGTTCCAGAAAGGAGATATGTCTACATCCTAAATCAAACTACCCAGCAGGCCAGGATATAAATGTGACTTGCAGCAGTGGCTTAAATTAGATCCAGACTCTCAAAGCCAAATACAGATAACATCACCTTATACAAAGTATAGGGTGCACATGTGTGTAAGGAGTGAATCTTTCAAGAATGTTGGATGCATTCCAGCATGACTTCTTGCTACAGACTGGAACTTTGGAAAAAAACCACTGCCGACTGTTAGCTGCAGGTAGTTGTATAGACATTGTATTCGCACAGTGCTCTGACTTTTTACCTACACTATTCCAGTTCTTCACTATCACCTTTAACTGCTTAACTACCTTATCAGGATAGAGAACAGCAGTTTAAATAGAAAATCTTCTATCAACGATAATGATGTTTGAAATCTCTCCCACATTTTCAGAAACAAGATCAACACTAACATCTCTTGTATCATTTTGATTAAATCTCATTGATAGCATTGCGTATCTTAAAGAGTTAAAAGAAAGAAGGAAAGAATGGTGGGTAGGATTACAGATATGATACCTTTTAAAAGTTTTGAAAAAAATGCCAGGACAGACATTTTCCCCCTCCCAAAAACATACATTTCTAAAACCAACCCACAAGTTGTCTCTGAAAATGCAGTTGCATAAAGGTGCGATGTCAGAGAAAGAAAAAAATGAATGCCCCACAGAAGTTGGCATTTGTTGTAACCGAAGTAGTGATCAATCTCAAACTTTAAAATGGTTTAATCTCCCTACAAGCACTGCACTAAGTAAACATATTTTTAACATACACCTTCTTTCTGCGTGCCTGTGTGTGTGGTTGAAAGAGGTTTGCCTTGCTTTAGTATCTTCTCATGCAAGGAACCTCTCCCTTTCTCTTTAGCTGAGCTCTGCATTGGGGAAAAAAAAAAAAAAAGCATCTGAAGAAATCTAATCAGTACTTTCCACACACCGTACAGGAATTTACACGGATTTGTGCCTTGGTTTTATTAGCTTATTGTAAGCCTTAAAACAGATTTCCTCCATTAAAATTAATTAAAAGCCCCTGCTGACTGATTCCCACTACAGAAAGAAGGTGGACAGTCTTACTTTCCTGCTTTGCTACTGATTTCTTTATCTTTCACAGGATTATATCTCTTGCTCTAGAGAGATCTTTCCAGCTGTTTGATTTCTTTTCGCGATCTGTTTCTCTGCTCATTATTCCCCTCCCCCTGCCCACTCCCTTTCCAATATTTGTAATTATTTTGCCAGAGATCACCTCTAACTTAAGAGCTCTATGAGGAGCTCCCTCGTACTCAGAAACCTTGATCCCATTCCCTACACTTCGCCCTACTCACTCACTAACCAGACCCCGCTCCGGGGGCTGCTGATGGGAACGTGACGAAACCTCCCGGAGGCCGCAGCTCCTTGCTCTTCCCGTCCTTTACACCTCGGAACACTGGCCAGCATGGAGTTCAGACGACTGCCTCCACCGATCGAGCCTCATCTTTTGAAGTTCCCGTTTCTCCAAACCACTTCCCTGAACGCGGCTATGGTCGCGCTCGTACGCGCGCTCGGTGGTTTCCTATAGCAGGAGGGCTGCTCTGCGCGGCGCCTGGCGGGGGCTGGGGGTTGCGGGCTGCTTTCGACACCGAAACAAGCCCAAGGACCTGGTTACTCGGGGCGGCTGAGAGCTCCCGACCCGAGCGCTGCCGTTCAACCGCCCGCCGACCCTCCTCACACTTGCCGCCGGCCATTCATAAAATGTGCGTGTGCCTGCTGCTGCACACTTGCAGGCACGGGGCTCTAATGAGGCGCACGCGATCCCGGCCCCTCAACTTTGCCTTCTCAAAGGGCACCGGGATTTTAAATCGCCTGGGCTAGAATTAGCAGGAAAGAAAAGAGAGAGAAATGAAATCCCAACTGTACCTGACAGTGTCTGGGAATCGCTCGCCGGCACCGATCATAATCCCCCTCTGCGCCTCTGGCCCCCTACACCAAAACTTTTCCGCTGCCGCCGCCGCTCCTCGCTTCTGGCCGCCGCCTGCCGCTCCTGGCCAGCCCCTGGGGCCCGCTGCCCGCCGCCTGCCGCTCCTGGCCAGCCCCTGGGGCCCGCTGCCCGCCGCCGCTCCTCTCCGGAGCGGCCCCCGCGCCTCCCTCCTCCCTTAGGAGGCAGCGGCATCGTCCTCCCCCCTTCTCTGCCACCTCCTCCTACGGCGCGCAGCCCACGGCTCTGGCATCCCCAACGCACTTTCTCTCCTCGATTTGCTCCTCTCCCTCGCTGCTCCTCCTTCTCCGGTAAAAAGAAATGAGAAGGGGCCGCAAGGACGTTTCTTTCTTTCTTTTCTTTCCCCCCCCCCCCCCCCCCTCTGTCCTCTAGAAATGATGAGAGGATCACATGAGGAGCTGGCACGGAGACCCAGGACCCTTGGTCGTCGTCGGAGGCATCGAACAAATAGATGTGAGTGTATGTATGAAAGCGTGCGGCTACCTCCTTCCGAGTGCCGCGCCTGCCTTCAGCCGGCGTTACAGGCTGATCTTAGCAGTAATGATGCCTCAGATCTGACTATTCCCTGCTAATGTGAGTCGTGCCTTTTTTTCCTCCCTGCCTGACACCCCAGGGAGATGTTTACAGTAATGAATTCAGTTGATAGCCATCTCTCTCTCCTCTCTCTCCCCTGGAGTCCCTCCCACATTTCTAGTTTAAAGAATGCTTGGAAGGCAGGCTGCAACCTAAAGCTTTCCAAGAGGCAAAGTCAGGCTACGTTTTCTCTTTTCCTTTTTCTTTTTTTTTTTGGCTCCCGCTCTTAACCCATTGCTTGCTGATGGCAGCTCAGCAGCGACCTCCTCCCATCTCACTCCTCCCCGCCCCCGGCTCGCAGCGAGGGGCAGCAGCGGGCGGGCGGTACTCCAAGAGTGCGCGGCCCCGGCCCCCACCGCGCGCCCCGCCTCGCCGGGAGCCGAGGCGGAGCGGAAGGAGGGTGTAGCGATCGCCGCGCTCCGTGGCAGGCGGCCTCAGCAGCGCTGCTCGGGGGTCCTTGAGGGGGTATTGGAAGGGAAGGCGGGGAGCAAGCTGGTCCGCGAGCTGCAGACCTAGCTGGGAGATGCCCTCGATAGCTATAATCAGAGCCGAGCTCTCCGCCAACATGGCGATATTTCGTGTTCTGCCGGCACTGAGTTCGCCTCCCCCCCCCTTGCGAACTTCTAGGTGGGCAACAGCAGCACGGGATAAATATAGCACAGAATGAAAGAAAGTCTAGCCCTCAGGGAAGAGACAGAGCTCCTTCAGTATTCCGTCTGGTTTTTATGCTCAGCCAGGAAAGCTTTAAAACCGCTGGGGAAACCACCTTTTGCCCGAAAGCGCTACCAACGCCCCCGTACTAATCCCTTCTGCAGCACTTCGTGTGTGTATATCAAGTTATCTGGGCTTGTTTCGGGGTAACCCAGTTCCCTAGTAGGTTCTTACCTTGTCCTGACAAGCCCAGGTAGGAGAGCGTTTAACACTGAGAAGCACCCGGGCAATGGGATGCAGCCGTCAAGGTAGGACGTGGGGTGTGAAGTGAGGATTTGTCTCAAATTCCTCCATTAGCAAAGAAAATGCATAGTATGGCTTTGGCTGCGAGTTACTTAAAGAGAGAGAGGCTGGGAAGGTATGGAGGAGAGCTGATCAATGCCATGTGTCCAGGAAACAGAAAAGGCGAATGAAATGCCTTGGGGTGTGCTTCCCCCTCACCCCCAGCTGCGCGCTGCCCCACGATTTCAGCTCAGCCGTACTTTCAGGAGCTGATTCACTCGCCATTGTCTCCGCACCTCCCTCGCCCTTCTCTAGGGGAGGGCTGACTCACTCCCAGCTTAAGAGGCGTTCCGAGCAGGCGGGTCGCAGGTCAGCCTGACCCGGTGAGCAGCGCGCGGCTTCTCCCCCAGGTCCTGCAGAGGGGGAGCCTCGAGTATTACAGCCCCCGAGCAGAGCCTTGCTGCCTGCTCGGAGAGGGACTTGTACCCTTACCTACGCGGACGCGGGAAGGAAGTGTGAAAGGGGGAGCGTAGGTAGCCTGGCATTCCGTATGGGGCTCGGCGAGGGGAAAAAAAAAAAAAAGCTGAGGGGGGGACATCTCCTCTTCGCCTAGCTTCGCAGAGAGAAATTGCTGTCTCGGGGTTCCACGCCCCCGTAATGGAACCCCCACGCTCCGAGGCCCTCCGCTGGGCTCGGCCACCCGCACAGGGCTGGGCCGGCGCGGCTCAGAGCCGCGGGACCAGCCGCCGTCCCCGGCAAAGAGACGGAGCAGCTCTGAAGTCGAATCTCTGCCTGCAGCTTCCAGCTGGTCCCGAGAGATGAAAGGAGCAGAAGCCCCGCAGGGTCCAAAGGCGAACGAACCACCTTTTTTAAAAAAGGTTGTCCTGTGTTCTCTTTGAGTTTTCAAGACCTGTCTTCTTTTGTTGGATTTTTTTAAAAGCTCTGCATACTTTTATAGTACTTATATGTGCATGATTTATGGCTCTTTCCTGAAGCTGATGGAAAACCGGTGCATTTTCTCCTCTCTTCACCCATCCCCAGTATTACCAACCTGTCGCTACCTCAGGCAGAGATCTGGCAGAGCGCGCCTCTGTCGATCAGGGCCATTTCTGCCCCGTGATACCCTCCCCCCCCACCACGGAGCAAAGTGGAAGCACGAAAACTCCAGCAAGGCTGCGGGTTCACAGGGTTGGGTGGGGTTCCACCTCCAGCCCACGCTTCTCATCAAAGAAAGATATTCAAGACACACTTTGGTCATATCAAGATCGTGTCAATCCAGAAGAGACTTTAGCCATTACCTGCTCATGCGGATGTCTCCGGTAATCACCCAAAGCCCACCGGGTCCGGCCGGTTGCAAGGGGGGAAAGTGGCAGAACAGCTGGTGTCCGGCATCGTACTGTTTTAAGGATCACCACCAAGGTCTCTGTTTTCCATAGCTGCCGATGAACACCATCGCCCAAGGTTTCTTTCAAGGAAAGGAGGAAGGAAATATACTTCCCAAGCCTCTGTCCAGCCGGTCTTATGACTCTGAAACCACCGATGACCGAGGAAACCCCTCCGCAACGTTAAACGCCCGTAATTTCCCTCTGCTTCTCCCCCGGCGGCTCCGGCGCACCGCCACCGCGCGATCTTATCGCCGCGTGATCATTATTCACCGGTGACAAGCGGAGATGCGGAGCTCCTAAGTGAGGGTGACAGATTTCAAACGCGGTGCTGCGGCGTGCTCAGCCTCAAGACATATTCTTCCTCAAACTTTGCCTAGCAAGCAAGTCAGCGTCTTAACCCTTTGCATCCCTGCTTGTCGCACGGGCACTGCTTACTTGCTGGGGGACTCTTCATTGCATGTCCTTTCCTGTTCTTGAATTGAAACAAATCAGAACAGCCAACTCTGGGGAACAGTTGGAAAGCTGAATACTTCTGTGGTTAGGGACTGGAAAAATCCCCCCAGCAAAGCAGTGCCCGGGGGACTCACCTGCAGTTCCTTTGTCGCCAGGTTTGGTATGCAAAGCATCACATGCATTGTATGGAATTCACACAGAATTGCGTTTTCCTCAACTTGATGTGGCTAAAAGTAAATATCTGAAAGTACTATTTCACTCAGACCTTCAGCTCTGTCTCCTTTACGGGTTATCAATAACAGCAGAGCAAGTGAGAAAAGAGCTTATTTTCATAGGGGATAAAACAAGAAACAAACAAACAAACAAAAAGCCTTTTTTACACATGCACTTCATAGCCAAAGGAAATATTTACCACTAGCAAAATTTAGCATACCAGAACATGTTTCCTCCAAAGCACAGGAGAGCCTTAAAATGGGGGAAAACAACAATAAGAAAGAAAAAAAAAAACAAAACTCATGTGCAATTCAAAGCTGTAATGAAGTGTGTGAAAACTCTCCAAAGTCAGTGCTATCAGCTCAGCAAAGCCTGGTGTCAAGACAACGTTGGCTATAGCACTGTAACACAAAGACATAGGGAGAATACATGGAAATCTGTGAAGTCCTTTAAGTTTCTAATATTCATTTATATATGCTTTCTCCAAGTTGTGATGTTTGGAACCCTTCTTTACTTCCCCCTACACCCTCCCTTAAAAAAAAAAAAAAAAAAAACCCAAACCACAACAAAACATCATTTACACATCATATTTGTAGTAAGACATGAGAACTGACCCCGTTCAGACCCTAGCGAGGTTCCCAGGCCGGTGGGCGATGCCGTCCAGGTGCACGGCGAGCTCTGCGGGCTGCACGTCCTGCGGCGCGGCCCAGGTGGCAGCAGAGCACAACGCTCGGCGTGGAGCCGCAGCTGGGAAAACTTCCCCCATTTTCTGCCTTCGGCACGCTCTGTTTAAACTGCTCCCCCCACCCCCTTCCCTCAATTATTAATCCTAGTTATAGTCTGGTTGTTTGGGCTTCATTTTCTTTTTTTTATTCCCTGTTGTAGCATTTATGTATTTATTACCAAACTGCTTTGCAGGGTTGAAAAGCTGTAAACTGAAAAGAAAATGTAGCATATTCTTTAAATTTTCTTTGATTATACAGGATGGCTAGCCTGGAATGATGGCCTAGTGACCCATAATGCAACCTTACTTGTTTTAAAGTGGATGTGAAATAGGGTAACATTTAAAAAGATTATGAAAAATTGTCTTCTTTATAAATGTCCTTTTTTTTTTTTTTCTCCATTCTCAGATATAATGCTAGAATGAATGTTGCTGCTTGCAAGACAAAAAGTAGAAGTAGCTGGAAACAATTCTGCTTTCTGTTTTTATCAGTAATGGTGTATTTTGTATCAGGCTTTAAATTTGTGCTGCTGACAGAAGGAAAAAAAATGCAATGTGAATTCTTCATCAATTTTTTGCAAAATCAATTATTTTAAAAAATGTTTGAGGAAGTGGAGAGCAGAAGAAACAGAAATTGGGGTGGGGGCAAGGAGAAGAGGAGTTGCCTTTAGAATGGCAGAGCAAAGAGTTATTTAGATATTGTATTCTGTCTTGAATTCTAAACAAGTTGAAGGGTTGAATATGTTCTTTTCAACCTTAAGAAACAAATGAAGAACTTTGACTAGATATACAGTGAACTGAAGAACCCCTCTCCTCCAACAGGTTTTTTCTGAGCTCCCACATCTGTGGTGAGATTAAGATGAAAATATCAGATGGGTTCTGAAGCAGACTTTGGAATATTTTGTGATACAACTCAAATGGTAGATTTCTACTGTTTTGAAATATAGGGATTAGAGCCTGATTCAAAATAAAATTAATAATGAAACAAAAATATACCATTAGACTATTCCCCATCTCATCTCTTCTTTCCCACCTCCTTTCTCTTTAGCCCACTGTTACCTTCTTTTTTTTCCATATTGTTAGGTATAACCTTGTAATACTGTCTGTAATGCCTTGGGATGTCACACTTCATAGATTTAACCTACTGGAGGCATACCCTTCTTGTCTCCAAGGGATTTCTGCATTTAGCTTTTGACGGTATAATGACAAACTATTTCTAACGGCTGCCTTCGGCCACTCTTCTTTCCCTTGTTTCAGGACACAGGGATCTGAATGTTTAGTAGATTCTTAAAATTTCTGGTCTTAAACACTTAACCTTTAATACTGAGCAAGAAGATTCAAAGCATTCTGTTTGCAATTTCTTTGTCAAGTTGATTGGCGTAAGGACATAAGCTGGTCAAAATCTGATGAAAATAATTCTTTTTTCTTTGGTGGTTGCTGTAGTGATTTTTTATTATTATTATTGGTGATTTTTGTTGTTGTTTTTTCTGTTCTCTGCTAAACACTTTAGAGAGTCAAATCAAGTTTTGTTCAAAATTGTTCCACCCAGATGCCATCTGATGACAGCCATATTGGAAGATAATAGATGAGTAGGCAGGACTGAAATACAAAATTATTATATTTAGTTATATTTGAAGAAATGAAAAAAAAAATTTGTTGCAGTTTTGTAACCAAAGAAAACCATGACAAATCGCATTGCATATTGTACCACATTGCATATTGTATCATTTTAAGTAAAAATTCTGCAGGAAAGAAAAAATTCTACTAATAAATCACTGATAGAACATCTCAATTTTCATGCTGTAAACAATTGCACAAATATGGATTAATCCAGACAACCATTAATTGTGTCTGATGAAACAGAAGTAATTTGAATGGCTAAATCACAATGGACATAAGAAGCACGTTCTTATGCGTTATTTCTTTTTTTTCCTACCTATTTGTTTGTTTTTATTGTATGCAACATACGAAGAAAAAATAGAAAGACAAGAAAAGGAACTGGCTGAAATCAACACACAGTCAAAAAATTTATTTATAGTAGGCCTAGCTACTTATTAGGCTGATAAGAGTAAAAAGCATAAGTAAAATCTTGTGAATAGCACTGAATTGGTTCAGGTATGCTATTCCTTTATCAAATTCTCAGCAAAATCACGAAGGCCCTTTTCATTATCATCACTAGCTTTTAAAATAATTAATTTTTTTCTCTGGTTCTGGCACTGAGCATTTACTTTTTAGGAAAAAATAGCGGAAGCTTTTGTCAGCAGTACTCTAGTTGCACGACATAGAACTAAAAATCCACCTCGGTGGCACTGCATTCATTAAATTTGTTGTTATGCATTCATCCATCTTCTTTCATTTTAAGCAAAAAAAGCTAGAAGGCAGACTATCAATCTGCTCTAGAAAAAGCATCACTTTCTGATTGCAAGGCCATCTGCCCTGTCTCCCAAAGGACATCAAGATCTCACACTTTCTAAAATTTTAGCGAATAAAGAAACAGATTCATTTGCACTTTTTTATCCACAGGTCCAGCAAGCAAAAATCATTCTTTCACTCCATCTGTGTTAAGTCTACTTCTGTAAGTTTTTGTATTTTCAAGGGGACTGTTGCAGTTATTGCAGAGTCTCTCTGAGCGATCCGAGAGTTTTCTTTCAGCTCAATAAACATGATAGAACAGTTAATAAAATTATGAGTATTTCTAGAAGTTGGGAGGAAGAAAATAATTTTAAAGCAGTTTTATATAAAAAATTTATAATATAGACCCCCAAGCCTCGTACCACAGCTTTTATAGCTGTTTTTACTGATTTCCATGAAGCACCTCACAAAAGACTAGCAAACCATTTCTACAACACTTAAAAAATCTTGTAGCTCTACCTGCTAAACCTTGTTAACCATCTTTCAATTCCAGTACAAGTTAATTACATGCAATAGGATACAAAGAAGAATGTAGATTTTCTATTGCAATTTATTGACCTTTACTTTTTCTGGACTAATCCCTTGATTACTATAAGGGGGTAATGCCACTTTGTGAAGCTGTTTCTAATCCTTTCTGTTTATTTTAGAACATCCGCTGAAAAAGCAATAGGTGAAAAAGAAAATTGTTTTCACTTAAGTAAAGAAGAAGATATAAAGACACTACCCTGACGATTAAGCTTGACACAAATGAAAAACGTGCATTTCTGGCTTGGAAGACCAACAGTATCCTGGGCAGTATTAACAGAGGGGTGGCAACAGGGAGAGAGAAGAGACTGTCCCCTGCTTCTCTGCCCTTGTGTGGTCCCATCTAGAATTATCTGTCAAGGCCTGGGGCACAAGAAGGCTGTGGAGCTGTTGGAGTGGGTTCAGAGAAGGGCTTTGAAGATTCTCAGAGGACCAGAGTGCCTCGCCTGTGAAGACAGGCTGAGGGAGTTGTGATTGTTCAGCTTGGAGAAGAACAAGTTCTCATTGCAGCCTACAATACTTAAAGGAAGCTAATAATCAGGAAGGAGACAGAATTTTATATGATCTGATTGTGATAGGAAGAGGAATGGTTTTAAACTAAAAGATATGAGATTTAGATTAGATGTTAGGAAGAAATTTTTTACTTATAGTGTGATGAGGCACTAGAACAGATTACCCAGAGAAACTATGGAATGTCCCATCCCTGGAGGTGTTCAAGGACGCTTGGGGCCCCAGGCACTCTAATCTAGTGGATGGCAACCCTGCCAATGGCAGACGGGTTGGAACTAGATAATCTTTACAATCCTTTCCAGCCCAAGCCATTCCACAATCTTACGGTTCTATGAGTCTACGATTCTATGATCAAGGGTCAAGAATAAGAGGTTACATAATTATACCTTCAAACTCAGAAATGAATGAACAAGAGTCTTTACATGCAGTTCTACCAGAAGATCCCCTTGAGAGCAGAAAAACATTTCACCATGGTACAGAATGATCACCTGAAAGAAAAGAGGAACCAAAAAACAGCCAAACACAAGTATAGGCAGAATGATCAAACAGATCGCATCTGTTTTGAATCCTGACAAATTAGCAGTAAGCTTTCAGGTTTTTGAGGGGATTTTGAGGCACTGAAAATATCTTATGAAACCATTTGTTTTTCTCTTCAGCAGTGCAAAGCACCCACATCACAGGTTTGTGGACTGAGGGGGATAGAAAGGTTGTCACAGCAGTCAACAACTCTTCATCAGTTTTGAAGCACAGGGAACCAGCTTCAATTTTTTTTCTTTTGTTCTAAACTTGTTCTTAACATTAATGAAAGGGATATTATGCTACTTAAATGCTCTTTATAAATAGAAGGGCATTGCCTTTTAGACTTAGGGGAAGACTTGGTAGTTGCAAAAGGATCAGTAATAAGATCTGCTGAACTGGTGGAATGGTTGATTAACCATTGCCTGCTGGCAGAAAAATAGATGTGTTTTAGTGAGGGCTGCACACTATGTGAAATACAACAGAAATACACTGCTGACAAGTGGAAAGCTACTTATTAAATTGATGCTGTGAAGAATATTTAGTCACTGATACCAAATGATTTTTTCCTGATTATATTCCCATATTACAGCAAATTGAGTAAGGCTCTAGATTAATTTCACTAACAGGATTCTTAAGGAAACTGTCTTTTACCTGGTGTAAAAAAAAAAAAAAAAAAAAAAAATGGTATCAAGATTAAAAATTTAGGGTGAGTTTAATTTAGGAAAGAGTAGCTGTGAGGAAATACTACTTCTCTTGTTTTGTTTTGTTGTTTTCATTTCATTTTATTTTATTTTGCAGTCTTTGTATTTCTCAAGACCTTGAATATTCTCAGGAGAATGAGCTATATCAGCTTCACATATACTATTCAGCCTGTGAGACAGGGTTGATCATTTTGTAAAGATAAAACAGCTTTACGCAAAGGTAGCACATGGGAAGGCTTTTGTGGATCATATAATTTTTTTTCTATCTTGCTGAATTTATAATTGAGTTGTTTCAGTCTGCATCTTTATCACCTTTGACTCAACTGGAACCTTCCCCAAATCACAATGACTTTTTTCCTCTGTTAATATTTCTTGCCTGTTGATGACAAATTTCACTTCAAATAAGCTATAAGCTTATTATTTAGTTAAACACTACACATATACAATGTGCTTGGTAGAGTAGTTATTAAGGAGAGTCAGGAATATACCCCAAGGATAAATGGAACTTTTTACTTGTGTCATAAAATGATCTTCCTTTCTGTGCCTCAGGCAAAAATAATGCTAAAAAGTTGAACTATTCTTTTGGTAGGGTTAGAGAAGGCAATGAAATCCTCCCTGAAGAAAATCACGCAGTCTGAGTGTATAATAGTTTATTGGTGACTTATAGTAGGCCCCAAAAAAATGAGTTAGGAAAAGTTTCCAGGAATTGACTCCTCCATTTAATTTCTTAAGCATATGCATGGCTATCAGTATTCACTCAGCAGAGTGAAAGATTTCTACAAGCTTAGAGCCAAGCTGGATTTTCACTATAGGAACATCTTTGGAGCTTTCTTCTGCATTCATTTGACATAATCAGACTCAATCATTTTTTAAGAAGTAGGCTTATTCCATTGTCATCATTCTTGGTATCTGACTTGCTGGCTATCAGATATTGTTATTGTCTGTCTTAATATCCCTGTGATTACTGTTTTATTACTAGATTTATTGTCAGGTAGCCCACTAAAGCAGGATGGCTCCACTAGAAGGATAAACTGGAAGGTCAGGGTGACTCCAGACAGAGGCAGTTCCCTCACCCAGGCCCGCAGTGAGATGTAGAGTGGGCAGAGCAGAGTGCTTGAGAGAGACAAGGCTGGAGACAAATCTGGAGATAGGCCTGTGTCCAGGATCTATTCAGAAGACAGGACTAGAGACCTGCATACCTCTAGCAGTGCTCAGGACTGGGAATCAGCCTTGAGATAACACATAGCCTCTCCTCTGGAGCCAAGGGTGGGTGGGAACTCACTTTTCTCAGTCTTCCTCATTACAGTACATGAAATTGAATAGTCTTACAGAGGTAATGCAGCATTATCATATTGAATGACTGCATGATGACTTTCCTTATAATTGATGATGATTTGACAAATCTAATTTCTAGAGTAAGGAGATTACTTGAGACATTCAGTCTTTTGTAGTCACCTAAACTGATGTGGTTTAAGCAACCATTTCTCAAAGCTCTTTACCATGTTCCTGCAGGTACTTTTAGCCCAGCAGGTATTAGTGAGACATATTCTTGAACATCTGCAATTGACATCAGAAGTCATACTGACCAGAGCTGATTTCCAGCTTGCTTTTTTATGTTAAGCTATCAGGAGTTGCTGCCAGTCTGAGAGTTCTTCCTGTTGAGGGAAATGAGAAAAGAAAGATAAAGGCATTTAGCTTGGGGAGGTAGATATTTTAACCACCTCCACTTGATCAGCAACTTCAAATAATCAAAACTTTCAAAAATACAAATCCTCAAACTAAAAAAGAAGTTCAAGCAAACATGCTCAAAGATGGCATAAGAAAATACTGAACTGCGTTTGCATCACATGATGTCAGAGCTAAGGAGTGCATTGTAGTGTATGAGCACTACTCAAGATTAATAGGTGATATTATTAATCCATTTGACAGCTTCTATGACATCTGTTCTTGGAGACATGGGAGCATATAGTTTGGGAATAGCTCCTTTGTAGTTGTTCTGAGAGTTGTTCTGTGGGCATGAAATTGCTTCCTATGGATTAGATTAATATTATGAATTTGGTTACTTATGTAAATCTATACTTCTGAGAGAAAAGTGGCCAAAACATGGCTCCTGTTTTTGACTATCAATTTTCCTCAATCAGATTACCTTCACTGCATAACTTTCTGTGCAATGAATCAAAGAATTTCAACAGGTATGCCAGCACTCTACTACTTGGTCATAGTGTTGCTTGACATGTCAGAGAAATGTGAAAAACCAGCTGGCCAGCCATTCAAGTTACATATCTTGATTAAAAAGTTATGGATTAAGAATCATAAGTCAGGAAAACTGATGATTTTTTTCCAATTGAGTGCTCCGCAAGTCACCTTGTATTCAATAGTACATTAAAGAAATTCTCTTTTGTTTCTCACTGTTTTTCTAAATGATATTTTATGAAGCATGCATATACTAATCCACAGATATACACCCTTGGGTGATTAAGACTCATTAAATGCACTGATTTGTCTTTCTTCTTTTTTTTTTTCTTATCAGTCATTAGTGAGGCACAGTGACTTGCCTCCCAATTTTTTTCATCTGTTTTCATCTATATTCCTCATATTTTATCATGAATGAAGAGTAGTCCTATGTCATGGAGGCTCAAAGTCATTATTATATTTCACTCATCTGCACTGAACTGTCTATCATCTGTTGGCATTTTGAATGCTTGCATATCTTTCTGCACTTGTATTCATTCTTCCTCATTATTTATTCTTCTTCAACTACATATTACTGGTTACTGCTTTCCAATTTCTGCTTTTTTTTTTTTAAAATTATCATTTGTGTTTGCAAACTAGCAGTTCCAAATCAGATGTGTCAGCATTGCTTTCTTCCCCATTTAGTGAGCATATTAATACTCAGTGTTTATATTTTAAACAGTCATGTTTATCTGAGTCCAGTGTGCTAAAATAAAGAAGGATAAATCTCAAGATCAGGCAGCTGTCATATCTCACATCTGTCTACACAGCTTTTTAATGTGTCTTTTATGTTCTGGACACTGTCCTGAACATAAAACTCAAAAAGGTAAAAATTTACTATTTTTAAGTAATTTCTTTTCTAAAATCATCAGCAGAAAATGAATAGATTGCTGGTCAGAAGTAAGTAAGGACTGTTACTGTTGGTTTTCATACTTTCTTGTTTTTATTATGTATAATGTTTTATTTATTTTAAACTATTTCCTTGTTTTCTCCTCCTCATCTGTCATTTTATGCTTTTCTTTGAGATTCTTGTAGTTCCATAAGACTGTTTCATGATCTATCACATCTTATTTTTAAATAAAATCTTATAGCAAATCTGTCTTTTCTTATATATGCTATACTTGACAAAATTAAATCCCAAAAGCTGATTTGCAGCTTAGGCAAAGAATTTGAATTTTAAAGACCTTCTTAGAAATAAATAAATAGATGTCAAAATCATTAATTATGCACTATACCAACGCTGTACTCTTTTTCTGTAAAATGAGACAAATAAGCATACAGCACTGTATTTGTTATCTGTAAAATGGGACAAATAAGCATAATTTCCTTCACAAGGAAATCATTCTTATGAGTAAGTAAAAGTTATCAAACAGAAGGTTTCTGTAGGATGATAACATATTATACACTTTATTTTTAAAATGGTTTATAGAAAAGTAAATGTGCATGGGTTTGTTTGCTTTTGCTTTTTACAAAAATTAATACAGATTTAAAGGTGATGTGATTACATCATGCTAGCTGATTTCAGAGACCTAGGAACTTTATTTACTAAAGTTGAGGTTAACAAAGCACTATTTAGTATTTAGTAATTCTTTAAACTAAATAGTTTAGAATCGTAGAATCATAGAATCACCAAAAGTGATTTAAAGACTATTTAAAGTCTTTCTTGTCACTAGTAGGTGACAAGAAATATTCTGAGGCTCAGTTTGCTTTCATATCTACCTGCAGTTCATTAAAACAGAAACTTCTGGAGAAACACCAAGAAACAACTTGATGATGCATGCAAACTGTTAAATAGCATAAGAGCAGATTCCACCACACCACAAATGTGGAAATAAAATAACTGCCTATTTTCAACAATAAAAATGACGTTACTCTGATTGCCTTCTTGTTTTCCTCATTTCTTGTTTAAGATCAGTAGTTATTATTACCTCAATTAATGATATCCTGTATTAAAACATGCAAGGCTTTATAAAAGATAAAAAAGAAAACATTTTCTGAGAAGGCTAAAGCTGTGCTCCCTCCCATTCTGCATTTCTATAAAGCAGACAAAAATTGTCCTCATTGATTTCATTCTCAGTTTCAGATATGTCTGTTACCTGTTCATGTTCTTTAGCTTTCAGATCTCAGAAAAAGTTATATGCTGAAAGCAACTTCATAAAAACGTGCAGATGAATGCAACACACAATATTTTTGGCATTGATAAGAAGAAGTTGCTGCTGTGATCTTAGACGATCCAGTGACAGTCTGATTTCTTGTGTATTTACTGGAAGTTTATGTACACTTCCGAAAGTTTGTAATAATAGTGAGGTTCAGCATAATTTTTCAAAACAATTTTTGACTTTCAGCTGAAGACTAAATAGAATTTTAAAAATGTGAATGTGTGAAATATGTGTTAAACACAAATAGAGAAATATAGTGATGTGACTCCAATATGTATTTACACAGTATAGAATAATGGCTTAAGAGTACATTTTTTGGCCTATTGAGTGTATAAAATGCTTTTCTTAAAGCATCCCAATAGCACTTTCACGGTATTAAGGGAAATGAGCTATTTACTACTAAGTCTGTTTAAATGAATTTCCTGTGTATATGTATCTGTGAGACTCATGCTGTTTGAGAGGAATTTTCAGCAATTATTGTTTAACTTCCTAAATAATGTCCTTTTAAATTCTGATGGAGAAAAAAAAATAAAATAAAAAAAAAGGCTGGAAAGTCATCAGCGAGGCTTTAATTTAATATCGTTACTTAATTAAAGATAAACAGAATTTTAAGACCATTCACACTCAAAAACCAAAATGCAGCAAAGCCAAAGAGAAAGAAGTATATTAAAAGGAAATTCAGTAAGTCAGAGATCTAAAGATAAAGAGAAATATAGCTCTAGATGGGCAGAGGTATTAAGAAGTGTGTGATCAGTATGTTTGGCTTGGCTGAGATAAATGTCTTTGACATAGTTATTCCAAAATGTGCTGTGACTGAAATAATTTGTTTTCCTTGATGGGAAGTTAACATGAATCAGAAGTGGGAAAGTACAATATATTCAGGATATTGTGCAATAACTCTACTAAAACTTTGTCCATCTTACTTTGAGGGGGTACCTGGGCATTCAGGACAAAATCCTTAATGAGACAACTTGACACCTAGGACAATACTTCTGTCCCAGAGGTTTCTTCCCTACTGTGCTGCTTTATTTTAGTCCAACACATTTCTGGAAGGAGGATCTGCTTGTCGTCAGAAGAGGTTACTCAGGGCTTTATCCTCCGAGGGCTTGAAAATATCCAAGGATGGAGACCTCTGGGCAACCTGTATCAGCCTGACTGTTCTCACAGTTTTTCTTTATGTCTTTTAAATTCCTCTTCACTTTATGACTGTTGTCTCTCATCCTCTCACTACACACCACTGTGAAGAGATTGGCTCTATCTTCTCAGCATCTTCCCTGAAAGTGTCTGATCCTCCCAAAGCCCTGTTCTTTTCCAGGATGAAGAAGCCCTGTTTCTCTCATCCTTTCCTCACAGGGTGAATGTTCCACCCCCTCTGTCTGGATGGCCTCTGCTGAACTTGCTTCTATTTATCAGTGTCGTTATTACCATACAAAGTGGGCCCAAACTGGACAGAGTAGCATAACAAGTTCCATATAAAGGAGGATAAACACTTTCTTTAATCCCCTCTATATTTTTGTGCCTACTTATTGCATGATGCTATTGGTTCTTGCACACTGAAAACTTGTATTGAGCTTGCTGCCCACCAGCACTCCCAGAGCATTTTCCATGGAATTGCCTGCAAACAATCGATTCCCAGAATGTAATACTGCAAGAGGCTCTGCTTCCCATGGATGGAACTTTGCATTTAACTTTGCAGAACTTTAACATTTACCTTTGCTTATTTTGACAAGTTTCTTGTTGGCCCCCTTCCTCCAGCAGCACTGTGTGCCTGTGGATGACAACTTTGCCATAAACTATACCATCTGGTTACATCCCTTTCTTGGTATCATCTGCAAACTTGAAGAAAAGGTACTTCATTACCTTATTTGGGTTATTGGTAATGATGTTAAACTAGATAGCTACATTGGTGTTTCAAAATTTAAATAACTCATTGAGTCTTCCTTCCTGTCTCTGAAACCCACAGTCTAACCTAAATGTTCTTAATTCTTACCAGTTAATTAGATTTGGACCAAGAGCAAATCCATGGGCTGTATTGTAACACCAGAAAATATCTTTATTTCAC
This sequence comes from Tetrao urogallus, assembly GCF_951394365.1. Classification (NCBI taxonomy): domain Eukaryota; kingdom Metazoa; phylum Chordata; class Aves; order Galliformes; family Phasianidae; genus Tetrao; species Tetrao urogallus. The sequence continues at coordinate 42,364,073 of NC_136819.1, read as the reverse complement.
TGAATATGTTGCATGAATGAAGAGTGAAAAATTTTGTCCAATACGTAGTTCATAATATTTGGCAGGGATTCAAGAGAAGGATTTCAAGAAAAGCTCTTGTTCAGCAAATGCCCAAAAGGGAGTCTTTTGCTTTTCGTAGCTGTAGAGTATAGTACTGGCAGGGTGAGTTGGTATATAATTATTTCTAAGAATGAATTCTATTAAAGTCAAATAAAAGATCTGTGAGAAAATATGAATTCTAAACTGTAAGTGCTATATTTTAAGGATTGTCATTATTTTGAAGCCTTAAAATAAATAAATGTTTCCAGAAGCGAACACAGCCTATTCAGATGCCAAACTCTTTTTGTCTTCTTAAGTGTCCCTTCAAGTGCACTGAATTCAGCATTTACCACTTGGCATCTAATTAATTTGTTCTCATGGAGAAAGTCACAAAGAAATGCAATTCCTCATTCCCACAAGTATCAGAATTTGTTTGTAAAACTGTAAAGGCAGAGCAATAATAATAACAGGTTTCTCAGCTTAAGATACTATTTCCCTTCTAGCTTCACATCATAGTTTAAGAAAGCCTTCCCCCAAGCTTACGAAAAAGTAAAAGTTAAAACTTCTAAGCAAAATATAACCCGAATGACTTTTTTTTCCCTGTTATTATATTAAATCATATTGTTCTTTTATGCTGCTTTGAAAAATCTTTATATCTTTTTTATCTCTAGTAAGATAATTATGGTAATATTTTGAAGATAATGAATCAAAGAGTTCACCTGTTTTCTCCACTCGACTTCCAAGTGTCCAATTATTTTAACTGGAATGATGGAGAGATAGTTCTATAATTCACCTTTTCAAAGTGCAGTCAAATCCTCAAATTACAGAAGTGGTATTGCAATTTTAGGTTTTAGAATATGAGGTTCATATGTTGATGTAATCTCAATTACTATTTGTATTTTTTTTGTTTTGAAGAGCAGATTGAGTTCATAGGATGTATATTCTGATTTGGTATAACAAAGTCATACTAAAGTCAAGGATCCATATTCTCTCATGACTGGATGACTGTATCCTCACTAAAGTAGAAGAGTGACTCCAGATTTTCAAAAGTGTGAAATGAGAACAGGATCTTTCTTTAACATGCATTATTGTGAATCTTCACACTGTAGAAATGCGTAAAATCTGAAGTGATTCATATCTATATTTGGCTTCGGAAGCATATGACATTTTTCTCAACCACAAAAAATTAAAAATAGTTAATAAAGATATGTTCATGTAGAGCAAAATCAGATACAAATGGCCTATGAATGAATTAATGAACAGCTGATTGATTCATGAAGAGTTTATGTCTTGATCTTCATAGAAAGAACAACTATTCTGGATTTTACTATGTCAGCTGCATTGAAAATAGCATATTCCCTGATCACTGTCAGGTCTCTATTGGGTCAAGTTTTTATTGTTATGCTCTTCAAAGAAATTCACTTTTAATATTACAGAATAAGAAAAATGAATCCTCATCAATAGTGCCAATGTTACACCTCACTAACTGTATTTCTGCTTCAGCTGAAGGTAACTGTTGGTATAAGAGATGTACACTGAATTAATGATGTCCAGAAAGACTAGATCACAGTTACAGCAAGCCAGGAAGAGAAGTCTTTCATGTTCTGATCTAACCTGTTGGGAGTGATCAGCTCTCTAATGGAATGCTTGTAGGGTAGAAATCCTGACTGAAATCTTTAATAGAAGGCAGGAAGGCTCTGTGTTTCAATGCAGGTAAAATGATTAATGTATCTGTCACATCCTCAGATTCTTCCTCCCCACATTCCATTTTCTGTATATTTTGGGCTTGAACCCTACCACTCATGTGCTTGCTCAAACTTCTGTTTTTTAACCTCTGAAATATCAAGCAACAGAGGAAGGCCAGGTACTCTTAAGAAAATATAGCTCGCAGACACATTCCTGAAGTGCTTTCCAGTTTGTTTTCTCTTTCACCTGTAATACCTACTTGAAAGATACAACATGGTGCTTAGGAAATAAACATATTCTATGCACATGAACATAATCCAATTGTATCTCCACGTACTGTGTTTGTTTTTTTTTTTCACTTGGACATGCACAGTGTCCATGAACATTTTTCATTTTTTAGGTCACTCCACTTGCATTGCTTTATTGAGGAGAATGAGAAGAAACAGTCAAATTTCATCAAAGTACTTCTGACAAAAGATCCAGACATAAATTGCGTCACAGATAAATCTTTTGACTCCCTGCCAGGACATTAGTTTCACAACAAGCAGAGAATACTGGTGTTTAGTTCTCTCCACAGCAAGGATCTTGTGCTCTTTTACTGAATAAAAATGGGTAGGATTCAGTCTAAATTCAAATCTGAATCTAACTTAGATGTAGAGTAGCAGTTGGACTAATGGCCTCTGGATTATCTTTCTATCCTAAATTACTGCATGAATCAAAAATTATGAATTTTTAAATTTTTCTTTAGGTCCAGGTTGCTGGGCTTAAGACTGAAGTTGAAACTTGTTTCTACAGGAAAAGAAAAAATTGAACAACTGTAATAAGGAATAATAACTTCTTTAAACTAAGTAAATAGCTGAATGAATCAGTAGATGACAACAATCTGCAAAACACAAATAAACTGTTTCATATTATAACTTTAAATCTCATCCTTAGGATTCCTTCTAAAGACAATCGATGAGCTAGCTGAGTAAAGCAGATCCGAAGCCACAGTTCATACCTTAGGAATCACAGACCACAGACTGCCTGCTGATATGCCTCAAAAGGCAACTTCTGTCTAACAGCATTGCATGAAAACACTGCTAACCATTTCCTCACTGCTTTCACTTTTTGTAGAGTGCATCCTGGACAGTGGCATCTCTCTTCCCCATTTTGACTGTTTAGGTAGAATTAAAAGGGCTAAAGCAAATGACAGTAGTTATTTTTTATTATTATTTTTTTAATGTTGTATATCCATTAGTTTGCAGTTTGATTTGATTTGGATTCGCAGTCTGAATATTGCCTCTTGGTACTTTATGAGCTGTCTCAAAAAGATGAAAGGATAAGTGTGAAATTTGTACCAAGGACAGGAGAAAACAGTGAGCACAAGGCATGTGGCATGGCAGGAACAGCTGCATAAAAAGTATTTTTTTGAGGGATTGAGTAGATGGGAAATAATTCATAGAGGGATAGTGAAAGTCTGAAGAGGTACCACACTGTTACAGCGATGGCTTTTCTGGTCGCTTTTTAAATGCTGGCCTGCACTAGACTTTTCAACTGTGTTTGCATCTCTGAAAACTGAAAAAAAAAAAAAAAGGCGTAAATTCCAGGAATAAGTTAGAAATACACTTATACATTTCTTCTTTAAAACTGTTCTAGAATGAATCTGTAAGTGATTTCTGAAGACTCCACACATTCATAAAACACCTGTGAAGAGGTCCAGTGTATTATTTATGTTAGTTTTTCTGCCTTCTGAGTACATTACATTTATAATCTCTTATAGTGTGGATAAGAATCTTAATTTGTCTTTTGACAGTTTTTCTTTGAACATCACTAGATGTGGTAATTATGATAGAGAAATATCAGTTCCTGGGTTTAGAGTCAATTACAAAGGGGATCAGCTATAAGATACACAAGTTATAAGTGAATGGAAATAGTGATTCTGGTCACCATTCCCTTCACAACTTGTGACTTTGCTCTCATATTAAGTTCTCATAAAGAAAGAATGAATTCAGCACAGAATTTCACTGAAGCAAAAGCTGTATCTTGAACTTTACTCTGAACTTTTGATCCCACAGAGATAATGCTCTTCTTGCTGCTGCTGAGCTCCTAAGCTACATGTAAAATCTAGAGATTTATCTCTGGAGTGTCTTCTTAAGAGAAAACTTCCTATTGTGTGTCCAGTAGGAAAAAGATAGGATTGGAAAAAATATTTCAAACAGAGCTTAGAAATTGGTCATTCTGCTTATCTACATATCCCTGGTTATAGCCTGACTGGTGGAAGAGAAGAAAATTTCTTATGTACCTTTGAGGATATTGCTGTAAGACATTAATGTTGCTTCGTTTAGCATAATGACATAGATAAAAAGAGATAGACAACAAATATATCAGAGACCTCAGGAAAGATAGATGCTTTCATTCAACATGTTTGTATAAATAATTTCAACTGCTTTTTTCAGCTCCCTGTCTCTTTTATAACTCTAGCTACTTTTACCTGTCAGAAAGGTCTTCTATGGATCACCCTCATGAACTGTGCTTGCATGCTTTCAACGTTGTCAGATATTTTAGTAACTAATAACATTGTAATTTCATATGGTTGCAAAAATGTAGTGAATTGTGGCTCACAAAAATGCAATAAGAATAGATTTTATCTTATTTATTTAAAAGGATGAATTCTGAAAGTTTTCTGCTGCTTCTCTGCTTTCCTGTTCCTACAGTGACACGGATTTCCTAAGAAAAGCTCATGCTGCATATCTCATCTTCTCTATAAACCAAGAAATTCTGATCCACTTGCTGTTGATGTCAGTTTATACCCAGAAGAGTTGCTTCACTGCATTGTTGTTTCAAATGAGTTCTCACTTTACTTTTCCTTTAAGGTTCTTTGGGATAACTATATTATGAACTAGTGAACAAAAACTACTAGGCTTTGTCACTAATTGACAAATTCTTATATAAATATATTCAGAAATAATGATTAATTTGCCTAAAATAAATTGTAGTACAAAAATGATGGGACAACAGAGTAAGGTTCCAGACATTTTATAGCATAATTCTATTTCAGTAGGTTATTGATTATGATGAAAGCAAAGGAAGATGAAGTCTTTCATATCTCTTGAAAAGAAATTGTCTTAAAACATATAATTTTAATATAACTTTGAGGAAATACATATTCACTCATCTGATTCAACTTTGTTCCTTTTCCCCTTAATTTTCTCGTAAGGTTCTAAAAACAAAACAGAGGAAATATATATCAGGACCTTTTAAATGTTAGAGGAACAGAATTTCTACAGTGTTAAATTGCTTTGTTACTACTAGAGGAATTCTAACTCTTTTGTGCACTGGGCCTGTGAAATGGAAACGAAGTTCCTTTGGTCGTTAATGATATCTCATGAGTGATTTGTAGCCTGAATATCAAGGCTGTAAGTACAGACTTAGGACCTTAGTGATTCAATAAATTAAGGCATATCAGCTCAATTTATAGCTTTTTTCATAGTTTTTCTAACGATTTGCAGCCATGTAATCTTCTGAGTGCTGCATATCATTGTGCAAGCAATGTAAAATATGTCCTCTTAAACAGAAAGCATGAAGCATTGTACCAGGGTGTTTCAGTCATGCTTACTTCCTGTTTCCAAGATCCAGGTTTAAAGCCTTCCTTGACAGAGTTATCAATGTTCTTTTCTCTTAAGGAAATGAAATTATGCTTATCAGATTTCCTTCTGGGGTGAGGTTTTGAAATACCATCTCCTTCCTTTTTACATAGCTGGAACTCTGGGAGTGGCTTTTTTTCTGTGTTCTTTTATACCATTGTACTGACTTCACCAGGTTACCTTCTAATTTGTAGTGATTTCAACAAGAAGAGATTCAGGTCTGTCTTGCTGGTGATTTACATGAACAACTCCTTCTTCCATATGCAACACTTGCATAACTTTTGATGGGAAAGAATTCATAGTACCTGACCTATTTATCTTTTTTTTGTTCCATTTCTTGAGATAAAAGTGTTGTATAGATGAATCACAGACAGCAGAGTATGCATGTTTGGTTACTGTGTCACTTTCGGTTAATCATGAAGCAAAATCTTTTCTAATCATCTAGCCTTTAACTTAATAACACTTCTGATAAATTGCTTGTATACAGTAGGTTATCAAATCCAAACATTAAAGACTTCAGTTTGACACTGCAGGAATGAATCATACCAAAAAAGAGGCCAAATTTACAATTCTTTATCTGAAATAAAATATATATATATATATATTATGTCAGTCTAAAGACCTGCACTAATGACTCAAAAAAACATTTTAGATTGGTCCTAAGGAATTTAAAGATATACTTGAAGCAGAACTGTTCACTTCAACAACATTTCAGATCTATTTACTACTGAATTTTAGTGCTCTCTATAGATCACTGTTCTGTAACTAATTGCATGATACCATTATGAAAGTCATCCTTATATTCTTTTTTTTATTATTCTTTTTTTTTTAAATTAATCTATTCCCATTTTTTATACCTTTTAGACTTTTCCTCCTGCTGCAGCTGTTGCACTTAAAAATATATGAGTGACAACAGGTTTGACAGCCTCTGGAGCAGTGAGGCATTGAGCAGGAGAAAGCCTCAGCACATTCATAGAGTAGGGATGGTGGCATGGATAGCAGTGATATATATTCCTGTCAGGTAAGAATGTCTCAGTATAAAGTGAGTGCAGCCATACTATTCCTCACAACAAAGGAAGGAAGGATGAAGAAACATTCTCTAGATAGCTAGTTGAAAGATTACAATGATTTCGAATTTATAAAATAAGACTCCATTCAGAGTACTTTGCAGATGGACCTGCTCCTCACTTCTGTTACTTTTACACTGTAAAGATGTCTTACCATGCCTGTAAACATAATTTATTTGAACTTTATAGTCTTTTATGCTGCTAGAACATTGTGCTGAGGCTTCAGTATAAATAAAAACAAAGTGCCAGCATGTGTTATTAAAGCTTTCATTGGGCTAAATTAGAAATCCTCCTCTCAAGAAAGGAGATGATGGAAACAGAACCACTTAACAGGGTAACCCTGACAGCACAAGGGAAATACTTTGTTCAATTTCTCTATGGCTCAAACATGTCCTAGTTTTAGGTGTGTGTGCACATGCATGTACAAGCCTACCTGCTTCTTGTACATTTAAGCATAACTAAACAAATTCTGAGTCCCACATACAAAAAGACCAAGGAAATGGCATTAATGCAATTGTATCTGGCCTATTTGTTAGAGAAAATTAGGGGAGATGTAGGCTATAATTTGGTGGCAAGCACAGGAGAGTAGCTATCTGTTTGGAGGTCAGCACCTGTGGAGCAAGAATCTATCACTTGTTTCAGTCTCTTGTAATTAAAAAAAAAAAAAAAAAAAAAAAAAAAAAAAAAAGCAGTTCTCATTTCAATTTGCAATTCAGTGTGCTTCATTTTCCCTGCTAGTTAATAATCCTTGGCAGCTGAATGAAGCAGAGAACTTACCATGTTTATTGTCCCTGTTAAACCACACCACTAAATGTGACCAAACATACTGAGCTTGTGCGAAAAAGTACATTTCCATTCTGATCGAACATCATAACAGCCTGGTGAAAAATTATTTTCACAAGTTTGTTTTGTTAAAGGTAGCCTATTTAAATCTGGTGGGTGAAAGACTCAAAGATATGCGTCTGAAAAAGAATCAGTATCTGTGTTTGCAAAACAGTGCAGGAGCCCATGCTCCTGGCTTGTGCTCCCACAGTCAAGTCCTATCTCACAGAGCTAAACTGGTGATGAATGCACTATGGAATTTGCTTTGCAAAACAAATATTTGACTTCCTACAGAACATTGAAGACTTGATAAAACTCAGAAGTGTCACCTAACAAATTTTCCTTTTTTAATCAAAGAGGGCTTTTTTATTCCTTTCATCTAACTATAAAACTGTAAATGCTATTTATCTTCAAAAATCCTTCAAAAAACATACCTTCACAAAATCACGGTGCTCAGAAGAAGACTTCGTAAGAGAAATTTCTATAAAAGTTATCTGTTATTTCAAATACAGAAATTACATAACCTATTAGTCAAGAAGGCCAATGTTTCTTTTTTGCTTTCACATGTGGAGTGATGAGCAAATGCTGAAGGCAAAAGGCCAGGAAGGGTGAATGATGTAGACAGCTTGGCAGCCCTAGCACTGCTTACTGGCATGCATGCCTGTGGAACAGATTCCACAGAGGGGAAGGGCAGATTTGAAGCAGAGTGAGTTCTTAAGAGAGCAAGATAGATAGTTCCCTCCCATCAAAAGCATGGAAATGCCTATATGAGCTAATAATTTACCTAGCTCCAATCTCAAAAACAGGAGTTTGAGGAGCACAGGAGTCATTCAGAACATGATGAGAGTGGGATTTTTGTTGTTATTGACATTTACAATTATTTTGAGAGCTGAAATCTTTCCTATGTTTGGGTAGAAAAGCAAAGGCAACATAGAAGCTGAAAAACATATCCAATTATGAAGATGGTAGAAAAAAAATGTCTGAAAATGTCAGTTTGAAGGAGGTGGATTTTACCTGGTAGTTTTCAGCCATTTTTTGTTTATTTGCCAAAAATAATACCTACATAATTTTTTATTCTTCCTCATTTAAATAATCTAGTTTATAGGAAGTTTTCAGTATGACAGATTTTGATTTGTTTTGTTTTGTTTTAATTAAAATTTTATAGGTTCAAATTTGAAATATCTTGTGTCAAACTCCCTGCTTCACTCCTCCCTAGAAAGTAAAGAAATGTACTTGAAAGTATTAAAACATTTCACTCTAACAATTTCTATTATTGAAAAACATGCTAAAAACAAAGAAACAAACCCACAAAGAAACAAACAAAAATACCCAATCCAGTATTTGAAAAGGGACTGAATATGAAATGGAAACCATCATTTTGTTACCAAATATGTTGGTGGAATGCATCAGTGTTGCATTTCTGATCTTTTATCTCAGAACAGGATACAGTGAAGCAAGACAAAGTCCAACAAAAGGAGAGAAGGCTGCTTAAACACCCAAGTGACTTCACTGTTAGGAGCATACACATAGATTAAGAAGATACAAGACAGAAAAGACACAAATGTAGGCTAATTAGACAGGTCTAAATAAGCATTATTTGCCTGGAGACAGCATAATTGTCTGCAATGACTATTCATTGTTTCTCTGAACACGAGGCAATGGAAATCAAATTAAATTTTGATACAGTAAATTCAAACTAAATAAAATGACTTTTTTTTTTCTGCATAAGACAATATAAGTCTTCACAACTTGTTGCTACAGTATGTTGACGATGCAAAAAATTTACATGAATTGCAAAATTCATTAAGCAGACTCAGAAAAGAGTAAGCCATCAAAGGCTAATAAATATGAAATAAAACCTGCTACTGAAGAAAACCATGAACTTTTGCTCAGAGGAAGTTAATAGAGAATACTAGGAAAGCAACTCTCTAATAAGATTTGCTGCATTTATATACTTTGCTGTAGTTGACTTCACTCTTCTGACATCTTCTTAAATCAGAACATAAGTTTTTTGTTATACCAAGATAAGTTTTTCACTTTTTCTGGAAATAATAAAATCTGAAAAAAAAAAAAAAAAACAAAAAAACCAAAAACTAAAACAAAACAACACAAAAAAAAAAACAAAACACTGAAAGTGTAGCAAAACTAAATATTTTGATAGCCAAAGAAATGTTTGTCAGATTATTGTGACTTTAAGTAGAAGAAAGAAAGAAATAATAATATAAAAAGGTGAATTGTCTGTTTATATGACAGAAAAGCTTATCTTCCTCCCACACCTATTCATATATACTTGCAGTTGTATAGAACAGTATGTAAGAATACGCTGTTGGGAAGGATACTTAAACATATAATTATATTAAATATATAGCTAGTAAAGTAGTAAAACAGCTTATTTTATTGGACTATGTTTAAAATGAAATTTTATTATTATTTTTGGATCAGCTCCACTGAAAAGATTAAAGAGTTTCTTGCTGTTTCTGTAATCTTATGTCTTGGGATTCTTTCGTTGTCTTGCCTGCCTCAATCAGTTTGCCTAACTTTTACTACCTAGTTCTCTAAAAGAGCAACTTGTAAGAACTATTTTTAACAGCAACAAAAAAATCTGGTCTTTTATTATGATCTGCTCTGCAATTAAACAACTTCTTCTCTTTTCATCTATTCTATCTCCTTCAAATTCTTTGTAAGCATAAATCTGGCTTTTCTTGTATGTGATTTACACAAATGGGGGACATCTGAGTGTAACCAAATGTACAAAAATATAGCAAGAAAACAAATTTAAAAGAACAAATCTTCCAAGTGTGAGTAACAAAACTCAGTTTGTTACTCCTAAATATAATGTACTAATTGTGCATTTGCTTTCACATTATTGAATCCTGAAAGTCTTAGCATCAATTTTAGTACAATTACTATTGTTAATTCAGGGAATTCTGATGTTACATGAGGAAAATTTTTGGTTAAACCAACTGAATCTAAGTAACGTTTAGCTGTGAAAAAAAGACAAACTTTTATACACAGGCCTTTCTGACCTGGAAAAATAAAACTTTTTTTTTTTTTTTTTTTTTCTCCTAGAAAACCAGGCTATATCTTTTTTTTCCATGGTTTTCATTCCTTTCAATGACAAATATTTCCTCTTCTTACAAAAATTTTACAAAAACTTTCTACTCTCCTAGCCTTTAACAACAATATCTAAGAAGTCAATATGAAAATAAAGAGCTCCTGAAGGACCAAGAGGCTAGAACCATCATTATTTATTTGGGAATAGATATTCATCTGTAACTGATATGTAGAAGTGATGATCTAGCAAGGTCAGAACTGGATCTACTTGCTCTAAACAGCTGGAAGAACACAGATGAAGCATGTATGATTTAGTGTTATTCTCTGTGTTAGAAAAATCCAGCACATCATGGAAGTGATGAATAGCCATGATTAGTCAGACTGCTCCTTCTGCAGTACAGAGTTTGACTATTTGAGTTTACTCATTGTTTGAGATAAGGAAAGATTTTACTCTTTCAAAAATTCCTTAAGAAACCAGACTCCTGAACTACAAACAGATGACATAAACAGTAATGGTCAATAATTCAGAAGTTTATCTCTTATGTACAATTCAGTGGGTGTTTAATCATTGATTTTATTAAAATCAGAATCAAGCTCCCGGGTTTAAAATTAATTTTTAACAAATGTACAAAAATAAATGCTTCATTAAGTTGCTGCTACTGTGTTTTATGTTGCAACTCCAATACCATGTTTTGCTGTTGCATAGAACTCAGTTCAGCAACCCTTCATCCTTTAAGCTGCTTGAAATCAACAGCACCCATAAAACAGCAAAAATACTGATAGCTTAAATCCCATTTTGGGCATAGAGATATGAGTTCTCATGTGCTCATTATTGGCCCACTTTACATTTAAGAACAAAGCAGGGGTTGAGTAATACCCTTTCAAAGCATAATCTGCTTGTTTACCTAGGACTTTGTGTAAGAAAGCCACGTTGCTTCATGGGCTCCCTGTGGACTTACAAATGACTTACAACCAGGGTCAGATTCTGAACATTCTCTTCCTGATGTTGTCAACTTCTCAGAGTCAAAAGTCATGCCCTGTTGGACTACAGTCTAGTAATGTGACATTCAGCTTGCATCCAGTTTCCTTCCATTAAGGAAAACATCTCTGTTTGGTAAATATGCCAATCTGCTATCTGCTTGAAAGTACTGGACTAAATCATACGGACTGAACTTTTGTGAAATATCCTGCAGTAGCACTTATTGTCTGGCAGTCTTTTATTTATCCTAGTCACCCACAAACTCATTTTAAGTATAATACTACAGCAATAAATGCAGTGGGTTAATTTTTATTACAATGAGCTTGTTCAGCATTGTTATGTCAAGTTAAGGTATATTTTAACAGTAAAATACCAAATTACCAAATTAAATTATGTCTTTGCTAAGATAAAAACTTTAAAAAATTATACAGACCATTGAATTTTTTTTTCTTTTAATTTTAGAATGTTCCTGCTATATATGAATGGGTAGAAAAACAATAGCCAATGTATGTCCATATCATATAGATGAGTCTGAACACATATGCTACACTTCTAATTTAAAAATAAAGCCACTTGCATACATCCTGTCGTATATTATTTTAGCTGATAACATACAGACTTTACTTTGCATGAAAAAGCAAATACAGCTGCACATCAAGTCATAAGTCTATACTTGGAGGTGAATAAAAATATTTTAGTGATTTCATTAGGCTTTCAGTCAGATCTGGGGTATATCTCTGGAGATAAATACTTCAACTACAATAGTCGATAAAAATTTTTACTGCAAAATGTATCATTTTTAAGATTGACCATTTCGTTTTCATTTAGTAACCTAAACTGGACTGGTTTTCTTTAGGAAGCTTTTACAGCTTCACTCTCATTGCAGTAAAAGAAGTATAAAATATTTTAAACAGTTTCTTTTTTCCCTCCTTGCATAATTTTACCAAAGAGTTCGATCTTTCGTAGATGGTTTCAATTAAGTTGAAGTACTACATTCAATTTAGATAAAACATTAATTTGGAACAATCATGTTTATAAGTTCAAATGAACATAATGAACAGAAGAAATACAAGAAAGTTGAACAAATTTCACTGTTGACATTTGATTTTATTACAGGTTGAAGTTCAAATTACAGACGTGAAGGAATATTTGTTTCCAGTTTAAACTTTTTTTGTCTTAGTATAACTGTCAAGTCATGAGAAAAATGTGAGATCACACAAATGACAGTTCTAAATAGAAAAAATATTTTATAAAACAGTTAAATTTCATTTGTCATAACTTCAAAGAAGAATGGGTTATTTCAAATTTGCAAAGTCACTAGCAATCTATTTTGTATCTGATTTGTAAAGGCAAGCTGAAGCAAGTAATTTCCTGCTCTTGTTCACTGTAAACTTATCCCCTTGTTTCACAAATCACCAGAGATATTAGGTTCTAATTTGAAATGCTTGATGAAGAAAGAACATTTTTTTCCTGTTTGTCTCTTTTGTCTTACAACCTCGTATTGAACAAAGAAATATCAAGGAAACAATATTCTGTTGAAATGTGTGATTCTGTCTAAACCAGGTTTCTTATAATAGGTATAATTTGGAAAGTCTCATTTTGAGAAAAATAATTACAACAGTGTTAAAATATCTCATTTTACTGTTTTCAAAACAATTAATTTATGCTTTTGAAGTTAATATATTGTTTAACATTTTCTTTTTTCACTTTCTATTTCTATATTTTATCACACTTCATAAATTTACAATGCTTTGAACATTTGATCAGCTCATGCATTTAATTTTTTTGCCCTCGCTAAAACCTTTCTTCCAGCATGGTTTGGAATTTGAGTTGTTGCAAGTTGGAAATTTTTCAGAAAACAGAACTTCTAGCTCCTATACAGCTCTAAGAGCTTTCTATGCAGATTATGTGCAAAAGAATGATAATTCAGCAAGAACCCACTTGCAATGTGTCTGTTGCTTTGTGTACCTAAGGCAGAGATAAGCAGACTGGAGGAGGTCATAGAAATACATGTCAGCCAACTGAAAACAGTCCTGACCTGACTGTCTAAAATGAAAGGGGTACACCTCCACAGCCATGATCTTGGCCTGTGGATTATTTTTAAAGGAAAACACAAAGTCAGTCCATGTCAATGAGAGGAATGGAACAGAGGTTCTCTGTCCAGGAGGGTAGCCAGGGATCAGGAAGGGATAAAGTGCTGCTGGACTCGCACCTGTAGTGACATTTCTGATATTCTTCTGACCACAGAGTGTCCCTGTTTGCTAATTCTCAGCTTGTTATTGCTGAGCTGGGGGACATGGAGTAGCTCCAGCTCCCTCATCTACCTTTTGCCTGGCTACACTAAGGAGTCTGACTATTTTAATGTACTCTGAGGGGAACTTGCCTTCTTAGTGCAGAAGTTTCTATGCTTACATTTTTTAGTCACTTAAGTCCTTTGTAAGCTCTGGTCTTCAATAAAAATAAAAGCAACAACTGAATCAGAATATTTGTGATGTTATCTACAATGAAGTTTTTTAACAAAGATCACTTCTTTTTCCTATATTAGTGCTGCCGTTTTACAATGAAACTACTTGCGGAATTTTAATGACTTGGAAAACCTAGGGAAGAAAATTTTACTGACTTGATTTTCAAAGTTGTGTACATTTTCTTTTAGAATCAGTGCTTATGTACCACTGCTTTTGCTAAGTGTTCTTCATAGATTTTACAATTATTTTGTTCACATAATCACTCTCTGTTTTTGTTTTTGTTTCATTTTCATAGAGATATATTCTTTCATCTTTTAAGGAAAGAATATTTCATGGATGTACATAGATTACTGTTTTGATGATTGCTATGTATTTGTGACAACTTATTCAGGTGGTTTTTTTCATGTTACTGGCTTCCAGCACCAGAAAGAACATTTCAGGAATAGTACTTGATATATATTTACTTTTTCTAGGCTAGTTGAATAATTAAATCATGTTTAATTATTTCCAGCCTCTCAGTGTACAGTATAATTATCTATGATGTGTGTTTCCCAACTAATTAGAGAAAATTGTAGCATCAAGTTAACCAGACAAAATAGTACCTCTGAAGAGCTATGAAATAAGTTTATTTCTTCCTGTGATAGGTATAAGAGTAGTATCAACACAGTAGGCAAAACAAAATTTTGAACACTATAATGATATTCTCCATAACAAGATTCATTCCTTACTAAGAGGTCATCTCAGAATCAAGTGTGTGTGTCTTTACCTTATGTCATTCAGATCTCCTTACTTTCAAGTGTTTTTATCCACCTGCTGGTACTTCCCACACCTTTCTGCACTAACAGAAGACCAATTTTCTCCTACAGCTATTGAGTTTCTCATAAGTCCATTGTTGCAAACCTCCAAGATTCTAGAACACAGCTCACTTCAAGCCATTGCCTTCAGAGTCATACTTATTTTTATGAATTTAAGATTGCTTGGAGGGAAATGCATCTATAAAAGCCTGAGAATATCTTCTGTGATATGCTAAAATGTAAAAAATAAACTAAGCAAACTATATATGTATACACATGTCTATATAATGCAACAGTGATATCATAATGATCATCCAAAGTATTTAAAGTTTGTTTCGTCATATTGTTGAAGTCAGCCTCCAGCTCCTGATTTTTGACTTTCTGAGATTAGGAATACTACATATTATCTTCAGTCTCATGGCATCAGTGTTTGAGAAAGTCTGGCTAGACTTCCCCAGATTTTATCATTTTAATTTTTTCATTCCTTTGTAATGTTAACTGGGAAAGAAAAAAAAAAAAAAAAAAAAAAAAAAGGGGGGAAAAGAAAACTACCTCCACTAAACTTAAGTTTTTCTTATGTTTTATCTTTTTAGTTTTTCTGTATTGCTTTTATCCCATTTTTGTTCTTTCAAGCTTCAAATGATTGCACTTTTCATTTTGAACAGAAAGGAAATTTTTCCTGCATGCATCTAATTAAGAGTTATATTTTTTTCAAAGCACAGCCTAAATCTTTCTGTCTTGTTCTGTGAAGCATTTCAGGAGTTGATTTCTATGAGTATGCACAGAATCTGGAAAAACTCAGATGGTTTTAATGCCAGTGCAAAGTTGCAGGACAAGGGGAAATGGTTTTAAGTTGAAGGAGAATCATAGAATCATAGAATCACAAAGTTGGTAAATGACCTGTAAGATCATCTAGTCTTCTCATTACCATTGCTATCACAAACTAAACCATATCTCATAGCTCCTCATCCAGGTGCCACTTGAACAGGGACGGTGACTCCACCACCTCCCTGGGCAGGCTATTCCAATGCCTGACCACTCTCTGTGAGAAAATTTTTTTCCTCATGTCCAACATAAACCTCCTCTGGTACAACTTTTGGCCATTTCCCCGGGTCCTGTTCATTGCCTGGGAGAAGAGGCCATACCGCTCTTCACCACAACCTTCCTTCAGGAAGTTGTAGAGGAGGAAAGATTTAGGTTGGTTGTCAGGGGAAGTTCTTTACTATGAGAGGTGCTGGAACAGGCTGCCCAGAGATGTTGTGAATGCCGCATCCTTGCAGGTGTTCAAGACCAGGTTGGATGGGCAGCCTGGTCTAGTATTAAATGTGGAGGTTGGTGGCCTGCCTGTGGTGGAGGGGCTGGAGTTTCATGATCCTTGAGATCCCTTCCAAACCAGGCCATTCTGCGATTCTGTAATTAATTATGGAAGTGAGAATGTGGTGGTGTCAGACACAGAACATCTTCAAGACAGGCAAATCAATTCCTTCTTTGTCAAAATCCTCAAAGTAGCCAAACATGGTTAAAGTAATTTTATATTTATCTAATTCATTTCCAGCAGAGAGGTGAGTTGTAACACCTCACACAAATAACCAGGAGTCTCTGCCATTACTCTTCTCTCTGGACCAGGAGACTCAGACCAGAATCATCTCTTAAAAGCTCTGCACCCAGAGGTGTGGCATCACACAGCTGCCCTGTGTGAAGAGGGGAATATGACACTATGTTAAGATTCCTCATTCCTGTATCAGAATTGATCATTGTATTTGTTTCTTTCATTGAGAACATAGCCAGTGCTTTCTCATCTGACCTGTGATATAAAAAGAACACTGGGAGTGGTGAGCTGGTCTAAATCAAAACACAGATGGCAAGACCTTTCAGATCTTAGCACCTATGACAGTATTAGTGACCTCTACAGTATAACCATGGGGAGCTATCTCTGTGCTTGATGTTTTACTTCTTTTAGAAGATGGACAGCACAAAAATGTAAGAGGAAACAAATGGATTTTTGCATTTTTTCTGCTTTTTTCTTTTTTTCCCCTAGAAACATTCCTTGCCCAATTCCTTTCTCATAGTAAGAGAGCAACAACAATATTTGACTGTTGTTGGGCCCTCAGAGCACTAATAAATGTCAGTGACCATGACCAGTCTCATCTGGAAGATCTAAGCCTGCAAAAGGTCCAAGAGTTCCACTTAAGCTCAGGTTTTGAAGCTTAGCTCTTCCTTGAGCTGAGTTATTTTTTTTTTTTATGTCAATCTTGTATCCTAAATGGAAAATATTGCATAGACGTGTAGTCTTGTTTATTCCTACAAGTTAAAAGACTGGTTCAAGCCTTAGAAATTTTGATAAATGTACTATTTTTAATTTCTCTTTTTCTGTCCTCCAGAGAGTTTTATACCTCCTGGAGGTAACTGCAGAACAGTCTAATCAAAATGCTCTTAACTTTTACCTGTAATAGGGGCCAATAAACAGATGATGAAGAAGTGGCCATATGCCATATGCTATGCAGAGAGTGAAGGTTTTTGCTGGAGGTGCAGGATGGACTGCCTTCAATCTGATTTATGCATTTATAGTCTGAAAATGATTATGTACTCTTAGAGCTGGTTGGCCGTTCCTGTGTAAGTTATGCTGTGTCTGAACTTCCAATAATAACGAAACTGAATTTCAAACAGCCATTGGTATATCACATCCTAATGTATGTAGAGTTGGTGAATGGATTTAAGCACTTCCCGATTCTTCTGTGGTATCAGAAAAGGAGATTAACTTATCCATTTGACTTGTGCCTGTGTTATCTTTGTCTAACATAGATGTGTCCAACACTTGATAATATATTAGGCACAGATTAAGACAACAATGGAAAAAAGAATAAAAGAATGCTTGGATTTGAAGGGACTTTAAAGATCACCCAGTTCCAACCCACTGTTATCGGCTGGTTGCCACTCACCACACCAAACTTCACAGGGCTCCGTCCAACCTGGCTCTGAATGCCTTAGGGATGGAACACCTACAGTTTCTTTTGTCAGTTTGTGCCAGTGATTCACCACTGTCTGAATAAGAAATTTCCATCTCATACCTACTTTAAATCTTCCCTCTTCTAGCATTTTTGGCCATTCCCCTTGTCCTGTCATTATCAGACCATGTGAAAAGCTGTCTCTCTCATTTTTATAAGCTCTCTTTAAATTCTGAAAAGCTGTAACGAAGTATCTCAAAAGTCTTGAGGCTGAACAAGCCTGTCTTAGCAGGAGAGGTGTACTCTGAGAATCTTCATGGCTCTCCTCTGGACCCACTCCAACAACTCCACCTCTTTTGTGAGCTGGGGTTCCCATGTCTAAGTGCAGCATTCCAGAAAATGCCTCACAAACGCATAGCAGATGAGAGCAGACCCCTCCCTCTCTCTGCCACCATTCTTCTTTTGATGCAGCCCAGAATACCATTGGCCTTCTGGGCTGCAAGCACACACTACTGGCTCACTTCCAGATTTACATCCACCAGGACTCCCAAGTCCTTCTCCACAGGGCTGCCCTCAGTGAGTTTTTCTCCCAGTCGGAACACATTTGATAATACCCTGACCCAAAGGCTGCACCTTGCACTTGGCCTTGTTTAGTTCCTCATTTAGTTTAGAACCTCATTTAGTTCCCCTGGGACCACTTTTCAAGCCCATAAAGGTCCTTTGGGATGACACTTCTTTCTTCTGTTGAGTCAACTGCTCAGCATAGTATCATCAGCAAATTGCAGAGGGTGCACTTAATTTCATGTTCTAACTTATTGATCCAGGTGGGTAGAAATGTGGACTTGGAAGCATTTATGTGAAGATTTAAAAGCACTAACATGCTTTTGTTTGTTTGCTTGTTTGCTATTATTCTGCACAACCTATTGTACATGTGGAAGGTATAATGGCTTTGTTTCACAGTGAAATATTTGTTCAGACAAAAACAGGAGCTGAGGAAATTGTCTTTTCATCTGTCTTGCCAGCTGATGCTCAGTCCCTTCTAGCAGTGCTTAGAACACCAGTTTCCTGTTTTTATCCTCATCCTCAGTCCTGATTTTGTCTGAGACTGAAAAATAGGTAGGATTGAAATGTGGAAAATGACTCAAACAGAATTTCTATCTGTACTAATTTGCAATTTCATTTCCCTTGCTAAATACTGTGAACCAACAATGAAAGAGTCTCTATGAAAATGTAGTTGTGGTGTACATAGAGACTTTTTCACTGAAGCATAAGCAAATGCCAAATACACTTATTTGTAGGGAGGAGAGGACTTTCAGCTACCACGTTGACAACCTCTTTTATATCTCCATGAGGTTTTATGATTACACAAAATAAATACTGGCAGATCACTGCTCCTTGATTTTTTAGCAAGTTGCAGCTGGCACACATAGCTGCAGACTAGACAAATGTGAACTATAATTGCTTTTCACCCTTCACCTCCTCATTTATGCTGCACATCACTCTTTTCCTTAATAAGCTGTGTATTGTTCTGTCCCACGTTTTGCTGGAATTTTTTATAATTCAATCTGTTTCTGAAATAAAATGCATTTCCAAAATATTTAATCTGGTTAATCATGAAGTGGGATAAGCTTATAAAACCAATTGTGTGAATATATTTAACCAGAAGAAAAAGCAGTGTGAACAACACTGTAAAGGGGACATGAAAAAGAGTTGCCGAAAAATTTATTCTTCTGGTATCTTCTCATCTGAGCTTCAGGAAGTACTTAAGAGAACAAAGACTTTATTTGATGAGTTAAAAATGTGCATATAGTGGAATTGTCTGGAGATACCTGTCACATGCTGTTGTTACTGAAGTCATGTTCATTAATAGAAGCTTTTCAAGTGTTAGAATGTGTTGATTAATGACAGGATTAGACAGATCACCATCATGTTTTACATGCTTACTGATAGGAATTCTTCTGCACTCTCAAAGGCAGAAATTAAACTAAAAAGCTGGAAGTGAGGGTTTGTAAAAAGAGATAAAAGCCAATGTTACTGTGCCTCTGTTTGCATTGAAATTGTTTCAGGTTTGAGAAGTCTCTTGGACATCTAAGCTCCTTGGGCAGTTTGTAGGGGAGGTAGGCACCAGGACTGAGCTTCACAACAGCCAAGACTCCTAAATTAGGGAGGGAGCATGAGAGAAATTAGATTAGACACCCATGGTAGTCATCAAGAAAAACAGAAAGAAGCTTCTGTTTGATTCTTCTCCCTTACACTTCTATTGTTTCAGTCTTTTACATGTTTATTCAATCCTTCTTTATACTGAGCTAATATGGCTGAAACCCTGAAATGGTAGAATCAAATTCCAAGTTTTTGACAGTCTGTGAACATTCATTTTCTGATCTCCTAAGAGAATAAAGTGTCTAGGAAAACAGTAGAATTTCTATCTTTCTGCTTTCAGATCAAGTGGATGTATTTCTGAAATCATACTTTAGGTGATATAAAGTATTTGGCTCTCTGTCAATGGGAACTGACTAAAATTTTTTTTTGGTATACAATCTAGTGCTCAGTTCTAGCCTAAAACTGTTACCAAGTGCCTGTGGCCTACTGGTAATCTTCACTGCTGTGATCATTAGACTACAAATTCACCTTCGTTGTTTTTTCCCTCTTACTGTATACATTGTGTTGCTACATGCCTTGAATTATTTTCTTATTCATAGAATTTATCATTTCATGGAACGGATAGAAATGTTTTTGAAATTTGCTTCTGGGCTTGAAGTTGTTTTCACATATTGATAATTTGTCTGGCATAATTGTGATAGAAGACTGTTTTTTCAACCTTTTCTTTTTTTACTTTTATTGACTTTTGTATTTATGTTACAATAGTATCTACAAACTAGCAAATAATGAGCATAGTTTCTTGAGCTTGCTGACTGCTAACTCTCAACCTATGACACTACTTAATGTTTTTTTGTATTTGTATACAATTAGCATGCTTCTTCTGTCACATGCCATTGTAAAACAAACTTGTAACAGTGCTGGCTTCTTGCTTAGTTTTATAGTTCTGGTAGGACTTTACAGCCTGCAATGGTCTGAACATGTGAAATCAGCCTCAAAAATTTTGCTGTGATGTTTTTTTACAGTGATCGTCTTAGTATGCTGAGTAGAAGCGAGTTCCAGCTACATTGGTAGTGAAAGGCATTTAATCACTGTTGAGAAGGGCCACAAGAACTGTAAAGACATCTATGTTTGCAACCATCAGCAGAATATTAGGTAAAGACTTGAAGTTTGATTAGAGGGGAAAAGGGCTGAAGTGTGAAGATTCTGGGAATGATACACAGAATCATACAATCGTAGAATTGCTCAGGTTGGAAAAGAACTTAAAGATCAAGTCCAACCACAACCAAACCACACTACTCTAACTTTCACAACCCACTGCTAAATCATGTTCCTGAGCACCATGTCTAAAAAGATTTTAAACGCTGATGTGATCAATGGTTCTGTGTCAGGGTGGAGGCAGATCACAAGTGATGTCCTCCAAGGCTTGGTTTTGGGAGTGGTGCTCTTCAATTTCGTTATCAATGGCATAGACAATGGAATTGAATGCATCCTCAGCAAGTTTGCATAGGACACTGAGATGAGCATTGCAGTCAATACACTGGACAGAAAGGAAGCCATCCAGAGGAACCTGAAGAGGCTGGAGAAGTGGGCCCATATGAACCTAATGAAGTTCAATAAGGCCAAGTGCAAGGTGCTGCACTTGGTATGGGGCAATCCCAGGTATTTATACAGACTGGGTGAAGAAACCTGTCTCGCTCCAATTTATAGGAGGGAGATGAGGTTCTTTAATATCTGTATACCCGGTGTGAGATTAAGAAACAACGGTTCATATGTTGTTGCATCCAGTTTATTACTAAGACCTAATCAGGGAGACGGGGAAAGGAAGGAGGGCGATAGAAAAGATGGAAAAGAAGCAGGAGTTGCGTAAAGCGGGGATAGTCACCAGCAGGATCCAGCAGCGGTCCCGTTGCACGGTGTTTGAAGGTCACGGGCAGAACGCAGCAGAAGACGGGGAGCAGCAGCGTGGCCAGACTTGGGCAACAGGCCGGTAGACGAGGAAGTCGAGGAGCCAATTCTTGAAGCAGCAACAGCAGTCCGGCAGCAGGCTCAGGAGAGTTCAACAGTATGCAGGAATCACCTCAATCTTCAGGAATCCCTCTATCTCCCGGAATTCCTCTCTCTCCCTGAATTCTTCTCTCGTGGTTTTCAGTTCCTCTTTTATCCTCCTTGTTCTCCTGCCTACGTGACAAGGATGGGCTTCGAGCAAGAGTCATTGAGTACCCTCTAAGATGGCCCATCATCCTGAGATAGGTCCACACAAAGGAGCACTTCACAGCTATTTAGCTGCAGTTCATCTCGCTCTCGTTGCCCCTGGCCTTGCCCATCTGCGTTCCCCCAGACAAAGGATTTCACAACCTTTGCCTAGGGCTTGCCTGGACTTGTCCATCTGTCTCCTTGAGACAAAGGTTTTCACCGTCCTTGCTCGGGACTTGTCTGGACTTGAACAAGTCCATCCAGCAAACTTTGAGACACAGACGTTGACAGAATAATATCTTACAAAACCCTTGAGAACAGCCATGTGGAAAATGACTTGGGTGTCCTGGTAGACAAGAAGCTGGACATGAGCCAGCAGTATGCGTTTGCAGCTCAGAAGACCTACTATATCCTGGGCTGCATTAGAAAAGGAGTGACCAGAAGGAAGAGAGAGGTAATTATCCCTCTCTACTAAGCTCTTGTGAGGCCCCATCTGGTGTACTGTGTCCAGGCCTGGGCCCCCAGTGCAAGAAAGATGTGGAACTCTTGGAGCTAGTCAGAGAAGGGCCACTAAGATGATCAGAGGGCTGGAGCACCTCTGCTATGAAGAAAGGTTGAGGGAACTGGGCTTGTTTAGCTTGGAGAAGAGAGGACTCCAGGGAGACCTCACTGTGGCCTTCCAATACTAGCAGGGAGCATATAAACAGGAGGATGGAACGGATGTTTATGAGTGTGAATAGTAATAAGACAAGGGGGAATGGTTTTAAACTAAGACTGGGGAGATTTAGGGTGGATATTAGGAGGAAGTTTTTCACTCAGAGGGTGGTGACACACTGGAACAGGTTGCCCAAGGGGGTTGTGGATGCCCCATCCCTGGAGACGTTCAAGGCCAGGCTGGATGTGGCTCTGGGCAGCCTGGTCTATTGTTTGGTGACACTGCACATAGCAGGGGGTTGAAACTAGATGGTCTTTGAGATCCTTCTCAGCTCAGGTCATTCAATGGTTCTATGATTCTATGGTAACTCAACTACCTCCCTGGGGAGCCTTTTTCTATGCAGGACAACCCTTTCTGTAAAGTTTTTCCTGATAGCCAACCTAAACCTCCCTTGGCATAACTTGAGGCCATTTCCCCTCATCCTGTCATCTGTTACCAGTGAGAAGAGACCAACTCTGCTCTCATTGCAGTCACCTTTCAGATATTTCAAGAGATCAATAAGGTCTTCCCTCAACCTCCTTTTCCCCAGACTAAAGAGCCCCAGTTCCTTAGTTGCATCTCATAGGGCATATTCTCCAAGCCCTTCACAAGCCTTGTTGCACTTCTTTGGACCTGCACCAGCACCTCAATGTCCTTTCTGCATTGAGGTGCCCAAAACTGAACACAGTACTCGAGGTGAGGCACCACCAGTGCTGAGTATAGGGGCAGGATTACCTCCCTGGTCCTGCTCACCACACCATTCCTGATACAAGCCAGGATGCCATTTGCCTTCTTGGCCACTTGGGCACACTGCTGGCCGACTGTCCATCAGTACACCAAGATCCCTTTCCGTCAGGCAGCTTTCCAGCCACTCCTCCCCAAGCCTGTAGGGTTGCCTGGGGTTGTGACCAAAATGCAGGACCTGGCACTTGGCCCTATTGAAACTCATACAGTTTAGCTTGGCCCATTGAAACTCATACAATTTACCTTGGCCCATTGATCCAACCTATCCAGGTCCCTCTGTAGTGCCTTTCCGTCCTGCAGCAGATGAACACCCCCTCCCATCTTGGTGTAGTCTGCAAACTTACGGAGGGTATACATAGCATAGCACATCTCACATACTGCTTGTTCAGATATCCATTTTTCTATTATGGGCAATTATGAACAGTCCAGATGAAAGGAAAAAAAACAAAAAAAACAAAAAAAAACAAAAAACTGGACTAAAATCAAGTTCATGCTTAAAGCCTCTTTGTTTTCTTTCTTTTTTTCCTACCCAATATGATCTACAGCTAGAATGTAGCATACCATTTCTCTAACAGCAACTGATGTCTTTAAAAACAACTATAACAAAATAACACAACAAAACAAAACCCATAGAATTTGCGTAATTTTCTCTGTGTATTTATATCTCAAAGATTTCACTTTCATATAAAATCTCAAGCTAGCTGTCCTCCCACTCTGCTGGGGAGTGATGTGTGTCATTTGAAGCACCTTGGCCCAAGCCCCAGAAGAAAAAACAATCTTTGTAAGCTTCTTTGCAAGTCATCCTCTTGGTAAGACAGTCCCCTTTCACCTCCTCACTTAACCTGCACCACTTTTCCCACCACGTATTCTCCTTTTCATGTGTTATTTTCTCAAGATTTTCCCATTTGCTATCCTTAACCTATGCACTCTCTTTCCAGATGTCTAGCAAAGACTGCCTTTCAGAACACAGTTCCAAAAACAAAAACATTCCAGGGGATAATTTATCTCAGAACACTGAAGTCTTTGTGTGAGCTGATAGCAGATGAGTTCAGAAGCCTGGGGATGCCTATGCTTCTAAGCCTTCCTGATAATATGAGTCAATACTCTGTGTACACAGGATGAATAGGAAACATGCTTCCTCTGGCACTGGATGGGACAAAAAAATACCTATAGCTGAGCTGATATTAGCCATTATAATCTCAAAGAGTGTTATTATTCTGCTCAAAGAGTGTAGATTTAGGTAAGATATATGGAAAAAATATTTTATAGTGAGGACAGCGAGGCACTGGAAGGCACAGGTTGTTCAGTGATGTGGTCGATGTCTCATCCTGGGACACTTTCAAGGCAAAGCTGGATAAGGCCCTGGGCAACCTGATCTAGCTGTGGATGTCCTTGTTATCTGCAGACGAGTTGGACTAGATGGCCTTCAGAAGTCCCTTCCAAATCTAAGGATTCTTCGATTTTATGATTCTACGATTCTACAACTATGATGTTATAGTTGTTGATTTGGTAGAGCTCTCCCATATTACTAACAGGTTTTGCAGAACTTTAAATCCCTCTTTGCATCCCAAGTAGGAGCATAATTCAAAATAAAATGTATGGGATATATTCTTTCCTTTTACGCAGGCTATTTCTGAGTGTAGATAAAAAGCCTCTGTAAAAAATATTCTCATAACAGGAGAAACACTTTAGGTAGCAGAAGTATCTACACAGATTTTGATGATAAATTTTATTAAAAAAAAAAAGAATAAAAATGGAATTGGATTTCTCTTACTTGTCCATTCATTTCTTGATCACATTTCTGAGACAAACAATGGACCTTGTGTAGACAAATAGGGTAAAAGCCAGGCAAAATTCAGAATTCTCCCACTGAGAGTTTTCTGTCAAATAGCCAATTATGCAGAAGATTATTATTATCAACTGTCACTTTGAGCCTGGATCAGAAAGAGAATTAACTGTATTCATCATATATTTCTGTTACACATAAACTATTGTTACTTGTTCATTTTAAACTATTTTTACCTGAAAATATTTTAATTTAGTTTCATCCTATTTCATATGAACGATTCTTTGATTACATAGTTGCATTTACTTTACTGCATCTCCTTTTTATCTCCACATTCTGAACCTTTGGACCTATCTTCAGAGTTTTCTGGTAGAAAACTGATTATGCAGGTGAAGCTTCAACAGTTTGACAGAAAATGTGATTAGGTAGATTGAGTAAAATTACATTTGTCTTGTTACTTGTAACCATTGCTTCTCTTTATATACTGTATGCCAACAGATTAATATGCATTAAAGACAGAAAGTCAAAGAAAAAAAAAAGGTTTGTTTAATTTTTTTCACTAAGGACTAAAAATGAAATTATGGCACCTTGTGATTTCAGTAGTGTAAATTATCCACTGTGTTACTGATTAATAAGTAAAAATGAAAGGGTAGTCATGTTAACCCTTAAGAAAGGGTTGTTAAGCACTGGAATAGGCTCCCCAGGAAGGTGACTGAGTCACCATACCTGAATGTATTTAAAAACTGTTTGGATGTGGTGCTCAGGGACATGATTTAGCTGTGGGTCATTAGAGTTAGGGTAGTATGTCTAGGTTACTGTTGGATTTGATGATCTTTAAGGGCTTTTCCAACCTGAGCAATTCTATGATTCTATGATTTTATGAATATGGGAACATTTGCAGGGTTTACATTTTCTTTTCCACAAGACTGATTTTTCTGACTTCTACTTTCTTGATAAATTTTCACTAGTTCTTTTTCTTGTTTACAAAATAACAAACAAAAACAAACAATCAAAAAAATTGGAGTTTCTTCAGAAGTCCTTGTCATTTGCCATGACCTATCTTCAGAATTCAAGGTATTATTACTTTACTTTCAATTGGTTTCCTCACTACTCTTCACTGAACTAATTTTTAATTCTTGGATTAATATTCTCAACTCCATTTCTTGGATGAGAACTGTGTTTTTCATAATATTTTCCAAAACTTCCAAGATATTAATTCTGGATTCCTATCATACCTTAAGAACAACATGAAATCAAATATTAACTCTTATTTCAGCTCTTCTCAGAGACCTGTAGTTAATCAGGGATAAGAAGGATCAATTTCTGAGAGAAAGTGCTAAAATGTCATGTCAGATTAATCTGATGGGTGACAAAATCTTAGTTACTAGTCATCCTCCATGATTTCTTTTCAGATGGATTTATATATGAGAACTGGATGGGAAGCTGATTCACCAAAGATACTTGTCAGAGAGCTTTATCGACCTGTAGTAGCTTCTATCATGAAAATTCCTCATCTTGTTGCTTGGAGGTAGAAACATGGGCATGATTCAGAATAAGCAAGCAGAATAAAAACATTGTTTCTAATTGATTTTGCTAAAACAGTTACTTTCCTTACACAACACTACTATTGCTACAATTTGGCATTGGTGCTTTCTGTATCTCTTCTTGAGATTATTAATTCATTTTTAAGCAAGGCTGAACTTGTTTAGTAATAGAACAGGGTATCTCCCCAGCTATCAGCAGCTGTAGAAATTCTTCTGGGAAAAAAGCAAACAGAATTACATTCGTATTGGTTTTCAACCTGCCTGGCAGTTCATTATTTCACAGAACATCCTTAGCTATAGACACATGAGGTCATGTGTTCTCAACCAGCTTGGTATATGGATGCTTGGAAGCTGGTGTCACCAGCTGATTCAGCCAACTGGAGAGGGAGTGGCTGTAGTTGTACAAAGCTGGAATCCAACTCCCACAGCTGTTGAGATTGGATCAGCCTGAAGGACAGGATTAGGAAAGTGGAGGCTGTGAATGTGCAACAAGCACCCTGTGAAAATTGACTGGATTATTTTTACTTTTCTGATGCTGCAAACCTAAAAGTACTCTGGAATGTTATACTGCTATAAAAATACATTCTTTCTACTACATGTACTATTAAGCACAGTATCCTCTAAGTCTCATAATATTTTATCTAGCTAATATGCCACTGAACTTTAATTTTAAGTTGACTGCTTGGATTAAAAATATAAAGATGATGTGTTTTCTTACTTTAGCTGTTGTAATGAATATATTTTCACACTAAGTATGATTCATTTTAAACCTTGTCTGCTCTGTTAACCTGTGAGAACGCGTAGCATTAATCCCAAACCTACAGAATCAATCTTCGGTACTTGATTTTACAATGGGAAAATAAAAATCTTTGTCTTAGAAGAGATTATTGATGATTTCACAGATATTTCATATCCTGAGCCAAAATTATATCTGGAAGCATCAGAGAAATAATGTCTGTGAATTTAAAAGATTTTGTGGCATTTTTTTGGCAAGAACAGAGGTGATAATAGAAGTGAGAGAGCCATAGCCAGATTGCTCCTGAGAGAGGGGAGGAATGGTTTGGTTTCTATTTTGTTTCTGCTTTTGTAAATCTGCTGACATCCCTGAAATATCATGGGTTTGTTTTGAATGTGAGGGCTACAATTAAGATTAAAATCTTTTTCATTATCACAGCACAGTCATAGAGGCATTTCATGGGACAGAACACATGCATGGAATGTTTCATTCAAATTGAACTTCTGTGTCATGGGAGGTAGATAACAACTGTCTGGACAGAAAACATTTGCATAATAACTAACACTATTTCTTACTCCTGAAAGTGACTTGATACAAAGATAGGCAGATGTAGCTGTCACCGTTGTTCTTCCACTGACCAAAGAAAAAGAGATACTTTGAGTGTCTAATGGGACCCAAATTAGCACTGTTTTTGATCAGTTCTGGTGGACTATCATTACCTTGCCCTTCTTTTTCCTTAATCATAGAATCATAGAATGGTTTGGGTTGGAAGGGACCTCTAAGTTCCAACCCCTCTTCTATAAGCAGGGATACCTCCCTCTAGATCAGGTTGCTCAAAGCCCTGTAATACTTATTCATTCCTCAG
This sequence comes from Tetrao urogallus, assembly GCF_951394365.1. NCBI lineage: Eukaryota > Metazoa > Chordata > Aves > Galliformes > Phasianidae > Tetrao > Tetrao urogallus. Next base: position 42,335,934 of record NC_136819.1, on the reverse strand, counting down.
CAAGTCAAGTAATTCTCACTTGTCAGTCTCATAATTTATTAGCTTTAGAACTCATCAGAAAAAAAAGCTATTTTTTTTTTCAAAAGGAAATTATGAGTTTTCACTGAAAGTAGCAATTTCTCTGAGAATGTCTGCATTATTATTATTTTTTAAAATGTTTTACAGGAAAGAATCTAGGTGGAAACAATATAGAATCTGAAAACCTGTGCAGGCTTGTGCAGGATGAGCAGGAAAAGATGTAGGTAATACAGATCACAAACTGATTCAACATGTTTCCTGTTGCTAAAAGCAACTGGAGCATATGAGAAAAGTTACAATTTGGAAAGCACAAGGGTAAAATGTAAAGACTAGGATTTCAGATATCAGTACTTTTTGCTTGAGTGATTGCTAGTGGCCAATTAGAAGAAATCTAATAAAACGATTTATGAGATGATCAATAAAACTTGAATGAAACAGCTTGATGAATGAAGACTTTTAAGTTAAATTCCAGCTTGAATATATTTGGAGCTGTGCTAAAGCTAGTTTTTCAGATACGATCCCTTAATTAATTAATTAATTATACATACATACATACATACGTACATACATACATATGTTACACCAGGTTACTTCCAAGTTTCAAAGAAACATTCATATATGTGCTATAAATACGAGCCATCAAATTTTATGCTTCAGATCACTGCTTGATCACAATAAAGCCATTTTGCCATATTTCCTGAAATGCACTGCACAACTATGATTTTGAAGTTAGTCTTTCCACAATAAATGCCTCATTCAGTGAAATAATGCATTAGAAATTGTTTGTCAACACATAACCTTTATTTAATATAAATGAAGTAGGAAAACTTATTTGCAGAGAACTTACATCAGACTGACACTCAGGAAATAAATGTCTGGTTGATGTCAGTCTTAGACAGGAATAGATGAGACTATTGAAGATCTGGCATATTCTCAGAAATCATAGAATCTATGAAACTAAAGTTAGGGAGAGGTTTGATAGTGTTATTCCAAGTTGAAGTTAGTGTTGGTACTTAGTTCTTTTCACAGGACACATAAGAACACTTGCAAAAAGTAGAGCATTTCCAACCCCGAAGTCAACAAAGAAATTACTAGGAACAAAAATAACTCCAATAGCAAAATGTTTATTCATTGGAATTTCTAATTCAGATTGGAGTGATGGCCTGCAGGATATAGACTGAGGAACCATGTGTGAGAAAATCACAAATGGTTGAATTACTACTTTGCAGAATACCGAATTTGTCAGTAGAAGAGTATCAGCTATGTTTAGAATTATAGCATCTCTTTTACAGTGATGATAAAGTGATTTTGGTTATGAGATGAGGCCAACTTAATATTTCATTTCATATTAATTCCTTTTTGTATAAAATTAGCACTATACTAGCAGGTCTGCAAAAGATCCTATAATACTGAATTATTAAGACTTTATAACCATTTGATTCATATTAGCATATATTAGGAATGACCGTGACCTATCTCTTTACCAGAGTTGTCAGAATGAGTTCAATAAATTTTTTTAAAGGTATATGAGAATTGCCTTAGAGGAGCTATCAATCCTGTCTCTCTTCTGCTATAGATAATGGTGGAAGTTGGAAACTTAATTTCCTCCCTCCCACTGAACCTAGCTAGCTCCAATATTTCATAGTGGTCAAATATTTCTTCTGACTCTTTTCCATGCTCTGGAGCAGAGTTATTGACAAGCATTGTTTTGTAGCTGTAGAAGTTGATTTTGTCAGTAAATGCATAATCCTTTTCATGAATGCTTTGAAAATACACTTCACTAATTTTCTATGACAGCAAGTTCCATAGATTAATCATATATCATACACATCAATATGCCTGTTGAGGCTTTTTTCATCTTACTATTTTAAATTTGTTCATAATATCTTTGTGAAGCAAATATATTTTGTGCAATAGCACCAAATAAGGAAAAAATGAAGTAGAAGAGATATTAAGAAAATATAAACAAACGTAGCATCAACCTCAACTCCTTGTCTAGTTCTTTAATATATTCTGCTTCTTGAAGATACCAAGACTGGGTAGAATTTTCCCGTAAGGCTTTACAAAGATGGCTGAAAGATCCCATTATAAAACAGAGTACTCAAGAAAGGTTTTAAGACATGAAGAGAGATAGCTCTGGCATAAAAAATATTGGATTCAGAAGGAGATATTTCAGTCGTATGGAAAATCTTGTAATTCAGATGACTTTGTTCAGTTACTGTTAGTTGTATCTCATTTTAAAAGTCTTGTCCAGAGCAACTCTACTGGCCTTGTGGCAATCTGGAACTGCAGCTAAGTTAGTTTGGAAAGTGAATACTTCCAGCTGGTTAATTTTCATCTTTTTGTAGGACTTAACCGTCAGATACTCCTGCTGTTCATTGACAAATTTTCAAATTTTACTCTAGACCAAGACCATTCTTTGCTGATGACCTAGTAAGCTGAAACTTCTTCCTCAAAGATGTGGCTATAGTTAATTGTATAAGCTTAGACTTTACATAATATTGCGTTCTGATGGAATAGCTTGACTGGACTCCTCTTTCAAGGCTCATGAAATTCTTCTTCCATCTTTGAACTTGAAAAATGAGCCACTCTCATCTGATGCGTATAAATGAGGCTAATCTCTCTGCTGCCTCAGTAAATATCATGCTGTGCCCCAGCAGATGCAGGTGAGTAAGAGTCGTTTGCCACTACTGATGTTAAAAGGGTACAAATCAGAAAAGCAAGATATGTTTTATTGAGTATGCTTGTGTGAATAGGAGGATTTGGGAGCATCTTACTATTTTCCAGGTTGCTAGCAAAGCTCTCTTCCCTTATTCAAAATAGGGTAATTACAGAGCCCTGTGTTCCAATGATTTCCTCTCATTGAAAAACTAGATTTTTCTATTTCTGGCCTTCTTATACAGTTTCAAATCAAGCCCAACAGAGGAATATGCTATTCTCCATTGACTGTGTAAAAATCAGATGATTCAGACCTTAAATTTAGTTATGTTTTATCTTGATAACTGTTCATTGGAAACTCCATTCATTATTTTACATTATCATAATATTTTCGAGGTTTTTCTTCCCTCAAATCTAAACAATAAAAATTCTTTTCTTTCAGTTTATTTTAGTGTTTAAAAGACTGATTTACCTTCTGCTTTTGCTGAACTTTTCACTCTAGATGCTGCAGGAAATTCACTCCTATGGCTAATATTTTACTAAGTACTAAAAGAGGTTCATAGATTTTTTTTAAGCTAACAGCTACTTGCAAGTCATGAAAATATGATAAATGATGATCCAAGAAACTTACATATAACCAGAAATTATTTTTTCAAAATAGCTACTTGCTAAAAAGTAAATTATCTTATTTTTTTATTTTCAATGTGTATCTTCAACTTTCAACCAGTAGCCTTTTTGATTTTCTCTGATAAGTTACTTTTATCTTTTCTTTTCCTCGTATATTTTCTCAAGTTTATGAAAATATTATTAAATAATATTTCCTAATATCTTTTTTATAAGTTCCTTGTATGCAGGTGATACAGTTCTTTTGAAAGACAAAACAGATGGAACTCTCTACTTTTATTCTTACTAGAGGTATTACTTGAATCATATTTTACTCTGTTTTCCTCAAACTCTGTAGATATAGTTTTTTTGTTTGTTTGTTTTTTATAACTTGTTATGAATCTTGCCAATTCCTTAATGGCTTGGATATGCAGGAATAACTTTTAGTCTTCCTTGCCTGTGCTTACATTTTCCTGAATTTACTTACTTTTTTTTTTTTTTTTTTTTTGCTGATCATGCTGATTTAAGAATCTTACTTGTCTAGATAGATGGGTGGTAGCAGAATAATTATATTATAAGGAATTCTGTCACGTACAGTTCTTGATCAAGTTGGGATGCAGAATCTAAAAGTGCTTATTAGGAATACTGCCATAATACAAATAATAGTACTCAGTAAGTCCTACCTGGCTCCCAGATCTGCATTCTTGGAAAAAGGAAGAAAAATCATAACAAGTTTGCCTGTTAACTTTATATTTGATGAGATGTTTTTAAAATAGGTGATAAATCATAATTTCTCAGGATTTCCTCTAAGCAACCATTTTACCTTTGTCTCCAGTCTTATCTAGTATTCAGTATCACAGTCACAGTTATGACATAGTTCTTCATGTCTTTTATTTTATTTTTATTTTTTAGTACAATGGAAAAGAATTGGGCTTTGCAGTTCCGCTCATTGCTATTAAACAATTGATAAGCACAAACTATTTTACAGAAATTTTCCTGGAGCTAAAAGTATTTCAGGAGGAATGTAAAAGTGTTTAAGATTCAACTGCCTGTCTGTACCCTTCAAAGACATTAGAGGAAACAGACTGACTAACTAGTAGGTATATCTTAGTCATGAAATCCTACACTGTAGTAATCATAACTCTAGACTATTATTCCACTCTCTATTTTCATTACTTCTATCAACTAGTAGAAATACATTGTACATATAGCTGTATTTCACTTCTCAGATTCCCAGCTATCAGCTCCCTCTATCATTTCATGGATTAATTTTATATCTTGGGAACAATTTACATCCAGTAGTGCCTTTTACTCTATAGTAAATTTCTTTAGAGTTGTGTTCTATATTTACGCGATTGATTTCTCACAGTACATTCAGAAGAACAAAGTCAGCCACGGTACAAATTGTTAATTGATTTTAGATGTAGATATGAATAGGAATAATAATGCTATGTTGATTGTTTTTATATTGTGGATATAATTGAGAGGTTGTTAGTACTAAGTTATTTAATGTTTTTCTCACTGAATTAGGAAACAAACTTTAATCCTGGCTAGTGTGGGGAACACTAAAACATCTGAAGTAATAAATAATATAGTGGCTATAATAAAAGAAATAGGTCAGTGTTACAAAGTTGGTAGTTATAATATAAGAAAATATAACAAATTTGCCAGATGTAGACTCCTTCTTATAGTTCTTATAGGAACAAAATAAATCATTTTTTTAAAATAGAGGAAACTTCTATAGGAAATAATGTTTCAAGTCTGCATAGAATGCACAATACATTTTCTAATAACACGGCAGAATAAGTGTGATATCATGCCTGAATGCCTAGAAATTGGTCAAAATAAGTTATTAGAAAAACATGACGAGTCATAAAGCAGGGTTATTTGAGTCTTCATCATAAAGATGGTCTGGATTATAAACACGAGAGGCTGTTTCTTACTCTCCACCTTTCTGCTGGAAAGTTTTTTGCCAAAGCTGATGAGATGCATCAAAACCAAGTGGCCTGTTAAGATCAGATTGATGGCTTGGGGGTGTAAGTAGCAGACCCCTGCAGGCTGGCAAGGATTAAAACAGTCTCTATGACAGTGAGCTTGCTGTTACTTTTTTGTTAGAGAGCAGTAAATACCAAGGCTAATAAGGAAAAAAATAGCCTACAGATTGTTAATCACTGTGGTAATTGGGGAGTAGAGGCTCAGTTTTTCATTTTTTTTAGATCTGTATGGCTAATCTTTCCAAAACAAAATCTTCAGTTTAGATTTCATAAATTATCTCTCACTGACTAATGAAGCACTTTATATTTCTGAAAGTAATTCATTTATCTGAAATTTAACATGAGCTTTGATCTTGAATCTCATTGCTTTTTATAAAAAAAAAATGTACTATGTACTGACTGAACTTGTTTCAGCACTCACACTACATAGTTATTTACTTTTGTGAAAGGTAGCACATCAAACTGACATCAGTTTCTGTCACATCTATGTCATCGTCATCATTTATATGGCTTTGTACTTAGGATTCAAGGCAAATAAGAACTGGGACAAGTATGAGCTTCGTTTTGCTCATCTGAATAAGTTTATTCCTTCAAAAAGCTACAGAAACATTCAAGAAGTTGAGTGTTCACACAGAACAGAAGTTCTGTAGGCTGTATGGGGGCAGAAACTACCAAGGAATGTTTCATATCAAATTTACACTCAACAGAGTGGAGATGACTAATTGTTAGGTGAGAAGTTGCTGTAAATTCATGTTAGCAGTTCTGAGTTCAGCTACAAGATATTATCTAAGACTCAATGGAGAGCTGACTAGGTGACTCAGAGAATTAGTAATGGCTTATACAATCATTTCTAAATTGAGTTTGTATATACTGAACTATATTGTTGCTAGTCGTTGCTAGCAAATGACTCTTCTGTGGTCTCTGAGTTAATTGTTAATCTATATTTGTTTTAGTGGACAGATCAGTTAGAAGAAAAGTCATAGCTGACCTTATTAAACATAGCTGGTTATAGCAGTGGAAACTAAAACCTGAACAGTCATGGCTACTCTGTCAGCCATAGAAGTAGGTTTCAAAGAAGAAATGAGAGGCATAGAGTACAGAGAAGGTAGAATGGGTGAGATCACTGAAACATCTCTATTATGATATTCTCTACAAAAAAAAAAAAAAAAAAAAAAAAAAAAAAACCACCATAAGTTCACCAAGTTTTCCTGTTTATCTTGAACTGAGCAATCAAGGAAGAATGCACTGTGCTGGAATTAGATTTAACCAATGAAAATGATTTATGTGTTGAATGTTCTTTTAATGTCTTGAAATTACCTAGTATCTGTAAAAGAATATTAATTTTCTAGACCTTATCATAGTAAGTGTCTTATAATACTAATATAAGACTGGAGTCTCATACATATGCTTAAAGCTATGATGTTTTTTTCAGAATCCTTTATCCTTATAGTCTACAGATATATGGAAGTTGTGGAGAATGTCTTGCATCGGTTTTCTAATAGCATCTCCTAACCAACCTATGTGTGAATGTTCATTGTAAAAGGTTATTTTTGGTATATTTAATAGATCACATTTTAAGAGGGGTGTTTTACTACTACTGTAGCTGCATTTTTAAAATAACAGAGACTCTATTCCTTGCAATTCTACCTTATCTTTAACATCTTTTGTTAGATCAGTTACTACATTTGAAGTACGTATAAGCTGTTGGATGTTGTATAAGGCCCTGGGCAACTTGATCAAGTCATCAAGTGGGTCAAAATTGATCAAGTGGTTGACAAAATTGTCCATGAAAGAGTTTGGAAGTCAATGATCTTGTGCCATTATGAAAAGGAAGTAATCAATCTGAATAGACAAAAAGCTTATGATAAGAATTTACAGAAGAAACTTGGGAAGAATAATTCAAATCTTTTCAAAAGAAAAAGGCAAGAAGGTGGACAGAAAGTAGAAATATTCCATCTGAAGTGGTGAGTTTCTTTTTGTGTTTAACTATGTTGATTTCCTGCCTTGGTCCTACTGTGCCAAACAAAACTATGATGACTCATACACAGAGTTTTTTTGTGCTATTTTTTTTTTCAATGTAATTTGAGTTCAAAAAAAGGTGTTTTATTTTTAGGTGGTACCTCTATAAAAGAACATAATTTGTTACACAAAAAGATGGTGGCCCCAGTTTCTCCCAGAGAACAGGAAGTGTACCCTTCATAACGTCGAATTATTATTTAAATAAGGAAAGAAATATAGGCAGTAAAAATCTTTGAAGAGCTGCCCAGGAATGTAGAGAAAGAACGTGAAAGGATTTACTTTCTAGCCAGCAAGAAGTATCGAAGACAGGATTTTATATATATTGGTATTTTGAACTGCAGTGTCTCCAACTTGTATTTCCTTAATAAAACAATGTAATAGTAGATAGTAAAATTTAAACAACTTTGTTTAGCTTCTATGAGCAGTGCTGAATTCTTCGTTGAGAGGGCGATCCTCAAGCTTACTGTGCTTCTGAAGTGGTACACATAGTGCAATAGGTAACTGACAAGGGTAATGTATATGCTGCTAAAATATAAGGATGGGGTGCAATGTTAAATTTTCCTTTGCATTTTTATGAAGGCAGCAAAATAATTTCAACTTGTAAAAACCTACATCTGATCTTTAAAGTTAAATTGGACTTGCCATTTTGAATTTCTTAGGAATCGGGGTTTTTTTGTTTTTTTTTTTGAGACTCAGCCTATTTCAGTCAGTTAGCTCTGGCACATATTCTGTGAAACAGCCCATTTTGCATTAGCAATGCTGGTATGACTTCTTCATGCTCCAGAGGAAAAAATAACTTTTTTCTACTTCTTAGTTCTTTCAGATTCCAAACTCTCATGGTCCTATAATGAAATGAAAAACAAAAAAAACAAAAACAACAACAACAAAAAACAAAACAAAACAAAACAAAACTTGGTGTTTTACAGTTTTTAAATTATTTTTCTTTGAAAACTTCATAAAAGTGCATTTTCAGTTAGGGAAAGGGGAGGAAGAGCCTGTCATGTGGGAATGGATGTAGGCTCATCAGATCAGAGGCAGCTCTTACCAAGGGCATGTTCCATTTGGCTAATTTCCTAGAGATGAGATGAAACAAGCCATGTTCTTTGAAGCAGTTGAAAGCTAGGAAGGATATGAAGGTTGTTTTTGACCCCAGTTGCTGCTTGTAAAAAATGTGTGATTTGCTCTCTGTTTAAATACAAACCATAAAGAGCAGAGGGGGGTGGGTGAAAAATGGAGGAAGTAAGCCAAAAAAAATCAAATATTTTCTGGCAGGTTATGCCCATCAGGTCTCATCATGGTAATGATTATGGTATAATACCAACTTTGCAATGCAGAATACAAATATGCCTTTTGCTGAGAGTGCACAATTTGTTTTAAAGGGCTCAAAGAAACTCCCTGTGAGATAATTTGGTACTGCAATCTTAAGGAAATAAAGGTTATTTTAGCAAGAACTTCGCTTTTCTGCACCAACAAGTCTCTAAAAATACTTTAAAGATCAGATTATTAAAAGGTTGACTGTAAACTGTTTATTTCATTTGAGTTTCCTTTCTAATTTAGTAAATAATAATAATAAGAGAAAATGCAGTGTGCAGCTGTACCTCAGGATAGATAGCACTTTTTTGAGAGTTTTCTGACAGATTAAAAACAGGGTCAGACTTTGTGTACATCTGATTGATGCATGCTATTTAAATGTGACTACTGAATTCAGAGGGCAATAGCAATCCTAGGTTGCTGCTGGTACAGTACTACATCTCGTATATGAAGTAACTAAGTTAACTTGTTCTGAGTGTGCTGGGAGTTTCCAGATTAGTTTTAATTATCATTCAGTATTTGAGGTTCAGGTTTGCATTCTTTGCCTGGACAAAACTTCTGCGGAAGTCACTAGCATTAATTTTATAATTTAAATTGTTGTTAAGTTTCTTAACGTTCATTAACACTTAACATTTATCTTGAGAACCTGTCAAATCATCAAGCAACAGGATGAACAAAACCCTTTATTACAGGATAAATTTCCCTATCCACAAATATCTCAGGTTTGTGTGTCGTTGTCATCTGCTAATTTACACTCTATCACTTATATTTTGTATACATTCTTCAATCCAAATGAAGTCATTTGTCATTGGTTAGAGTCTGGAAACTTAGCAAAAAACTCAAATGTTGTTTGAAGATTCTGGTTGCTGAGCATATGCATCTTAATTTTCAGCTTGTTCTGTGGTATAATCACTAGGCTAAGCATTGGAAATGTTATGAAATGTGCATTAGCATGACTACTGATTTGATTATTGTATTTTATGAAAAATAGTCAGCATCAGAAGTCAACAGATTCAGCAGTAACTATTTGTTGAAAGCCATATCAGAAAAATGGGTAACTAATTTTCAGAAACAGTTTTTATATTGGACATTTTCAAATTTCTACAACAGATAACTAGTACGCTTATTTAACCATGTGTAATACTGAAAATCAGTTTGAGCTTCGCATTTGAAGATCTGAACCTAGATTTCCAGATACTTGGGAAGTAAAAGATTAGATGTGTTCATATAAAAACTGAAAATCATTAATAAAAGGACTTGGATCTTTAAAAGGACTTAGACACAATATCAAAATGAAATGAAAAACTCTGTGTATCTAAATAAGATGATGGATTTGAACCTTAATTTGATAAGGTGATATAAAAACAGCATATTGAACTGTACAGAATATAGTAAAAATTCCTAAAAGGAAAGATATATTGGTCAGCAATCTTTTGTTTCTCTAAAATCTTGATTGAGCTGATTTTTTAATAAAAAAATTAATTATTTCTAGAAGAAAATTACAACTAGACTTGAGTTTGGAGCACATTTACTTCAAGCACCCATATGTTATGAAATCCATGTTTCTAGATACATAAGAGTCTCATAGGCAGAATTAATCTTACCAAGACTTAATAATTTGGAGTTTTCAGATCAATACATGACAGTTTATTTTTCTCAGTTTTAATTCTGTGTATTTTATATAGACAGTATACACTGTTTAATAACATGTTGCTGTCTCTGCCACCTGTCTAGGGGACATGAGACATTACAGTTTGTATACTATACAGCCATAAGGAGACATTTGATTTGATGGAAAGAGTTGTGTGATAAAAGCACAAGAGGCAGTCAGAAATCCTGCTACCTACTTTCTAATTATGGTTCCTCCACCTACCAGCAGCATATCCACAGAACAACTTATTTAACTCCAGAATTAAAACACGCTCACAGAGATTTAAGCTGATACACAGGGCTGTGTGAATATATATAAGTACTAGAAGCTGTTCTTCCACTTATGTAATTGTTTTTTGTTAGAATGCCAATGGGCAATAATGGTGGTTCTCAAGGTCCAGAACAAGTTCAGCTGGAGCAGCTGCATCTCCCAAGTAGCAGAGAGGAGAAAATAGGAGTAGGGGCATGAGAAATGAGATGACAGTGTTGACATCTGAGGAGGAGGTGAGGGGAAGAAACTAGACACACTAGTTTTCATCTTTTTTTCCAATAAAATTTTCCAAAATTACTATGCTATTACTGAAATGTATATGGGTATTTATACTTCCAAGAAATATAGGAAAGAGGATCAATTGTTTCACATAGAATGGAGGTTGTCTGCCATGTTACTTGCATTCATTGTGTGTGCATCTACAGTGTGCTGTGCGTTTCCATACATGATATGCTTAGAGGAATGTGCAACTAGGCTTGTGTGGCAGTCTGCACTTATGCAGAATATCAGCATACTAAACTTCTGAAGTAGCTCAATAAAACTCTGCTTTTTTCCTCATCTCAACATAATCTTCCTTATGCTAAGAATGTATATTTTGAATTAATTATAAATCTCCTTTTCTTACATTTGCCACCATGTTTATGCAGGATTAAGTCAATATATTTTAGCATTTTCTAAATATACTTTAGCATTTTTAAAATGTGAACACAATTGTTCTATTTTCATGTAATGAAATACGAAGAGGTAAATGTTCAACTGTGATATACAACAAACTAAGCCTTAATAAGCCAGGATTTTATAACTAATTTAGGTAGTAAAGAAACATCTGAGGGTCAAGAGCTCTTATTGCATGCTTCAGATGAAAGCCCGGAATATCTTCTCTATCAGTCTGGCACATAGCCCTTGTAGATACTTGATATTTTGCCCACAGGGGTAACATCTGAACTAGTTACATACTACATGATTAAAATTTTTGCTGATCACAGAATAACAAAAGAATAAAAAAATCTAGATGTGAAGGGAGAATAGGAAATCAGCTGCAGATGATTACAATGCAAAGAGAAAACTTGGCTATAGAAATTTATCAGAAGAACAAAGAAGGCTAAGCATCTTCACCTCCACATCACCATCTCTGTTTTAGCAGAACCTTCTACCAGAAATCCTTACGAAACACTGTGCCCAGTGAAAGGGTGTGCTGGGGAGGTAAGTGAGGGAAGGAAAAGGATTTTACGGCTCCATGTATAGTCACCACCACTAAATCTCAATCACACTTTGATAGAGACAGGAGAAAATTGATCTTAAATTCTAGAGATGTCTTCTGGCAACTAAACATTTTTCAGAGAGACTTTCCAAAAGTTGTGACTCTTGTATTTTCGACTGCATGTTTTTACTTTTTTTCATTTTCTTCTGATCTGGGTGATAACTGAAAGTGATACAGAAGAAAACTGAACTGAAATCTTATGGGATCAGGCAGGACACAGTTGAGATTGGGAGGACTCAGTCTATCTAGCACCTCCAGACAAAAGTGTCTGAACATAACAACCAACTACATTGTTGAGAAGAGAGAGAAACTAACACATTATTTGTATGCTATGTATTTTTAGGTAGAACAGTATGTTATGAGAGAGTTGGAAACACTAAACCTTTATTTTTTTTTTTAATTTTTTTTATTTTTTTTGTACCAGGTATGTTGTTGTTACTTTGCTTGCATTGCATTTCCTTGGGTCTCTCTCTTCTTGGATCCAAACTAGGCTAGACCCTGAACATTTTTCAAAGAGATTATGTGAGCTCCATATCATTGTTCCTCAGTGTTCAGTCACACTTCAGTTGCTGCTGAACAACATGTTAACCAACTCTGAGTGGTATGTAGGCTTCTGTGACACAAGAAAAGTTGTGTCACTGCTGCATAGCCAGGCACTATTTAAAATATGCTTAAGGCTGCTTTCCCAGCTCTATGTGCTCTATGTGACAGCACTGGGTCAGATTGTCAGTTTTTCAGGCAAATGTTTTTGTATTTCATCTGCTCCTTAAATCTCAATTACAGGCATCTGTACCAATGTTACTAAACAAAAATAACTATTGGATGTGAAATTCTTAAAACACAAGAGAAAAGAAGAACTGAGTAATATGAAGAGCATATACAAATAAAAAAGTTGGCTAAAACCATGACTAAAACCATGGCATAACTGTTTACAACCAAAATCAGGATCTGGATTTTTTTTGTTTTCAATTGATTGGAAATCAAATTACTTAAAACATCTTGTGTACATCCTGAGAATTGGGCTTCTGCTGAATGTGGTGGTCCATTGCAACCTTATGAGATACTGTGATGAAGACATTATCTTACAGAACACTTAACTGTATATAAGAAATGACATGATTGTAGGACAATATTGGATGTTGGGGGACGATATCATGAAATGTTATGCCCATTTAGAAACTAAATTAAAATTTCTTGGAGGTAAACAAGCACAATAACTTAATACCTGCAGAGCTGTAATGGCTTGCTAATGCTACAGTTCTGAAATTAATTTCATGGCTGAAAGCAGACAGTACTCCAAATTTTGGAAGTAATGTCAACTGAAGCAAAGAACTGGAGTGCAAATTATTGTTGTACAGAAAGCACTAAAAGGCAGAACCATGAAAAACAAACAAAAAAAACCAGTAGTCTCCTTTCTTTCACTTATTATCAGTTAATTTAATTACTAAATGCTTTTTAATTTGGTTAAATTTTGAAATATTATTTTAATTGGAATCATTACTGTATTACAGGAAGAGTAACCCTGCCTCACAAGATAATTATCAACTTGTCTATATGAAGATATTTAGGAAGATTTTACAGTGCAAGCTTATTCTATGTAATTACCTTACACTTGCATTCAGTAATCAAAAGATCTTTGTAGGAGTAAGTAACTCTTTGATCCTAAATGAGAACAAATGTGAAGACTGTTAACACGTTTTAACTTATGAAAATTGTGTCAAGTTTTGGTGGATTTACCTTAATTTTTCTGACTGGTCCAGTGTTAATAGTCAATAAACTATTAAACTGCTAAAGAGCTTGCTTTCCAGGTGTTAGATAAAAGCCTAAACAAATTGCTTCTTTTGCAGAATTTGCAAATGACCCAATGTGTTATCACAGAAATTGCAAACTTCTGCACTAAGCCTCAAGATCAGCTTATGATGTCAGTTTTCCTTACCAGGTCTAATTCCTCTTGTATTCCCATAGTCCCATACAAGGAAAACTCATTTTCATACCATACTATCCTTGAGTTAGTGTTAGGGCTGAGGCCTACACAAGAGATCACTTTGTTTTTATGACAACGTGTGTTGAGAACATCTAAAGACATACATATTTGGAGAACTAATTCTCCTCAGCAGTTCGAATTGTTTGTTCACTCTCTAGAGGATCACTTATTTCTTCTTCATGAAGTGCTTTGTTATTTGTTGCTTAAACTAATATTCCTATTAAGGAAAGTTATACAAAAATATAAAACCCCAAACCAAAACCAAAAATCAAAAAACAAGCTTCTTAGTATCACTGCTTCCTGACTTCCAAATTCTACTTTAGGTAAATGCCTAAAAGAAAGCAGACAACAAAAGTACATGCAAGATATTTCCAAATCACAGCAATAGAAAGGATTACATGCTTTGAGAACAATCATGTACTAATCCTAATTTTAATCCTCTATTTCTTCTACACAGTGAAACAGCTAACATACTTCAGACATAGTTAACCATGTAATATCTTCTCTCTTCAGGGAAAGGCTTATAGAGTAATGCAAATAAAAACTACATAAAGTTAAATTGTTAAATCATAGAATCAGAATTGTTCAGGTTGGAAAATGCATTAAAGATCATTGTGTACAACCACAACCTAACCATACTATCCTAACAAATAACCCTCCATGAAATCTGCAAAAATTACTTTCCATCTATTCATGTCTGTTGTTCATATAGTTTCTTTCCTGTTTTCCAGTATTTTTGAAGGATCACTGAAATAGCTTACTAAAGAGACAGGCAAAAATTAACCATAGTCATGTTTTAGGATTCAAGAATATTACCTATAAAGATAAGGAATTATACATGGTTTTCATTTCTGTAAAACAGATTTGGATTTCTCTCCTCCTCAAACATCTAATACATTTGACCATTTCTCTAGTCAGTTAAATTACTTTGTATCTTAGGGTATAAACATTAAAAACCATTTCCCAGGGGTCGGTGCTGGGGCCTGTCCTCTTCAGTGTCTTTATTGATGACCTGGATGAGGGCATTGAGTGCACCTTTGTTAAGTTTGCGGATGACACCAAGTTGACTAGAAGTGTCAATCTGCCTGGGAGTAGTGAGGCCCTACAGAGGGATCTGGACAAGGTGGATAGCTGAGCTCAAGCCAATGGGATGAAGTTCAACAAGGCCAAATGCCAGGTCCTTCATTTTGGCTGCACCAAACCTAGGCTATGCTACAGGCCGGGGGCGGGTTGGCTGGAAGACTGCATAGAGCAAATGGATCTGGGTATTGATTGATGCTCGGCTGAACATGAGCCAGCAGTGTGCCCAGGTGGCCAAGAAGGTCAATGACATCTTGGCTTGCATCAGGAATGGTGTTGCCAGCAGGAACAGGGAAGTGATTGTCCCCCTATATTCAGCTCTGGTGAGGCTGCTCCTCAAGTACTGTGCCCAGTTTTGGGCCCCTTGCTGCAAGAAAGACATTGAGGCCCTGGAGTGGGTTCAAAGAAGGGCGACAAAGCTGGTGAGAGGTCTGAAGCACAGGCCTTATGGGGAGTGGCTGAAGAAGCTGTGATTGTTCAGTCTGGAGAAGAGGAGGCTCAGAAGAGATGTTATTGTTCTCTATAACCATCTGAAGGGAGGTTGTAGTGAGCTGGGGTTTGGCCTCTTCTCATGTGTAACTAGTGATAGAACTAGAGGGAATGGCTTCAAACTGTGCCAGGGGAGATTTAGGCTGGACGTTAGGAAATACTACTTTTCTGAAAGAGTGGTCAGGCACTGGAAGTGGCTGCCCAGGGAGATGGTGCAGTCACCAACCCTGGAGGTGTTCAAGGAACATTTGGATTTTGTTTTCAGGGACATGGTTTAGTGAGTATTATTGGTGATAGGTGGATGGTTGGACTGGATGATCTTGTAGGTCTTTTTGCATCTTGGTGATTCTGTGATTCTCTGATTCTGTGAAAAGTAGATTGCTTTCTATTATTTAAATGACAATAATTCTGCTAGTGAATAATGTGATTTGGTATACTTATTTCTGGAAATAATTGCAATAAACATAATTGTTCAACAGTTTTTTTTTTTCTTTTTTCTTTTTTCTTTTTTTTTTTTTTATTCTTATAATAAGAAGCATCCTTACTATGTATGAGTCACAAATTTACTAGTAGAATAAGAATGCGTCACAGCAAAACTTACTGGTATGCTAGAAACAAGCCAAGTGTAACAATGATTGTTACATTTTTTTAAAGTCTTCTAAAGTATCTGCCTTTCAATCCAAGGAAAAGGAAGGAATTGCTAGGATGAATTATAGCTGTAATACCCTGTACATCTCCAAATACTCTGAACAACTGATCCACTGATTCAGGCAGAAGGTCACAGAAGCTTTACAGACATCTGAGTCTCAGAAGAAGTTTTTGAACCTGTTTACATAATGGAAAAGATGTTTTGCACACATACCTCTGATAAATGAACTTATTGGAGTTCAGGAAAATAAAATTTGTAAATTGATTGAAGTGAAATACTTTTGCAAAATAACTCATTTATTTTGGAGACAGCAAATGCAGTCAGTGATCTATGAAATATTTTTTGGATTTGTCAATTTTATCATACTATGGATTCAGAAGAATCTGAGAAATTAAAAAAATTAATTTCAACACTTTTTAATGAAATAATTTTAGACTTAAAAATAAATCAGAAGTGTCACTAGTTTTATCCCTTTTACCAGTTATAAACAGCAAACAGTCCAAGATGAAATGTTTCATTTTACAACTGAAAACATATATATTTTATAATTTTATTTATTATACATCTGTCTCCAAATGAAATACAGTTAATGAAACTATTCCAACCGTTACCTGTAACAGCTGAAAACAGTTCTCTGAATGCTGCTATCGATTAAAGCATGTCCAGTAGAGTTACTGGTGTTGGAGCTGGAATCCATGTTATGTACCATATTGGTTAGTATTTCAGCTTTACATATGATAGCAGGCCTTTATTATCCAGTGTTTTACACTCCTAAAGATAAAGCCAGGGCATGAGAAATTTTCAGGTCTCAGAACTATAGAGGCTGAAAGACTCAGATAAGCTGAGGTCTTTGCTAACAGAAAAGTATCAGCACAGGTTTACTAATTCTTCCATGCCTTATATGGAAAAGATAATGTTCTCTGAAGTTAGAGCCTTGTAAGATACGAGGAATTAATATTTTCATGCTTATACTTGTATAACTTTTGATATGTACTACAAAATACTCTTTGAACAGAAGCTAAAGACCAATCACCCATGAACCTGCTGGCACTAGCATAAGCTCTAGATTGTTTGCTGAAAAGATTCTACTGTGTTTGGGGAAATAAGTGAGACTACCTTTCTTTCCTATTTCTTATGAGCTGCAGTGGCACATCTACACATATTACGTGTACATTGCTCCAAAAGTAATGCCTCCTATTTATTTCCAAGAAAACTGCAACAGATACAAAGAACACAGGAGCATCATTTCATTAAAAAAAAAAAAAATCTCATCTAAAAAATAATATATTTCAAAATAGGCATCACCATGAGCAGTGCATTTTTGCTAGCAATGAACAAGAGCCTGCATGCTGCACCTATAAAAATCTGCATGGTGATTTGGAAGGTGGCTAGTCTTTGATATCACTGTCACCACTACTGAAACGCACCACCTGTCTCCTCAGTGTGCTCGCATACACTGTTTGGTCTCCATAAGTGTTTAGTAAGCACTGAGGAACTTCAATAGATGCAATTTTTTCAGCATAGAGGAGTTCAATTACACACCTTTGTTTCATATACATTTCCGTGCCAGATACCATTTTATCAGACTACACCTCTGCTACCATCTGGCACATGGCAACAAAATGTAACAGAATATTGTTAGGAAGGTTCAACCTCTGCTGCCATGCAACCAGTATCTGTTTGTGACGTTGTGGGCCAACATAAAAAAAATGGGAGGCATTGCTTCTGGAGCAGCTGTCATACTGTAAAAGCTGAAACATATCCATAATACAGACTTTAGCAAATATATTTTGCTAGAGGTTATGAACAAATGTAATCAGTAATTATCTTAGCTGTGCAGATTAAAAGCTGTTTTGTCAACATAGGTAGTTTCACTGAAGAGTGGGGAAAACTTAGGGTGGATCATAACATGCAGTTCCCAAAAAGGTTTTTGCTGGCATGTGATAATGTTCTACTTGTCTATACTGGCAAAGTGCTCATAGTGCTGACACAGTCTGATAAGTCATCCTTGAAAGAAAATTACGAGAGGATTTGTGTGCACACAGAAGTGTAGAACTGTAAATGATTTACTGAAACTTTAATATTTTCTGTAAAAGTAACAAAATGAAAAGTTTATTTTTGTGTATGTTTATTTTTATTTATTTTTTAAAGTTTATTTTTGTGTATGTTTGGTGGCCCTGCTAGGCAGGGGGGTTGGAACTACATAATCCTTGAGGTCCCTTCCAACCCGGGTGATTCTGTGATTCTGTGATTTATGGGAGAAAACAGTTGAATTGGCTTCTCTTTTAATTAGAGGTAACTAATCATGTTAAAACAATAGTTTATTTCATTATAATATTTACCATATTTTTAATGGATGATTAAATGCTTTCTTAACACTGAACTGACTCTGTACTCCCTCTTTAGTAACTGTTCGGAAACAATGAAAATTATATAAGCTTTGAAGTTGTTAGCACAAGTTTTGTACTCTATAAGGATTCTAAAGAAAGAAAAGAAACTGAGTTTTAAAATAAAGGATAGGATTAGAATAGGATTACATGTAAGTTTGCTTCGATGTCATTTTATCTCAGTGCATTTGCAGTGTTTTAAAATGAATGTGATAGGCAAGGAATCAAAACGGGAAGATGTAGATAACATTTCTGTACCAGTTGTTAAGTTCTAAAGGGGATAAGCTGGCATTATTTATGAATTGAGAGTGTGAGAAATGATGTAATTCACATTACTTTATTCTTTCAATTTATTTACACATCAAATCCAAACATGGAACAAAGTCTGATTTGTCAGGCAAAATCTGTTTCGAAGCCTGCTACACTAATACTATCACTTATCATTTTGTATTTTTTCCTTTTCTTTTGAGCCTTTGTAGAGTGTTATACTATATACTCGATAGGTTATTGTGGAAGATCATATATATATCATATCATAGAAGATGTATGCAAAAAATGGGAGAACATTATGTTACTTACTGGAAGGAGAGATTATGGTCTTGTTTATATGCTGTATTCTTACCTGGGGAGAACAAATTCAGGTAAATATGAGGTAAAAGTAATAACTCAGTATGATATCTCAGTAATCCCAAATCATATACACCTAGGATTGTGGGTGAATCTATAATAGTATGGTAAAAAGGAAACAGCTAGTTGTCACTTTAATAGCAACTGTCTTATATTGCAATATATTGAAGCAGATAAATTACCCTCTCAACTTTTCGAATATTTCACTCCCTGTAAGTACTATAATTATATTTACATAGTAACACCTTCTATGTTTGTATGTCTTAAAATACATCAGTGATAAATGATCTGTTTGAAAAAAATGAAATGTTTTTCTCAAGGCTTTATCTCAGATAGTGGACCACAAGTGCTTTGGACTGAGTTTTGGTTTCATCTGAGATGTGTTTATCCCATTCGCTTATGGAAAATATTCATTATAGGAACCAGCTTCCTTCCCATGGTGTGCATTTTAACTTTTATGAATATATAATCAGCGATAGGTAAATTATCCGGGGAAAGTGGAAGAAGCAATTGTTGGACTGATACACTGTAGAGTTTACACTTTTCCCATTCCATTTTTAGATACTGCATTCCATACATAGATGAATAATTTTAATTTTTTATCTCTCTTTTAGCTTCTTCTAAGACATTAACATGATAACAAGGACCCTCCAAGGGGGGGCTATCCCAGTTGTCCTCATAATAGTTTGGGATACTAAGAACTGAAATTAGAAAATGATACGGGCTGTATAAAACCGCTAAGGAACCACAGAGATAACTTAATCTATAAGTTTACTTAAAGAAATGATAAACACATTGAGATTAATCCATTGTAAAGTCAAACATGCTAACCCAACAGTCTTAAAATCAAGTTATAAATTGTTATACATTGAAGTCCAAACCTTTAATCAGCCTCAGTTTTTTGACGTATGTATTCAAATCTATATCTCTTTTATATCAACCATATACATTTGAAATAACCCCTTGAAGAACAGTTTATTTGAAGGTCTGTATGAATGTTTACAATATGAAGTAGAGAGTTGGTTCTGAAAATCCTTTAGTTCAGGTCATTTTGCAGTTCCTTTTCTGAAGACTGCCCTATCTATTTTTTATTATTCACTGAGTTTGTTCTGCTTATTTAACTGGGAAGAAATTATTAAAAGACAGAGAATTCATTCACTTCAGAAAAGCTCTTTTATCCATGCCTTACTGAACTATGAACTTACTGAGCTATACTGAAACTTACAGAAGTCTAAATGCCCTCATTGTAAGTTGGACATAAATACTGTCTATACATGGTGGCTCCTGAATAATATACTTTCTTGGAAAGGTTCAAAGACATACTGTGTTTTAAACTGTAGTAATACCAGTGTTGCTTGAGTTACAAACATCTGCTCAGAACTTTTCTGTAGTCAGCAGTGCTTGTTTTACAAGCAAAAATCTAAAGAAAACGTCGAACTATAACCATTACATCAGTTAAAGACTTTTCACACCCCTGTAAGTTACAAGTTTATACATGCTTTCACAAATCAATAAACTTTAATGAATGCCTGCCACAGTTTTGAGCACAGAAGCATCGCTAAAGTTCTCTTACTGAGAGGTTGAAAAAAAATTTATGTCCATGGCTGGGTCTCTTAATTGTGTACGTAAAAAAATATTTTTTCATCCTTTTTGGGTATATTCCTTCTCACTATGAAAGTTATATCATGAGTTATCTGCTAGTTGGTGACAAAAGATATTAAATGTTATGGTATAAGCAGAAAAATGTTATTTCCAAAACATCTCTAGAGAAAAGTCTTATGAGTCCTGTGGAGTTTAAACCTGTACAATGAATCCAGAAGTTTTTACCCACTATATATCTTTGATTAGTCAGGTAGAACTACAGCATTTTGGGGGCGGAGACTTTGTACCAGTACTTCTATAAGGACAGAAATACGCGTGAGTCATGTCATGAGGTTATT
This sequence comes from Tetrao urogallus, assembly GCF_951394365.1. Classification (NCBI taxonomy): domain Eukaryota; kingdom Metazoa; phylum Chordata; class Aves; order Galliformes; family Phasianidae; genus Tetrao; species Tetrao urogallus. The sequence continues at coordinate 42,314,993 of NC_136819.1, read as the reverse complement.
GACACAAGGAATCATAAAGGGATTTTGTCCAAGTTAAGGAATACTCTCATTCTTGATGCAGTAATATCCCTTTCTCAGAAATGGAATGTGAATTGGGAGTTTTGAAGTATATTTAATAGCACTAAAAGGGAGATGCATATGTCCACTTTTATTTATTGACTACTCGGTCTTCTTCAGAGTCATTCTTGAGCACTGCCACAATACTAGAGTATACATCATGGATGGTTTTTGATTTCTTCTTCACATGACTTAAAAATGTTACTTGTCTCTACTTTTTTTTCATTATGTAATAGAATCGAATGCAGATTTTATTTCTTTAAATGATCATAGAGGTAGATATGTCAGAAGAAGAATATTTTACTCTTCTTATTTGTATCACGAGTTTTGTCTAGATCATGTAAATACCTTTATTTTGCTTTTAATTAAACTTCTGAAGAATTCAAAATTCAGTTTTCACTCCTGACTATTTTTGAATTGTAATGTCTGTGATTTTAAAATTATCTTTATTATTAGGAAGCTAATAAGTGCTGTCATTCATCTTCTTAGGAATAGATATGATCCTTTTATAGCATAAAAATTTTGAAAGTTTGTTCTGACTCTGTATACAGTAAAATCATGTTTAGCTAAACTGTCCCCTTTGGAAGTAAACAGAATTGATTGAACACTGTTTTAAACCTGGAATGGCCTAAGACTCATTTCACCATAGGTGCTGAGCAGTGACAATAGAGCTATGCCAGTCCTTAATAACAGTGAATTCCTATTTTATCTGTATGCAGCTCTGTTAATACAGACTTAAAATTCAAAAATGAAAGCATAGTAAAATGTAAATTTGTCTTTATTGGAAGAATGTGTACGCTGTTCTTTGCAAACCAAAAGACTAGATTAAATAAGACTTGACTAGATTAAGTAAGAATCTTTTTAGGCTGTTATATGTCAACTGATCAGTATTTGGGAAAGACAGTGGTTAAGTGTCATTGAAGAGAGAAGTTGGACAAGCAGAGTACGCGACAAATAGTGTACTAAAGTAAATGTCACCTCCTAATTTCTATCAGAACAAGACAGATGTTATGGTCATTCTAAGGTATCAAACATGGAAGAAACCTATTTCTCAAAGCCTTTCATTACTTGTTCTGAAGACTCACTGCAGATTGTATGTGATATTAGATTATTTCTAGTTCCTGTTTACTTTCTTTTGTGTATTTTTCATCATAAGTTGTTATATTGTATTTCAGGTGCAAAAATGGGACTATCGTGCTATTCTAAAGTTCTTACTAGGAGCAATATATTTGATATCAGTGTTGTTTTTCGCTTATTTGTTTCTGTCTCCAAAAACTTTTTCTGGATGCCAGCCATACATTTGTTCTATTCATTTCTGAGTGAAAAGGTTTATTTGTTAACACCCTGATATTTACTTTACAAAACAGATTACCTTACATGGTTATTTTATCATAATCTTTAGTGGTTAAGTGAAGAAGAATAATGATTTCTTAGCTGTGAAGTAAACACTCTAGTTTATGCAGTATGTTTTGTGGACAGTTTATGAAAAGAAGTTCATAGAGAAGGTCAAATTCAAGGATACATTTCCAGGAATGGACATCAAATTTCTCTTTATAATAGTTCTTTACAATTGAATTCTCTGCAAGTACTAAAGACAGAAAATGAAGGATGAGTTGAATATTATTATAAGTTGCTGCCATTTCTCTCACTTTTGTGTTGTTTGCGATATATATTATTGGAAGTGACTACGTGGGAAGATCTATCCTTTGAGGCAACATTGTCAAGGGGCTTTGCGAAAATACATATTTTTTATTTATAATCGTAAATATTTGGACCAGTAACACAAAGAGAACATATTTTTGGATTTCATCCACACACATTAATCAAATGATAGCTTGTACACACTCCTTTATTTGAAAATCAACATTAACACCCACTGTAAAGGATTATTTTTGTATAAATAAAAATATTTTGAGGTCTGACTAAATAAAGGAGAATGAATCTGAGCTCTATATTCAGGCTGCTATGCATTTTGTTTGTATTAGAAGTTCACACTGTTAAATGAATTGGATCTCATATCATATTTGATGTATTTAATATTTCTTTGCATAGGGAATGAGACTTTTGTCTTAGTGAAACATATATATATAAATATATACGTGCATGGTGAATGTCGAATGCACAATTAAAGAGTCGCTATGGGCCCACAGACCACTGTCACTTATCATGTATAAGCTGTTGCAATCCTTTTTCTTTCTTTTTTTTTTTCAATTAACAATATTAACTTCTGCACCCCCAGGGGGAAAAAAACTTATTTTGTGTTGTGCTTTTTTTCCCAGTAAGTGTTCCCACTAGGTGTTTTAGGATAGGCGAAGACTAGCACATGCCTGCAGAAGAGTGCATATCTCAGTATCTCCTGAAGTTTCTACAGAAGTCAAAAGTATTATTTTAATAATCCTTTAATAATATATTTTCTGAAAGATTCACCTCAAGAAAAGTTCTATCCAGCACACTGAGGAGATATTAACCTTCTGTTGTGATTTAAACCTGCAGCAGCTCAGCAGCACTCAGCCATTCACTCACTCTCCCAGAAGTGGGGTGAGGGGAAAACTAGAAACAAAAGAGAATTCATGAGATGCGATAAAAACTGTTTACTAAGATAGTGAAGGAAAATGGAAACATAAATATGATGACCATATTGTAAATATCAAGTTTATATTTGTTTAATTTAAAAAAAAATTCCCATGAAAAGTTCATTATGGTCTTCTATATCTATCATATAGAGCTTGAGAAAGAAAAATTTTACTTCTACTACTACTACTTTAGTTCATTTAATTAAAATCAGAACTTTCATGTTTCTTTTTCCCTTACTAGCTAATACTCAGGTTCACAAAATAAACACTACTCTGTGGATGTAATTTCCTTAAAACTAAGAGTGCTGATTAGCTGTAGATTCAGAACAAAAATTTACCTTTTTTGTCATAGTCCTTACTGTAACTGAATGATAAGTGCATGTAAAGTTTTCTCTGTTTACCTGGTACTGTAACAATTTCTTCATTTGCAATTGGTGAATATATTCATTAACGTACAGTGTTTATCTTTCAGGTACTCATCCTTGAGTGCTACCAGTTGAATTCCTGTTGCATAGAGCTATAATCCACACTGCATGTTTGAAGTTCTGGTATGACTTTACTTTTTAAAATTATACCAAATTAAAAGGTTGATGCTCGGGGATAACCAATAGCTTCCACAATGTTATTTTGCCACTCTTTGCAATAATAATTAATAAAAGCTGAAAAATATAGATCCTTCCACTTTTACTGAAGTCTAACAGTCTAAATGACTAGAAGTCTAAATTCCTGAAGTATATAGGATACGTTGCAGGGACCTACATTATAAGTAAAATTATAAACATATAATGCAATGCTTACATATATTCTAGCTTTTAGAGTTTCCTAATCTTTTAGAGCATCCTATTCTTTTTAAAGTTTCCTTTTGTTTTTGAAGTGATACTCCAAGTTATTCTTAGATTAAAAATATAACAAAAATGGTTAAAAAGGTCAATACATTTAATTCTAGGCATATCTCATTCTAATGAAGGCTCCTCTTCACAAGATAATTGTTTTTAAACAGGGATTAAGCTTTTAAAGTATAAAAAGAAGGGTTATAGACAGTAAGGGGAGAAGTGGGGAAGAAATTGGTTTTAATGACCAAAATGTTTGTACTATGTTCGACAGCATATATTAGTGATTTATTGATTAAGAGTCAGTTAAACAAATACTGCAATTATAACTGAGGATTTCAACCTCCATTCCAGCAAAAGAGTATTTATGAAAGACATCTACCTATCTTATTTTCTGATTAATATTTATGGCTTGAGTAGAAGGTAAATATAAAAATGTGAAGTAAAAAACAAATTCGTATGGTTTTACTTGTAATTGAGAAATAGGTCCAAAATCCTTTTTCATTCCCAGATAGTCTCAATTACAAAATCACAAAAACACCAAGTTTGGAAAAGACCTACAAGATCATCCAGTCCAACCATCCACCTATCACCAATAGTTCTCACTAAACCATATCCCTCAACACAAAATCCAAATGTTCCTTGAACACCTCCAGGGTCAGTGACTTGACCACCTCCCTGGCAGCCCATTCCAGTGCCTGACCACTCTTTCAGAAAAACAGTATTTCCTAACATAAGAAGGAAAACAAAGACTCTCTTTGCTGAGAAATCAGCAAAGAGATTTGGATATGTATGTCTGTGCATGTACACATGGAACCATATTTATATATAGTCACTGTACAACTTTGTTCAGTTATTGTATCTAAATTCCATAACATAATAAATATACATAAGCAATGTCTATGATCTAATTCAGTATTCAGAAATATTTAATATTATATATATTAATATATATAATATTATATATATATTAATATATATAATATATATATTAATGTAACTTTCACATTACTTGCTTAACTAACATCTCTGTTTCACCTCATTGTATCTGTTGTATCATTTTATTTACTTAGCCCATGGGTAAATCTTCACACCTAATTTTAAAGTGGTGATGGAGATGCTATGATGCTATGTAAGGATTAAATCACCACTTGTCCAGGTAGACAGTTTAGGGGTTGTGCCTTTGTGTAAATGCTTTGTATAGTATGTTGATGTGTGTGGTGGTCTGAGAGGACCTTTGTGGTTGGGTTTTTTTCTACAACCAGCTGAGAAAGACCTTGCCAAGAGCATTTTGGTGACATTATTTATTTATTGTTTCCTAAGTATATTATAATATAAGAAGCTACATACGTAGATTGTTCCAAATGTAATTCCTCCCACTTATTTTCTTGAAGAACCACAACAACTCAGTTTGATACAGAAAGTTATCAGCTACAAAGAATTATTTTTCAACACAGTCACCACTATTGGCTATATATATTCGCCAGCAATGAACAAGAGTCTGCATGCCACATTCATAAAAATCTGTATGGCCATCCGGCATGTCTTTCGTCTTTCACATCACTGTCTATACTGATATATACCACTCACTATCTCAATTTGCTTACATCCTCTGTTTGGTCTCCACAAACATTCAACAAGCACAAATGTCAGTGTGTGCATATCTTTCACCATGAAGAAGTAAAACACCATTTTGTCACTGTCCCTCTGCTGCCATCTGTCTCAGAGCACAGGTTGCCTAGAATATGCAATCCAGCCTTGCCTTGAGAGTCTCAAGGGATGGGGCATCCACCACATCTCTGGGCAACCTATTTCAATATCACGCCTGTTCTGTAAAAGACTTTTTTTTCGTATCTAACCTAAATCTGCCCTCTTTAAGCTTGAAATATTTTACCCTTGTTCTATCACAACAGATATTGAAAGGCCTCTATCAGATCACCTCAGAGCTTTCTTTTCTCCATGCTGAAGAGCTCCAGCTCTTTGTATTTGAATTATCAGCTATTGAATGATCTATGTGGAAATTGTCCAGAAATTTTGAACTTTGATAATTTCAGAAAATAATTTAGAGGTATTGTCACTCTGCACTGGAAAAAAAAAATGGTGACAGGTCATGAATGCACCTTATATGGGTTGGGATGTGGAATAATAACACTTCAGGATGGAGATAGCAGGAAAAAAATATAAAGGCAGATATTGCAGAAGAGACAATAAGAAGCTTAATGTATTACTCATGGGAAATGCATGACTTCATCATTGTTAATCACTGAAGATACTTTTCCATTTACTTAAACTACTAATATTTCATGAATAAGATGTCTCTCATGTGATATGAATTCACAGTTACCCTTCAGACTGTCAACATCTGAAAAGGTGCCAAGCTAATGCAGAACGCCAAGACAAATCTTTCAAAATGAGTTCAAGTAAATGATCTCTTATTGCAGTAGGCTACCATAGCAATCACTAAAGACACTAGTGAAAAGGGACTTTTATTATTATATTTTTATCAAGAAGTCTTTTGGGAGCTGTTTATTTGCTTCCCCTCTGTGTCATCCAGCTGTTCATTCCTTTCATGGTCTTAGGGCTAATTACATAATGTTCCTAATTTATACTCACTGGTAAATCAGTTCAGAGCATTACCTGGAGGGCAAGCTGTAATTAAAGGAATTTCAGAACAAATTGTCTAAAGAACTTGCTTAGTGTGATTAAATGTATGTGATGGGCCTCCTTCTCTTTCTATTTCCCTGTCTTTAAAAACATGAATATTTACCTTACATAAAAACCTGGCAGATTAAAAAAATAATCCCAGAATGACAGTTCTAATTAAAGGCATATAAAACAAATGCTAGTACTACCAGATAAAGCAAATTGAATTCTCTGTCTGTGGATAAATGCAAATGGATTCTGTATTCTCTCACTACAGTTTTAATATCTTAAAAAAGAGACTGTATTTCCAAGGAAAAGAGGGAAAAAGAAAAAAGTATTCAGTTGTTTGCCTAAAAGTCCTAAATATTGTAAAATGTCTGGTTTTGTCTTTATAATGCTTAAACTATAGCAGATATTTGTTGAGATGCTGAAGATTAGAAAAGAATGAGTAGAAATGCCTCTCTCTGCATTGATTGGGGAGGGATCAAAAGCTTCTCAGTTAATATCATTACCAAGAATTAAATAACCTGAAAGTGAAATGACTCCTATCTCACGCTGTCTGCAATAGCTGTCTGGAGTTCATAAGAAAAACAGTTGGAAGCCAAGAAAAGAGGTGAAGTTTAATAAAAGAATAGCTTCTTTCTTACTGGTGGTGCCCCTTCAGATTGTCCACCAAGACTCATAAGCAGAAAATAAGTTAATGGAAATTTAGGAAATAAATAATGGCAATTTAATATTTCATCTTGCTCTGTTCATATAGAAATATAAATAATCTTTTTCACAAGAGGGTGAAGAGAGTGATAAATTTCCATGCACCACCAACAGTTCTACTGCAAATTTCTACTATACTGTGTGAATTCGAGGTTGTCTAACATTCTTTAATTAAATTTCTTGTCCTGATTGTACCTTGAATGCATTGGCTCTACTATCCCTGCAGCTAATGTAAAATCAGCCTTCATCCTGAAACAACACTCACTTGCGAGGTAGGACATCATGTAAATTTGCTTGTCTTTACAGAAGATGTCCTGAACTCATTGTTTCATTATATTCTTGTAAAAACTAAAACCTATATGTGGTGAATTTTAGGAAGTGGAAAAAAAAAAGAGGAAGAAATATTTCCTTATATTTTCTTTAAATTGCTTTTGGATATCAGTGAATTCCAGCTTGATATCAGACTCTTGTGTTGACGCTAGTGAGCATTTTCTCCCATATCTGGAATGTTTGCTTGGGAAAATTATTTGCAACTTGGAATGCTATAACATAAAACAAGTTTAAGTATTCAAAGACTCATTCAAAATTTCTCAGTTAAGTGGTTACTTAGTGTAAAATGAAAAAAGATGGTACATTACTGATTCAAAAGTGGCCACAGGCCGTGGAAAAAGATAGATCTCCTTATTTTCCTCTTTCCAAACCGGGTGTTGTACTCCTAGCAGCTCCAAGTTATAGGGAGGTGGAATGATGTTGGAATTGGTCTCTGGGAGTAATACTGTCCAGGTGACCCCAGAGGCACAATCTGATCTCTTCAGGAAAAACCTTGGCTGATGAAGAAAATAGTAAATTCCTTTACAGTGGAGATGCACTTGAAAGTATTAGGTGTTTATCAGCAGAACACCGCTAGGTATGTCTTTTGCAGGAGGTTTGGAGATTGCCTTTAGAATTAGGCTTGTGAAGCACAAAGAGAGGTCCTATGTATTTTGTTCAGGGATATGCATTCTACACATACACTCACTGTTAAATCACTCATGCAGTGCCAGAGGGATGGAGGTTTGTGCCTCATTCAGGTTCAAAAATCATGTGGACAACTAACAGAGAAGAAGCAAAGTGTTCAATGAAGAGTGTCTGCTGTTTTCTTAGAATGAATGGAACAGGCTGCCAAGTACATCTGAGTACCCTATCCCTACTTTCCATGAGTAATCACATAGCTATCTGTACTACTGCAAAAGTTCCTGTTGGCTTGAGGATAACAAAAAAAGAGCCAAAGATCCTACCATATTGTTGGCTTTAAATTTAGAGGGAATGAAAGTCACTTCTGTGGAGTGACAGTGAAAGTTTGCATGCCTGATAAGACCATGAAGATACATATTTGATAATCCCAGTGTGTTCTTGGGTATATCTTCTAATCTGCCTGTGCCTGGATTTTCCTTCCATAAAGATGATAATAATACCTTTCTTGTCAACATTTTTCTCTCATTTGTTGGAGTTTCTGGTAAAATAACTATCTGTTACTGGTAACTTGTGAAGAATCTAATGCACTGAGGCTCAATTCCTGGCTCATGTTCCAAGCAGTACTGTCATAAAAATAGTAATAATATAGAGACACATTTGAAGATTGTTACACATGTATATATGTATATACACATAAAGCTCTGTTGAGTAAAGCAGATACAATCACACTGAAATGAGATTTAAGACTGTGACACCATGTTTTTACAGGTGTTTTAAAGGAAATTTTAAAAGAATGGTTTCAAATATAAATAGCAGTTATGGTACACATCCTCATTTTCATTATGTGACAATTAGCTATTATTAGATATTTTTATATTTGAAGAATATCTTTCTAAAGCAGATATATTAAGAATATGTCACTGAATGAAAGAACGTTATGCTTATGTTTCTAAGATACATTAAAGATTCCTAATTCATAGTTTTTATAGTAATTACTTGTGATGTTCATAGCTGAAGTAAATGCCAACAACTGCCAAATAAGTGACAGTTTAAAAGTAGAGTTCTCACATAAAACCACACAATCAAACTTCCTCTTGAACTACTTCATTCATTAGCCAATACACTACCAATAACAAAAGCTTACTTCACACATAAGAGCTCCTGAGCAAGCGAGAGTGGTAGGAAGAAAATTTTAACTTCATAACTTTGATTCACAGTATTTCTGATAACTGCTGTATTAGAAGAAGTGAAGTTTATAGTGCTTGATTGAAAATTTATTTTATTTGCACAAGCTTGAATTTAAAACTGTGCTATTCCTTGACTCTGTGTCTATAAAATAGACAGTGTTCATAGCCCATAAAAATAGGTTAACTTTTCACTGGACTTCCTATCAATATTTTGCCATCTAGAAAGTGTAAAGAAACTAGAATTACATGGTTTCATTTCTTACATTTTAACAGACTGGGAAAAGGTTTGATGGAAAAAGAATTTTCACTGAATGTTACACTGTTTTGAAACAAAATTTAAGACTGTGATACTCTACAATATATACATTGTAAAATTTCACCCAGCTTTTCACTTCCTCATACACTTTAGGTGAATGTTCTAGTGAATTTCTATATCTGAATGAGCTGACTATTCTCATCTCATTATGGTTCAAATCTCCTAACTTACTGTTGTATATGATATATTCTGTCATTACTTTCAGCTTCTCTATGAATCCCCTAAGAGTTTTCAAAGGGGGTGTAAGAGAGAAGGTGACTTACAGGCTGTCAAGCTTGGCAAACTGGAAGCCAGATAGTGACAGTTCATAAACAAAATATTCTGGCAATATTCTGATAAAGAATCTTCAGACAGCATCAGTTTTCCAAACAGAAATTCAGCATATATCTCTAATATGTTTGTCGGAAAAACAAAAAACAAAAAACAAAAAACACAAAAACTGTTTATATTCAACAGTTAAACAATAAACACGGCTAATGACCTTTCTGTTTTAGTGGGCAAAACTATAGTTATTCTAAAATAACAATTATACACAAAAAGGAAGTGTGTATGTGTTTACTGACTCCCTGTAGCACAGATGCAATATTTTTCTTATGCATATAATAATGCATTTTTATAAGCTGAGTTCAAATAAGGTGGTGGGATTTTTTGTTTGTTTTTTTGTGCATGTTTGATTTTCCAAACTGCTTTGAGATAGGTGGTATAAGGAAAGCCCTAATCAAACTTCTATCATAGGAAAGCAGAACTGCAGAATAATTTAGGTTGGTAACCGTATCTCTAGTCCAAAGAAACTGTTAGGGGGAAATAGCTAACTTCAAAGTCAGATCAAGCTTTTCTGGGTCTTACTGAGTTTTTTAATGCATTCAAACTTGAAGATTCTGCATTTCCAGACAACCTTTTCCACTGTGTATTCATGTTTATTGTGATTTTTTCCTTGTACGTGTTCAAAATTTCCCATGTTGCCACAAATGACCTCTAGAAAGAGAAGTCTGTCTCAGCCTTCCCTATAATCATTTTTCTGTGTAGCTGAAGACTGCAATTAGATATCTTAATCAAGGGAAAAAAAACCCTCATAGATCATGTACTGCATCTATACTGAGCCTAATTCGATTAGTTAGAGGATGCACAAATAAGCAAGAAAACACAACCCTTAAAAGTGCCTGAGAGTAGGATATTCACTTCTTTCACTCTTCCAGTCATGCATCATATGATCTGTGACTGCTCATATTTTTATCTTTCTGGTACTGGATCCACCTGCAGCCAGATATGGCTTGTCCAGATGCCTCTCAGCAACACATTACTTGCTTTATCTTTTGCCCAGTGTTTCTGTGGTTTTCCAGGTGATCTGTAAATAAGACACCATGCTTCTCCAGCTTCTACTGTTCTTGGACAGTCAACCCTCATCTTTTGATCCTAGGCTCACTGAGCTCCTTTAGCCTATCCTCTCTAATGCTTTCCATGTGGGGCTGGAGATACACATAGATTTTTGAAATCTATCCTTAATTTTTAGTTTATTATCTTTAATTTTCCTTAATTGTTTATCCTTAATTATCCTTAATTTTGAGCACCTTTAGAGTGAATAGCAGCAATAAAATAGGAAGAAAAAATATTCATCTATTTAAAAGGAAGAATTTTTGTATATCGGAGCAAATTCTGGCTGTCTTTGAAGGACTATAAGAACTTGCACTGACTTCAGTGGAATAGAACCTATCCCTGTTATTTTATGAGGAATCTCTTCTGTGATGAGGACTCAAAATCTGAAGTAGCTTGTAGCTTTTGAAGAATGGAGTATTTCATGAAAAGGTTTTTTTAGTATAAAACAAAACTTTTAATTTTTTCTCAGGAAATGTTCTTTTAATAACTGGACAGTAAAGATCTAACATGAAAGTCCCATTGTACTAAATACAAATAATGAATTTATTGGATTTTTTGATGAAAATACATTTAATAACTGATTATTACAGACAGTTTCATTTCACTGTTATTAAGTACTCACAGTTATTAAAACACTTGCTAATTGCTCTGGAATATAATTAATTAATTTATATCAAGCTGGTCTCTGATCAATTTACTGTATTTCATGACAGTCAAAAAAAGTTCATGAAAAAGGGACTATAGATGTATTTGAGAGTGACAGGGAGAAAAGATACTTTACAAAGTACATTGAATTGAGATTCAAATTTGGAAATATATATAATAAGTTAGATGACTATTTGGGCTCTCATTATGGCTCTCATTATAGCTCTGTGGAATGCTAGGGACTTATGTGGATACAACTTTAAAACTGAAAGACAAAGCAGTATGAATTATACTTTATCTTTTGACTTCCTTACTATAAAAAGCATCCATATAAACGTGGCTCAGTAAGGTTCAGATAAAGATTAGATTTCACATTATTAAGAATGAAAAAGATAGGAATAACATCAGAAGTTATTCTTGCTCAGAATGTGGCTACAGAAGCCACATTATTTGTGGCTTCATAATACAGAAGCTATTTATTATTTGATATGACAGTAAGTCCAACATATCCATGATAAGAAAAAAAGAAACCACAACTGTTGTGATGGATTGCATAAATCATTAGTCATGGTGTTATTTTATTTTTCTGTTAAAGATCATCATCCCTTCTTGAATGAGAGGTGAAACACTAATTTGTCTGGTAACAGCAAATTTCATGAGAAATTCAACCACTACCCTAAACAGACTCTGACCCCTGCAAAGTCATTCATTTGGAAGAAAGGTATCAAGTCAGGCTGTGGGTTTATGTCATAGCATATATGTATCACCTGTTTATTCTTCATTCACTTAATTGACTTGCAGAAATTCCAGTCACTTTAAATGCCCACATTTTCTTTAAATGCCCACATTTTCTTCCCACAGAAAACAATGCAGGAACAGTGTTAATCTCAGGACTCACCTTATCCCAGGATTGGACTAGGACATGATCTAAGGGAGCAACTAAACTTAAGTTTGGAAGCACACCTCAGTCCTCTAGACAAACACAGCCTTATTTAAAGCCATGTGTAGCAGCCAAAGCAGCTCTGTTCTGAAAGATATTCTGAAATTAAAATAACTGATCTGTGGTCTTAGTTTTTTCAGCCAAAGCCACTCAAAGCCTAAATAGCTTTTGTCTCTTTTGCATACATATCTGTGTGTATGTAAGTGTAATATATTTGGATTTACTACAAGTAGTTCTCGTAGAACTTTGTGTCTACGCATGACAGTATTAAGAATCTTTAAAGAATTTAACTATTACCATTTTTACTCCAATATCTGCACCTAATTTCTACTTACTTAGTTTAAAATTATACCCTAGACTGTTGCAGGATTTTGCATCCATAGAAAAGAACAATTAAAACAAAGAAAAACCACATAATGCTTATGACAGAATATTTTGTATAACATTGACAGTAAAAAGCTGCATTATTGAAATGCAATTAGATAAAGCAGTCTCGATTTAATAGAAGCCAGACGTACCGAATCACAGTATTCATCTATTTCTTCATTTTTCTCTTGGTGCACTGCAGCCTGTGAACAAGCAAGTCCTTAAATGACAGACAATTCATAACCAGATGATACATTCTATAAGACTATGGTACACTCTTTCCTGGAATTCTGCTTCAAGAAGTAAGTTCCATTGAACCCGTATCTATGACATTTCAGAATATGGCTTGAAAGCATACATGTGCATTCACCTTTACTTCAATAGCGTTAGAGCATTTTAATGTATGATTTTCACTGCAGGTACTTTTGTCTGTTAGAACATAAGGTGATTCTTACGGGATTTTAATTACACAACTTAATGCTTTAATAAATTAAGTGGATTTTGTGATTTCATTCTTCAAGATCTCTGTTCAGATTGAGAAATCCAAAGAAGAAGGATGTGACTGGAGGAATCTCACTTTTTATTTATATTTGTAGCATTTCAAATTTTCTAGCTATTTCAGGAGGGTACCCTTATGCTTGTTTATGCTAACTCATTTCCATCTGAGTTTCTTAAGTGTTAAGATCCAACAACAAGAATAAGGAAAACAGTATAAAATTATATTAATTCCTTATTTCTAGTGGTGTGCTTAAAATGTAACATTAATTAGGTAAATCTGTAAAGAATTTGTTAATTTTTAAGCAGAAGGTATCGAAGAGTTTTAACTTATACTCTAATCAAATAGAAAAAGTAGTTCCTTTACTAAAATTACTTCAAGTTTCACACTTGACTGAATTTGAAATATTCAGAGGAAAATTCTGATCAGTCTGCCAGTTTTTATCTGAATCCATCCTTGGCATATAAAACTTGGATGAGATTTCTGTTCTCATGGAACATAGTGAGAAAATAAGTGCAATCTTCAGATTTCTAAGGAATCTGCCTTGTACTTTTTCAAAATTTAATTTCTTCTTTTTTTCTTCAGTGACTGTATATCACCATTGATTATATAAATAAATTCATTTATTTTGTGCTTACATGTACCTAAATATAGAAAAGTTGTACTATATTATATTATAATATTATATTGGGGAGGGGAATCAACTCTTTGAAAGGGTTGATATGTGTAGGAAGAGGGGAAATGGTTTTAAGTTGAGGGAGGGGAGATTTAGGTCGGACATCGGGGGAAATTCTTTTCCCAGAGAGTGGTGAGGTTCTGGAACAGGCTGCCCAGAGATGTTGTGGATGCCCCGTCCTTGGAGGTGTTCAAGGCCAGGTTGGATGGGGTCCTGGGCAGCCTGGTTTAGCATTAAATGTAGAGGTTGGTAGCCCTGCATGTTGCAGGGAGGTTGGAGATTCATGATCCTTGAGGTTCCTTCCAACCCTGGCCATTCTCTGATTCTGTGATTCTGTTATGTTATCTGTGATAAATATTACAGGTTTAAGTAATTAAATGATTACTCTGTTTTCAAAGACATAGGAGTAAATAAGCATGATAATGAAAAACAAGTGCAACATTACATCTTCAGATATATTTTCCTATTTTAAAATAAATTCACATGAATCTAGCTTATATCCCCTCTATTTCTTCATTCTCTGTAATACTTTTTGTGAATAAGTTTATCTGGCTAGACTGTTTGTGAAACTTGCTTTTAACATTTATACAAATTGAACATTTACTACTGGCAGCATTAACATAGATACCCAATCAGAGATTGGTAGTAATTTTGAGCAAATTAATTGACCAATCACATCTAACAGTTTAAATAACAATTATGACTTGGGACAGAGTTCAAAGTGTTTGAATAGTCCTTTTGTTTGCTGTACTCTCACTTCTACAGAAAGCTGCTATTCAGCATAAGCGATCATTCTGAAAGCTAATCCATGTTTCTACAGGCAAGAGGTTTTCATGATCAACCCATAAAAATCAGAGAATAATAATTAAATGGATAATTTAAAATATGTTTCTAATAAAAATATTAGTAATGGTCAGAAATCTCTCATGAACAGCAAAAATTAAATCATTGCAGAATGATTCACTGCAAATTATTCACACAGCTGCAGAAATGATTCAGTCTGACAGATTGATGGGTAGAACATGCCCATAAAAACAGGATATTCCACACTCTTTGTTATCCTTTCTGTGCTACACATTCCATGGCTTTTGCTGGGATTGCACAAGTACGTGCAAAGTAACTAATGCCAGTCTACAGAAAAGTCTGATTTTCCTGCAAGCACCACATTAAAAGATGCAGCCCAACAAGAGTAATTGGATTAAGATAGAAATGGAATATTGCACTCAGTTAATAGAGGGAGTACTCAACTGAATATCTTTGGCTTCATTTTTACGGGAGTTGTGTATAAAAGTTCAGAGTCAGTTAATTTATTTTTCTGATAAAGAAAAACATTTCTATCTAATATGTAATCACTAGAAGTAAGTCTTTTTTTTTTTTTTTTTTTAATGCAATGCAGAACAAACTTACAAAGATTAAATTAGTATGATGGAATATGCTACGGGTCATAACATTTTTTTGAAATAAACTGCTTTGGAACTGGCTACTCCCTGCTTCCTTCATGTATGAATTATAATATTTCTGTAGTTTTAGAGACTTTTTTCTATCAAATTTGTATGAATAGTGATCTCGGGCAGGTTTAACATGATGAATTTACGAACAGATCTTTTAAATATTTACGAAGTATTTTATCTAAAGGCAGATTTTTTGCTGGCAGTTTAATAGCTTAATAACTATAAACATTAATAAATGGATCATTGTCTTAAAAAACAAACAGAAAATATGTTCTGTTGTTCTTACATGCGTATGTAGCTGCTCCTTTTAAAACACTACAGCTGGTATTGTTTGATTAAGTAATGTCTATCAAGTGGATTACTGTAAAGGGAAATTGTATAGTACTTGTATTTGGATAGGAAAAGAAAAAAAAAAAAGAGAAAAGGAAAAGGCAAAAGAAAAAAGGAAGAAAACCTAAAAAGCTATTTTTGTTTCACAAAGAACATTCTTGGCATTTTCTTCACCCTTCTATAGCCTTTGGAGCTAGATTATTAATTTAGGTAATTTTGCTTACACGGACCTTGTACATGGTGTATTTCTAAGGACAGGAAAGAAGAAATTCCATCTGAAAGATTTCATAGTCTCCTATAGTGATTCTATGAAATCCTGGGGCATGGCAACACAGTAGTTTTGGTAGTTACTCATAAATGGCCCTCAAACACCAGGAAATTGAGGCAGCAGGCATCTCTTCTCTTACAAAACTGAGCTCTAATAATGCTTTAAAAATCTTTTTTAATTGCTTAGGAGTCTTGAGATGAATAGATATCATTATTCATAAAGTATCCCTGTATAGACTCATCCAGTAAGTATTTACAGGCACAGAAAATTCAAAAATCATTGTCCACAAATAATAAGAAGGAGACAACCACGATTTTTTTGACAATAAACCTATGATTGCAGAACTACAGTGAGAATTATTGAACTGGGGTTCCCTTCTTATGATCAGCAAGCCCAGACTCATATCTTCCAGTTCAATCACCACATTTTCTTCAGGAGTGGATTTCAAAAGAGCTTTCTGGACGCACCTTCTACATCTCTTGCTCAATCTAATCTATTATAAGGTAAGGGATACAAAAGTCAGAAGAAAATTCAGGACAGAAAAAAAAAATTAAAAAAAGAAGTAATCTCCAGTCTCTATTAGAATAAAAGTGGGTCACTTGTGCCTTTTTTCAGTACAGGAAAAATGCATAAACATTCTCTGATCACTTTAGGAATTTCATTTAATATTCCTGTAAAATTAAAAGGCAAATGAGATTAAAAAAATGTTGAGGTCTTCTGGAGAATTAAAAGTTTGGCTCAAGAATGAGAGGAATTCACTTTCCTTTTAGTGCCTTGGAGACTACATGCACATTGAATTATGTAACAGGTGGTGTAGGTGGGTGTGCATGTGCAGACAAAACATCCCAGTACCACTGCTGGTTCACAGTGAGAATTCATACCCAAACGTGTCTCTTCTACACAGTCATGTTAGCACATTCTTCCTAACCTAAACTTGCTGAGCACAAAGGAACATCATGCATCACGCTGTTTATCCTTGACCTTTCCTGTTAAGTTCAGGGAAGTACATGTGTCCTCTACTTTATCTTGGAAAATTCTAATTAAAAGAGAAGGGAGAAATTTAAATGTGTGAAATTTTAATAGAGTTTCCCAGTGTAGCAGTAGTACATTATGTCATCCTGGATAAATTTTGACTGAATTAGCTTTTGCAGAATGCCCACCAGACCTGCTTGTACAGGCTGTTTTGCCATCTGCACTATTAAAACATCCTCATTAAGTGTGCCCAGGGTCTAATCTTTCACAACTGATCACAAATTGTCCATAATGCATAGCCTGAAATAGAATTGCTGGAATTAATTTTTAAAAATTAAACTTGCAAATTCATTATACGAGAAAGAAAAGGATATATCTAGTTAAAATAATTTTAGTCTGGAAAGAATGAAGATTACCCTAGTTACAGACAGTGATAACAAAGATCAGATACTAATAAACTGTTATCATTTTCCTCTGGGGGAATCAGGAAAGTTTTAATGTGTTTATACTGCAAGTATTACATAAGCTTTTCATTTCTCTTCAAGTTTGTTTGGAAAATCCTACTATGTATAAGAATTGACCCCTCACTGGATTTAAATAATACAGACTCTTGTAGGCTAAACAAAAATAACCAACAAACCTAATTCGTGAACTAAATATCCATCCTTCTAGATAACAGGAAGTGGGAAGAATTTGCTGTTTTCCTTCATGCTCCTAAATGATTGTATTATAAATTAATCCTCCTCATTTTGTCTCTGAAAAGAGAGGAAGAAAAAAAAAAGAAGTAATAGAGTCTAGAATATTCTATCTGAAAACTGGAGCTTTATGTTCAAGTCTTGCTCTTTGACTCACTTTCTTGTTCAGGCAAGTCATGTGTGTCTTGACCGGCAATTCAGTTTCCTCCTCATTTATCTTTATCTATCTAATGGAAGGTATAGTTGCTGTATTAAGACAGAGGATAGCAGTGATACGGAGATCATTCAATGTCAGCATTTTATCAGTGAGAAGTCATGAAGTTCCTAGAAGGTGTGTCTATCAATTTACAATCAGGGATATTTGAGGATTTACTCTGCAACAAATAAAGGGTACTGTGGGAATTCTGCTCAGAAACTGGATTCCTAAAACAAGAGGATTTAAAAAGCTTCCTGGTTTCACTTCTATTTAAAAGTAACTGGAAGAAGTATGGAAAAGACATAGAATCAAAGTCAGGAATAGTTCAGGCATTTTTAAACCTGAGATCCATGTAAAACCATGGAGGGCGTTGTAAGTCTTGGCTTGAACAGGCATTCTCATGATTCCTAGTCTCATTTTTGGTAAGGCTGAAACCTAAAGACTATGAATATCCTTTAATTTTGAAGTCCTAGTCCTCCCAAACTTGAGGTTTTCCCTGCAATACAATTTACATTGTGAGAGCACACAAAGACATAACAACAGGAAGCTCTAGCTTCTCAATAGTCTACTGAAAAGAAAATGGGCATATCTTGTCATGGTTTAACAGCAGTTTTTTACAATTGGAACACAGTAGAATTCAGTCAATAAAATGCTTACATATTATGCTTTTGGATGCAGAAAATGATTAATCCTAAAAATAATGATTTATTTTCTAGCATACTGAAGGAAATAGCATTTTTTTATGACAGCCCTAGTGTCCATCCTTCAGAGTAATATGCTATATGCAGTACTCTTGCACTTTTCCTACCCTCTCTATCCTTTGTCCCATAAATGTTTCAAAAGTTGGAACTCTGAACGTTTATGTCCTCAAATAATATAGGAATATTTTAGATTTATTTAGATTTATAAGATTAAAAATCTGTTATTAAAACTGTTTATGAAGAGGTGAAGAGAAAGAAGATGCTACCCAACACTGGAATCCGGATTTTCAGGCAATCACTATTCCTTCGAGCGTCTACTCCTTCAATGTCTTCAAACTGGGAAATTTGACTGCCACATCAGACTCTAGGTCTTTGTTCCCTTGGAAAAAAAAAATTATAGAGTCCAAAATACCTAATAGCAACAGTGAAGCTTGGGAAACAGATGAGTATGTGCTCATCTTACCATCTAATGACTGTCACCATTCTAGAGTAAGTGAATAATGCATTGATTATCATATACCTTCTTACCTTGTGCACACAAAGACATTGTGGTGGCATGTTTCTTCACATTTTGCACACTACGTCTGTCAAGAAGAGATATGGGCAAGACAGCTCAAAAGAAAAACTCTTTTAGCAGTAAGGGAATGACTCAACAGGGAAATGGCATAGGCAAAATTAAGTGTATATCTCTTCAGAGGGATACAGACTGATAACTAATTATTCAGAAGGACTGGGTGTGGCAACTCTGTAACTCTCTATCTGATCGTGCACTCAGTCTAAACAGCAGCAAAGAATAATGTTGCCAAGTAAGGTAATGCATTTAAAAGGACCAAATAAAGAGCTGCATCATGCAGCTGCCTTCTCGTCAATGAGGTCTAATGACCAGTGAGTAAGGGAGTTTATGCAGTGCTAATTATTAATTGAAATACTTGGATTTCAACTCATTTGCAATGGCTTAAATGTACAAAGTCCAGTTCAGATTAGTATGACACAGAGGATTGTTTTGTTTTTGTTTTTGTTTTGTTTTAATAAATACCCATCAGATCTGATTTACTCACCTCACATCATAATCCACAAGGCAAGAACATCATGCGTTTTCCAAACCAGACCAGCAGCAAGAGCACAAGAGAAGGAGGATGCTGGAGCTAGAAATAAAACCAGAGTGTAAAATAGCTGTGCTCTCTGGATTCCCTAATATTGGTTCCTAGCTTAGAAGAGATTTTTTGCATCTACTTAGACTTAGACTTAAATACATAGACTGTCAATAGTTGAATGGTAAAAAGGCAGAGGGAACCAAGCAAGCAGAGGCCACAAAATACTGATTCATTTAAAAAATCCATATTGAAGCTGGCAAATCCAGCAGGGATTTTCCCTGGCTTCTCTGAAAAGAAGGGAAATAAAGTCCTCTTTTGCAGATATTGCCTGGACATGCCTCAGAACTGGGCCTTTCTCAGGGTTACTGAAAGCCCTCTAATCCTGGCTTCCACCTGCTCCAGCACATCACACTTCGCAGCTCACCAAGAGTCTATCTTTAGCCTCTCAGTGGTAGGACATTTTGGGCAAAAGAGGATTAGGCAGGCCAGTACAGATTTCAGAGCAGCCTGCAGGTAACCACAGATGTATTATCAGCATAAACTGTCAGTATTGACAACAACATAAAACATGACTGTTGCTTTGCCCTATTTCTGATTAACTGGTTTCTGTTAAACATGAAGAAAGAATGTTTCTACCTGAATAATACACTGTTTGTAATAGAACTTTCTTACACAATGCCTGTGTAATTTAGCATTTGTTTTAACTTGGGGATTGAGACTCACAAAGAAACAAAGGCAAAAGATGATTTGGTGGTAGAAAATACTCCACATCAAACATTATTTCTGCAGAGTAAAAGTGACATATCTCTGACAAACCTGTACAGTTATAGAGTGAGAAGCGCGAACTGTTAATAATGAGTGCAGCTTTTGTTTCTATTTTCATAGTATTATATTATTTCTCTGTGAAATCACAGCATTTGACTTGATTACATGCTGTTGTTCAATTTCTTTCCAGTGAAGTCATGAAAATGAAAGTAACACAATTTTATTCCATTTTGTTGTGTTTCTTTTTCCTTAAAACTTGAAAGAATATTGAGATTTAGAAATTATTTATATGAATTCTCAAGAGTGGGTGCTTAAAATGGGAAGAGCTGTTTTTACTGTGGGTGAACTACAGCACTTTTCTTTCTGTGAGGATGAGGTTCCACATACCAGATTTTATTCTCTTTTCAAATATTCTTCCCTTTTGGAAATGAGATGTGTCCTCACTCTGAACTTAGGTTTGGCAGAGTTTTTCCATAAATCTAGGACTTCTGCCAGAAAAACATGAAGATGTGGGGTGGGATAAGGGAAAAAATGGGCTAGCCTGAGGAACAGTTTAGCAAACTGTGGGCAAGGTTTACTGGAACTCAAAGTACAAAATCTCCACTAAAGCTTAATTCTAGAAAAATTAAAATTGATTCAGTGAACAGTTCTTCTGACCCATAACAGTGTTCAGATGGAGATGTGCCAGACTGGCTCCTAATCCTTGCACATAACAGAACTCTACTGATAGCATCTGAAGTCTTATATATTTGTAGTGGTAGAAGTGAGACTTTAATTTGGTCTCCTTGCTCCTTTTTTTTTTTTTTTTTTTTTTTTTTCTTTCTTTCACTTCAGACTTGTGGTATGAAAATTGATTATTACTTGAGGTGGTGTTTTTAGGGCATTTTTTATGGTCAGGTTTGAACTATATTTTTGAAGAAAATCCACATATCTATTGTGGATCTATCAGATAAAAGATAAATTCTTTCAAGTTCTGAAACAAATTCCCACTTTTGATGTTAACCTAGCTCAGAACCCAAAGCCAGACTGATTTTAAACTACTTCATAATGAGGAGACATCTTGTCTTGGCCCTATGTGTGGTTATTAAATGGGCATATTAAAATTATAATTTGTTAATATGAATTACAGAGCTGTGTTTCTTTTATCAGTTACAACAAAACCAATTATTTATAATGAGCACAAAAAAAAGCTAAGAATAAGGAAAGTTCTCAAAAGTTTTGTTTTAATATGCTTTTTCTCCTGAAGTTGCTGACCCTTCCAGCAATCATACTTCAGTTTCCATTTAATTCTCATTTAACTCCTTTATAATAATAAATAATAAATTCTCCTATCTCCTGTTTCCATTCTCAACAGAAAATGCTTCACTTGGGCCTTGTTGCTGTAATTTAAACTATGACACCTTAATTATTAAGGAACACAGACCAGATAGATTATCTGGCTATAAAATTTGTAAGTTTTAAGAGGAGTTATCCACTATTCTGAATCCTATCAGAGTAATCTCAACTATTAAGAATTAGTGCTCAGAGAAGCGCTCACTTAGCATCTGCTATGCAGCTATCGCTGTTTTGGATAGATGTAAGCTGCATAATTACATTTGCTTACATTGTTCCCTAGCTACGCAGAAACTACCACAAAACTTGTGAAAATTATTTTAACTGAAAAAAATCTCAGCTTTAGATCAAACAAGATTTGAAGCAGATATGCATCTTCTCTGCCTGGAAGAATGGCCAGAGTAGGAAAATTGGGTGTGACACTAATAGTTTGGCTTTTACATACAGATGTTATTGTCCAGCCCTCATGAGTAAGTCATTCTGTGCATGACTCAAACTTAAAAAACATTCCAATTGTGGCTTGAAGCAGTGAGATTTTTTATAGCAAGACATTCAGGGTAAATAACAGAGGAAATTCTCTGTAGTGCTTCCCTATTTCCTTGAATTGTTGCTGGGAGGCTTGTCAGAATTGCCTGATTTTACAGTTGCTGTAGTTGCTGGCATGACAAAACAGTTCTTCCTTCTCTGAGAACATCAGTGTTGTCCATCTATAACAGGCAGTCACTAATTAACAAAGAGCAGGGTTCTCTTGAGATCTGGAATATATTTAGCTGGTCATAACTTATAAATTTGTGTAAATTTTCTTTATATTGTATGTAATTGCATATTGATTACCTCTCTTAAATTAAAAATTAGATATTAACATGCTGTTGACAATAGTAATAATTTTCTTACTTTATGATGAATCTTGTCAAGTTACAGATGTGATGGATGTTTCCGCCAGAACAAATATTCTTCATAGCTATATAAGATCTCTAACTCCTTTTTCTAATGCTAAGATGCCCACCTGGTTCCTTAACAGTCTCTTTATATGAATTTAACTTGAGTTAAAGGAGAAGGCCTATACTGATGGATATTAACCGAATCATCAGCATATCTCTGCTGCATCTCTAAGAATACGGAGAGGGAGCAAGAGAGTTGGTCTTTATTAAAGAGAACCCTCCTGTCTAGATCTCCTCTTTGTATGTACATTTTCAATTTATTTTCAAGGTGATGTCACTAATTGCATTATCAAACAGCAAAGTAACAAAATGCATACCTTATTCTTTGATCATATTTGTAACATCTTTTTCAGAAATGAAGCTGTTGATGGTCTATATAACAGAGAAACTGAACCCAGCCACCTACCAAAATCTTTCTCAGAATAAATTTTTTGAAAACTCATGGGGAAAAAAGAAATGATAATGATATATATGCTACCTTCAAATAGACAGTACAGTTATTTTCCAAACACACAGTTAACATTCCAAGTCATAAAGAGATGGGGGCATAACATTTTGGATGAAAATTTTGGTCATAATTCTGGGGGTCTGGGAAGAAAGCAGACTAATTTTTCACTATAGCCTCCATCATTGCTGAAAATTTGCTATACTGAAGGAAGAATGACTGATTTTTTTTCTTATGTTTGTTTTTTTAACACATAATCTTTTCCACACGTGTACATTTTAAAAACTGCTCACAGAAATATGAAGGTCACCGAACAGATAGTATAATCAAGTATATTATACTTTTAGCTAAAATTAGATGATGAGTTTGAGTTTGTGGCACATATAAAATCACATATTTTGAGAGCTAAATGAAAGATAAATATACCTGAAGGTTTAGATTATTTTTCAATGGTTCACATAAATTATTATACTTTATATTAACACATATAATCAACTAAAAAAATGCTTATTTATAAATGTATTCCCTTATCTGAAATGAGAAATTAAACTAATAATAAAAACGAAAGCCCTAGGAGAAAAAATTCTACGTGTGCACATTTTCATAATTTTCATTGATGTTAAAGGAATATGTTGTACTACAACATATCAGCTGCTATCCCAGTTTGTACAGTTCATTAAGGCAAGCTTTCAGACATATTTCTGCATTCAAGAAGATGTTTAATTATATATTCAGTTTATAACAAGGTTAATGTAAAACAGGTGCTGAATTGGAACCCATCAGAATGTATATTAACTATCCAAATTTATAGTTACAAAACAATGTAATGCAAAAGTTAAAATTTATTGTTGTCCTAAATTGCTGAACTTAGAATTTAAACATTTTGTTAACAAAATCTGTTCAGAGAACAGCCTAGAATAAATAGCAGAAGGTGTTATATGGTGATGTGCTTATTTACTAATGGAACACAAAGCAGAAATCCTCTAGAGTTGAGTCCACATACCTACATAATAAACACATATCAGAATTTTAAAAAGAACAAAAATTCTTGTTTTATCCATGCTGAGCTTCCAAGACCTACCCAGAGCTGTCAGAACTTACCCAGAAAACACATTATTGAATCTCCTGTTAGGATGAAGAAGAATTTACCTTTAAAATGCGAATAAATTTATTTCTTGTATATTGTATCTATATGAATTATACCGGTAAGAATAATATTTTATTCAAAACATATAGAGCACACCAGGGATGCAAACAATTATATTAAAATACTAGGCACCAAGACAACAATATTTTAAATATTTCTAATTTAAACTGAAATTTTCAATTTGGGCAGCATTTGTAGAACGAACATGTATGCACAAAAAATACCATAATATAAAATAGATTAATAAACCCTAGATATTTCAAACACATTTTCAATTAGTCATCAGTCATATATGCAAGAAATGATCTGACAGAAAGAAATATTGATTGGCCTGCATAGGTATCAGTTTTATTTTTGTTTGTTTTGTTGGTTATTTTTTGTTTGCCTGGCTATTTTTTCCCGTTTTTCTGCCTGCAGTATTGATTCAAAGTTCTTTAACAGAGCAAAGTGATACCTAAGCTAAGGAGAATTTGACTGACACAAAACTTCAGTCATGTAATATGTTTCCAGTATGCTTAATGGAGACGGATGGATGATAAACTTGAAATTCAAGTTCAAGGTGATTTGTTTACTGTTTCCTACTGACTACAGGAGTAACTTACGTTTAATAAGTTGCTAATTTAAATGTATCTCTTAAATACTCAAAGCAAAGTTTAATACATTTCAACAACATATTACCAGTTTGCACCAATGAGAGGATAAATGCTGGCTTGTACTACACATCTCAGTGAGCGTTAGAATCTCAATGAATTCTGAGCTATAATCCTCTCCATGTTTTATGGAAAGTCTTAAGATACTA
This sequence comes from Tetrao urogallus, assembly GCF_951394365.1. NCBI lineage: Eukaryota > Metazoa > Chordata > Aves > Galliformes > Phasianidae > Tetrao > Tetrao urogallus. The sequence continues at coordinate 42,290,089 of NC_136819.1, read as the reverse complement.
AAATACCTTCCTTTTAGCTGAAGTTATTTGCCGTTAACATCCTCTCTTGTACTTTCTAATGATCTTAGGGAGTTTGTTTTTTTATTAGCAAAACCTTTGCCACTCTCCTTCAAATCTTTAAAAAAGTAGCAATAGCTACTTCTTTACTTATATTTTAAAAGCATGTACAGCTAACCATCTTAGAAGAAAAATGATTTTAACATACTAAAACAAACAAATAAGTCCCTGCTTGATGAAACCACCCCCAAAACTTGTTGGAAACTGATACTTATGATATGACAAGTGGTTTATTTTTTTTATCCATCACTTTTTTGCTATTGTATATACATGTTACGACATTTGATATTAAATTGCACACAGCCTATAGCTCCATGGGCTATAATGATCTGGTACAGACTGAAGTAAACATCATACATGTGGTACTCATTTCACATAAATTTCTGATCGGTGGTTACTGTCACTCGTTCAAGATAACAAACACAATATTATGGGAAAGCAATGTGGTGCAAAGTAGCCTGGAAGTTATCCACAGAGCACGTCTTTTATATCTCAAGTTGTAATCCAGCTCACAAGAATGTCTTTCATGTATGAAGAAAGAGCTTATTATCCTATCACTATTCAATCTGTTAATAACAAACATCAGGGGAGAGCAATTCATTTGCCCTGACAGCTTTGTTGAACAGCCTTAGAAACTATTCTGAGTAGTGGAATACATTAAGAAAAAGATGTTATTTATGGCAGAAGACAGGAAAGGGAGCTTTCCTTCTGGAATTTAGGGAACTTTAGCCAGCCAAAACATAGCAACACTTCCAAAATCTGCTTGCATGATTGATGAAAGACAGATATCTGTATTTTCAACATAGATTTAAAGGTGAAGGCCATGTCATTTTGTGACACATTTTTCAAGGAACAATATTGAAAAGCTATCAATTTTAATCATATATATTAAGTAAACTTCTTGGTGCAACAATATATAACAGACATGAGAATATGAAAATTTGGTCATTTTATTGATCTGATCTCAGATTTAATTTTGTTTAAATATTTTTAACCTGAATAACATTTTTTATTCAATCTGCATTTCTGTATGTTCTGGCCTTATCTGGCCTTTCTCAAGAAATGTTATAGAACAGGATAAGCAGGCAACCTGCTCATGTCTACTTATGGTCCTTAAATGCATAGTCTGATCATGCGGTGAACAACCAGACCTATTGTATGTGTTTGCTGTATTTTATGATTGCATTTTATACTGTATTTGCATTTTATATTACATTTATATTTTATAAATATCAATGCAATATATACGTAATCTTATACTGAAAAATAGATTTTTTTATGAGTATTCTTCTCATAGACTGTGACCATGATATTGCCTACAATTCTACTTAAAACCACTAAGCAAAAATAAAAGTTAAAAAAAAAATAATTGGTAAAAGCTAATTATACTGGCCAATATTTAGTACCTTAAGAAATGTTTGCACCGAGGTGAACGCGTATTTGAACAATTCGGATATTCAGATTTTCTGACTGCACACATTTTACACAGTGAGATTTGAAATACCTGGTAGATTTAAAAGATATTCTTTATAGTTTTACGTCCTAAAAGAGTCCTGCACGATCCCTTGATTGATAAAAGGAGTATCTCTTTGTTTTAAGCTTAAATACTTCATAAATAATACAAGTGAAAACAGAACTAGAGAATTCTTTCTTTCCTCTCTGTCCTCATCAGTGCTAAATCTGACAGTAAAACCCAGGGTTCCTCATTGTTTGGTATATTTGTTACTTTCCACTGAGGGAAGTTACCTTTCGGTACCAAGGTGGTGCTTGTAACTACAAGTGGTTACTACTTGGTAGGACGGGACCTGGACAGCCACAATCACACAGGGTTTCTACAGCTGCTCAGGAAAAATACACATCAAATACTATAAATGCAGTGTTTCAAGTTGGTTACAAATTTCAAATAACAGAACAAAAAAATTCAATTATTGAATCTGATTTTACTTGATTCCTGTTTCATTCCCGTCCTTTTCTTCCCCAAGTTTTTGGATTAAGCCTTTAGTTAGGCTTAACTAGAAATATATACCTCCCACCTATTTTACAAGTGTGAAATAACAGCATCTGCAATCAACCACTAGTAAAAAGAGCACCTGCACCTGCAATTTTTTCACTATTATGTTATAAAATACATCTATTGGTCCTGCTCTTGTTATTTATGTTGTAAACACACAACGCGTTTTCAAGGAAATAAAGTAAAAAAAAAAATTTTTAAAGAAAAATATAGTTGTAACAGTTTTAAGTTTGCATTATGAAGGAAAAAAAAGAAAAACTAAAAAAAATGTAAAAAAAGGCAGTTACGAGTGGAAAGTCACCATTTTCATTTTTGAAGTGGAAATATTTTTCTGTTCAAGTGTGTCTGAAGACAACCTAGGCTAATTTTATAGGAGATTATAGAAATGCAAAAGTGGAAACAGCATTCCTTTTTATAATAAGTCCCATAAAGCAGCTTCGAATTGAATTTAAAGTCTTTATATACTTTGTAACTTGTTTATTAAGATAAATTGGTGGAGTAGAAGTGATGCAGGTGGCAGGCATGCAATACTTCTCACAGCATGCTCTATGCCCCATCAGGTACGCCTACAAATTTTTCTGGTAGAGCAGAGGTTCTTTCTTTGATTCTAAGATCACACCACTGATGCGTCAGCTAAATATTATTAAGTAGATTACACTTCTTACATATTTTTGTCATTGCTTCCAGAAACTTCTTCCATCATGCACTACACAAATAGAAAGGCGTGCATAATAATACGCTGAGGTATCTGCTATATGTAATAGTTAAGTAAGTTTAATGCAGATGTGGGTTTACGCCTTTTCTCTTTTGGGCAATATTTTTTTGTTTCCACACTTAACAAAATTAAAAAGGTTAGAAAAAAGTGATATCAAATTGTCTTGGCTTTGGCTACTACACTGTTGTGTCTACATATGCATGCACTCACCTATGGCTGCTCACAAGAACACTTCCACCTACACGTATACATGCAAAGCTAATCACGGTGTTTTTAAAATAACTCCTAACTGCCTAACCACAATGGCAACCCTGCCAGATAATTGCTTCACCATATATAAAATACATGAACATCCCAGTATCTTTTGCTTAAAATTAGCATTATTTATACCTGTGACGTTTAAACTTTTGTTTATTGAGCTGTGTTCTCTGTACTGTGATTCTGCGACACTTTTAACAGAATTTGAGTTCACAGAGTTCATGATAAATCAAGATTGTGAAGTACTGCAGACAAAATTTGCTAATCTGCACTGGAATGTTGCCTCATCCCATCTGAAAAGTGTATTTGCACTGAAGACATAACAAAGGGAACTTCTGCTTTTTTATTTAAAATACTTTCAGTATTTTAACTGCCAATCATGCTGGGAATCTCGTTTATCATCATTACGTTGAGGTGTCAATTTCACAAATGCATATTTCTCTATATCATCTAGACACTGGTGTTTTTCATTTCACTTTCTCTACTCAGTGAATAAAAGTAATCAACCAATCGGCTTTTTTATAATTTTATTATTATTTTTTTAATTTTTATTTTATCTTCCCTCCTTTAAGGCTAGTTCTTTCACTTTAAAATTTGGAATCAGAGAATGAGCCAAAGCCAAATCCCACAGTTGGATTGCATTTAAGACTTATAACAAGTTAATATGCACACTTTCATGTTTATGAAAGAAATAAAAAACAACAGACAAAGGAGGGAATAGGATAAAGAATAACTGTACTTCTTTAGTTATAGTACAGGCATGGAAATGCTGGCCTTTCTCACAAAAAGAAAAAAAAAAGGAAAAGATAATATTAACAGTGTTTAGAGAAGCTGAACTGCTTTACACTGAACAGAACAAACTCATATTTTGGTGCACAGTTCTTAATGTAACCAGCACCAAATTACTTTTTCCAATAATCTTATTTCAATTAGAATTATTATTTTAATTCTATGATTATTATTATTTCAATTCTACAATTACTGCATATTATTTTAGTTCTACGATTGTATGAATAACATATTATCAGTAATGAAGCTTGGGTGCAATCACTGACAACTTCCATTAGTATTATTAATAGAGATATAGCACAGTCAATAATACAGGTGCACACATGCTCATGTTTCCACATTCACACCATATAAAAAGTGATTGCAAAGGTTTCATGATGTCAGTGAATCAAAAATAAGAAAACGCATTTTAACTCTAGCTGCCTAGGCACACTCCTTACACAGGTTTGGATTTATTGGTTCCATATTGTCTCAGTCATCACTGAGGATAGAGGAGGTAGTATAACGAGCAGTTACAAAATTAACCATAAAAATAAAGACAAAATTTCTTGATTTGTATTCCTTTCCTTTAGAAGAAAATTTGAGTAAATAATTATTTAACTATTGATATTGATGAAATTATTTAATGCTGTCTTAAATTCAAGGATAATCATCGTCACATTAACGTCAAACGGTGACAGGGCTATAGAGGTATTATCTGCTCACAATCCCATTATTTTCAAAATTCTTTCCATTATTGTGTAATCAATTTTTCTCATATAAAATAGGTGCAGCTGTACATGCTCAACATTTCTTCAGAATGTTTCCTTGACCTTCTGTGTTGGCTGGACCTGCCTTCCTCACCCAGCTCATACAACCATCAGTTTGATGGCTGGAGAGTCTGAATGACCAATTGGGCACAGGGTTGTTGCAAGCAGTGTGTGACATGGAGAAGCTCATTAAACAAGCGCTAGTAATAGTGTAATAGAATGAGGTCTGAGCAAAAGCATGAAGTCTCGTGCTCAGCACATGAGGTCTACACTTAAAGTAATGCCTGTTGTAATGACTTTATTATGTTGGCCCATGATGTCAGAGACAGACGATGATAATACAGCAATAGAAGTTGAACATTCCACCAATACTTCATAACACTTTTTTTGCCATGGGACGGGTGGCAGCAGAAGGGACACCCCACAAAATGGCATCCAACATGGAAGGGTGTATGAAGCAAAGGTGTGTAATTGAGTTCTTCCATGTAGAAAAATGCACATCCATGGACATTCATTGATGCTTGCTGAACACTTATGGAGCCCAAACAGTGGATGTGAACACACTGAGCTGGTAGGTGGTGCATTTCAGCAGTGGAGACGGCAATATGAAAGACAAGCCACATTTCAGACAGCCATGCAGATTTTTATGAGCGTGGCTGTTGTTCATCATTGGTGAAAACGCATAGGTAATGGCAAAAAAGGTGCTGCAAAATAGTTGAGAATTTATTCTATCAAATTATGTTATTGTGTTCCTTGCATCTGTTGTATCTATGGAAATAAGAAGCATTCTTTCAGAGTGACCTATGTATGATTGTGACGAACTGAAGGGTCTCATTTAGTTCTGTTTTTCTCATAAATTATAAGCATAACTGATGCCTTTAGAGTAGGTGGTTGTTAATATCCTAAGGCTTTACCTTAAAGGTCAGGGCTAGACATCCATCCAAAACACAAATTTCCCTGTGTAGCCTCTATATATCAAGCTCAGTGTTATTTCTAAGAAAGCCATCTTTAGCAGGGTGGAAGGTAGCTTCTGCCCACAGTGTCTATTGAATACACAGAAGGTATGGAATGCAAAGCAAAGCTGTGTTATTTAAACAAGAGTTAAACTGCAAGTACATTTAAAAAACTACATTCATCTTAAAACCTTAAAAATATCAGAATTGTTACTTTGGAAAACCTATAAAACAGATCTGTACTCTAAAAGAATGTCACTATTTTTAGTGACATTCAGGCAAAAAAGAGAAGTGGAGAGATCAGTGACTTCAACACAAGCATTTAAAGTAAAAGTGAAAAGATCTTGTTGTAAGTGGAAATATCAGAAAACCTAAAAAATAGGAACCTTAGCCAATTCTGCATATTATTTTTAATACGTGTTATCACTGGAAACTTGTAGTCCTATAATTGAAAAATTGAATTAGACAAAAATCAGATAATTTTAAAAAAGAGAAAATATAAAATGGAATTTCTTTGCATAGAAGAAGTTAGGGTGAGGAATTAAAAGAAAACAAGGAGTCAAATTTCTGGAGCACAGTGCAAATGAGATGATACTTACAAAGTTACAGATGGCAGAAAATAAAAAAGGAAAATCAGTCAATAGAAAACACTATCACTTATGTCTAAATTATGACTATATTCTTTATTTTCACATCCAAATCACAGTTCAAAATTAGAGCTAGATCTGAAGTGCTTTAAAAAAGTAGCAAGCTAAACTTTTTCTGTTGAGTATATTTCCCATCACAGTAGTCCTTTTTCAATCTTGCTCTGATTCCATATATAGTCAGTGAAAAAATCACATTGCATCGTATACACACAGGCAGGAAGGGGTAGAAAGTGAACACAGTTTAACTATGGCTTAGCTATGCAGTTAGAGTAAGGTAGTGCTGTACTGTGAATAGACTAAGTAAGCATCCTTCACTTTGTGGAAGATTTTATCATCATGTTAAGTTTTATTTCTCAAAGAAGGCCGTCCTACTCAATGTTAGAAAAATGAGTGCCTTATAGTTCATTTCAGTTAAGAGCTCTATGAAAAAAAACTTTCAAAAAGAGATTTATTCGGTACTTGGAATGGAAATAAAATCTTTTGATTTTAATTTTTGGAAGAATATTTTTTTCTTTCCTTTGTTCCTAATGAATTAATTTTGGTCTGTTTATGGCATAAAATTATTGGTGTACTTTGGAAGTGACAATTCCCTGGTGTAAGTGCTGGTAAACTTTATTGCCAAAAATGTGAAAAAAAATTATTAAATGTAACTCTTACCAGTGTGGGGTTCTTTTGGCTCCTGATAGTCACATGCTAAGATATTTGCAGAATTCTAAAGCAAATCATGGCTCTTAACTGACCTTGACAAGATTTCTTTTTCATGAAATAGAGAACAAAACAGTAGCTACAGATTTAACTACTACCTCAACTCATCCTACAGTGGCAGCAGGAAAACGAAACAAAACAACCCCAAAACCAAAACAAACAAAAAAGAAATAAAAGCACACTTCATTTTTTATAATTAAAATTAAGAGATTTTAATTTACAGTGATGTTGTCTATGTTACTACTTGTATGAAAATATTTATACTTGTATGATATTCAATCTGTGTAGTTTAATTCCCCTTTTCAAGTAATATCATCTTCTCAAGATTCTCATTACATTTCAAGTCTTCCTGGATTAATTTACTATAAGAAATTTATTTTCCCTTTTCCACACAGCCATCCTTCTTGTGAATTAAAATAACATCTTGAAGCAAGATAACACATATATAATGAAAACTATGGTTAATGTTTTATGATGACCATTTAATAATTAATATTTAACTACGTCTTAGAACAATGCCGATAACAACATACTGATCAACCCATTTTGTGTCTAAAAAATGTACACTCTAATTTAAAGGTAAATAATCTTTATGATCTTCATGATCTTTAAAGGGAATCTTTCCCAAAAATTGTTTCTGCCAAATACATGTTTATCAGTTTTACAGCAATAAAATACATGGTGCAAGAAAAGTAGGGAGATACAGATGCAAAACTTATTTTCACCATATTATTCAAAAGTTTATGTGAAACTCTAAAGGATTCCATTCTCTGACAGATCTGATTAGCTCAAGAGAAGACACTAAGAAGGATATAAAAATGTGTGGAGGGGAGGATGTTTAAGTGATCCACCCACATGCTCTCAGAGAAAGGTCTATGTCTATCAAAGGAACTCCCTTGCTGTCTGGGCAGCATAGAAGTAAACACAACATCAGACACAAAATGTATGGGAAAGAAAACAAAAGCATTTGGAAACCTGGCACTCAGCAGGGTGAGACTCATCTATTCCTCCCTCTGGAGGTGGAGGGTTAAAGAATCAGAAAACAAGGATCTCAGAGCTGCCCCCACACCACCATACTAGGATAAATCCTGTTTATGTGCAAAAAAAAATCAATTATTTTGATCCCTAACTTCATAGGAGTTAACTTAATTCTAACCAGAGAAACGAAAGTCACATTAAAAATGTTCAGCTATACAATTGCATTACAGTTCTACCCCTTTAAATTCATCACATAATTATAGGGTATTTGTGTTACAGCATCACAGTCCCAGTCTTTCACCACTAAGAACTTCAGTAATTAAGGCACCTGTCACTACTTATAATTCTGATTTTAAAAAAATGACATTCACTTTAAATTTTCTAGGAAATCTTAGGGATTCATTTTTGTATGAAATAGGAAGCTCTATAGCAAATTTATATACGTAGCAAAGAGGGAAAATGTACATGAAAACCTGAAGGTACACTAGTCCTTGGGGCCTGATGAAACCATCCATGGATTCTCAGGGAACTGGTGGATGAAGTTGCCAAGACACTATCCACCATATCTGAAAGGTCATGGCAGACTGGTGAAGTCTCCATTGAGTGGAAAAGGGGAAATATAACTGCCATATTCAAGAAAGGAAAAAGAGAAGATCTGGGGAACTACAGGCCAATCAGTCTGTGCTGCAGGACCATGGAGCAGACCCTCCTGAAGGCTCAACTCAGGCACGTGAAAAATGAAGATGAAGTGACTGGTGGCAATCAACATGGCTTTACCAAGAGTAAGTCATGCCTAAGAAATTTGGTGGCCTGTTATGATGGAGTGACAGCATCAGTGGATAGAGGAATAATAACCGACATCATCTATACAAGACATTAGGAAAAAAATTCTTTACAGCGAGGGTAGTGAGACACTGAAACAGGTTGTCCAGAGAGGTTGCGGATGCTCCACCTGGAGGCATTTGAGTCCAGACTGGATGGGGCTTTGGGCAGTCTGGTCTAGTGGGAGGCACTCCTGCTTATAGCCAGGGGTTTGAAACTGGACAATCTTAAAGGTTCCTTCCAACCTTAACCATTCTATGATTCTATGATTTTTCAGCTTTTAGAACAAGCTTTCCAGTATCCATTTGTCTGAAGACGCTGTAATGATCACAGATGCAAAACAGTGTGGCTTCTGTTGTTCATTTTTCATGCATATAGCTATACCTAATTAACTCCAAAAGTAGTGCCTTCTGTTTATTTCCATGGAAAGTACAACACATACAAAGAACACAAGAACACTATTTGATAGAGCAGCGATTTCGCAGTTCCAAAATACTAGTTTTCAATATTGACACTAACATTAGCTATGCATTTTCACCAGCAATGAACAAGAGCCTGCATGTTACACTTGTAAACATCTGCATGGTTGTTCACACCATCTGCCTGGTCTTTCACATCACTGTTGCCACTGCTGAAACACACTGCCCACTGCCTTAATATGCTGATATCCACAGTTCAGTTTCCATAAACATTCAGCAAGCTGTCAAACTCAACTGAGAACAGAAAGACTGTGCCTAAAACACAGACCAAATCCAAGTAGATGATTTGGTAATACAATAGCAACAATTTGTGAGAACTGTGACCATTCAACAAAAATCATGTGTACACATGCATATGCATGCACAGTGCCCCGGGAGGGAGGGGGGAGGGGGAAGGGGGGGAAAGAAAAGAAAATAGAATAATCCTTCCATGCATAGCCAAATTGAAAAAATTCTGATTTTGCTATGTTTACAGCAATAATACTATCCTTGCTTTGATACAGCCTGCTCCTGGCAGAGGGCTCAACTCTGTCACAAAGGTATATTATTGCAGTGCATGGTTGTAAAGACAAAATTTGCTAGAAATTGTAAAACTGTACTGAATATTCTTATAAACCAGTGGTCGTATTTGAATATGAATTTTAAAAAAAACACTTCTTTTTAAATTCTCCTATCCAGAATCTTCCATGCCAGCTCTGTTTCAAACACAGAACTCTCAAGATGAAAGAGTTAAGACTTGACTACAATTAATAATTTGTAGGCATTTGACTTCACAGTTCAAATACCTTTTCGATAATGCTATGACACACACTGTTACACCCACATTATCACATTGCTTAAGAATGTTAAAGGATTTTTTTTTATTATTTCACAAACTCAAATAGGCATTTACACAATAGAATCGTAGAGTTTTATTCAAATGTCTTCTAACCACCCACACAAAAATTTGAATTAAAACGGATTGAGTTCCAGACAGCTTATTTACAAACTATCAAGCCCATGAGATACACACAGATCAAACGCTTTTCTTAAACTAGACATCCAATAAAGACAAGTGATAAAAATATTCTATCATTCTTCTAAAACACAACCCTGCGGTTATCAAAAGTGACATTACCTGTACAGTAATTAACTCACTTAATTTATTCAAATCAGTTCAAGATTTGCAAATAGGACTAATGCCTGACTAAAAGTGAAGTCCCAGAGGCAAAATGAAATAATAAGAGGCTAAGAAAAAAATAATAGCTTTACATGGAAAAGTTAAAAACTTTCCAGATAATATGTATGACACATTACAGTAGATTAGAGTTCAATGTTCTTACTGTTATCTCCAGACAGTACTAATTTGTTTCCAATTAGTAGGAAATGTAGTGCAACTGACTTAACAGCCTGAAGTGGTCACAGGAATATTGTCTCCACTTGTGATCTTGCCAGAGAAATTTGTTCTTGCTCTGGAAAAAAAAAAAGCAACAACAACAAAAACCCCAAGTCACTTGTCTGCTTGTCATATACTCTGTTTTTTCTTTGTCTTTTTGTTTTCTTTTAAGAGGATATCATTTGTGAGAACACACATTAACTTAGACATTTCTACAACCACATTGGATACCACTACATCAGAGAGATTTTGGAGTTGCTTTGGTGGAAATAACAATGCAGTAATTAAACCTACTAGAATATTGTACTTAAACCATTTGCAACAGCCTCCAAAGATCTGGCATGAGAATAATATACTCAGCAAAGATTAATGAAACTGTTCTCATTGTGTATTACTATTATTTTTTTCCTTCTGGCAGCTATTGATGTCCTAATCTTTAACAAGAGAATGTTTTCTCCACTGTTGCAAAAGTAAGTAATTGTTTCCTTATGATGTTTCCTTTCTGATGCCTTAGCAGTACTCAACAGTGAAGAAAAAACAAAGCTGCAGAAGGTGGGAAGAGCACATTTTTTGAAGGACAGTGTTGGAATGCACAGGCGACAACATTGCTTGTTTTTCCAACTAAAAAATGGAAAATTCTAATTCTTTCTCTTTCTTTCTAAGCTGTAGTCAAAAGATTGGGAAGACGAAGAAATGCTAACAACTAGAAATGGAAATAAGTTTAAGAAACAATAGTGAAAAGAAAAATAGCAAAATTGCACTCCAAAGATCCCATTGTGAGTCCCCAGCTGTACAGTTATACAGAGCTTGTCATCAAGCTCTTTGACATTACATTTTTATTTCATAATAAGACTTTCTTTAATTTATTGTTATCATTAGAAGATGGGATTAGATTTTACTATTTTATAGTATCAATTTTTGTCACTTATAACTTTTTTTTTTTTTTTCCTAGCCTGCATCAATCAGTATTCCCAACAAGAGAAAAAGTAACCTCTAACCTTTATTAAGTCTTGGTCTGAGTTGCTACGAGAAAGTCACTTGACATTCTCAGTTTTCTCAAATTTAAAACAGTATTGTTAAGGGTAATCATCCTAAATTAAGTATTCAACTCTCTACTTCCTAAATATTATATCTCTTTCCTAAATATTTCTATTTTGGGATATTTCTAGAAAACTCCCCAGCCTTATCCGCCCCTCTGATTATTATCCTCTATTGATAGTTCAGGCCGGCAGTGATGAGATCCCTGTTAGAAGCCTGAGGATTATAAAAAATGATTTTAGGAGACTGGGGAAGTTAGTTGATGGAGCGGGCATACAAGCAGTGTTTGCCAGCATTCCCTTGGTGACAGGGATGAACGCTGAGATGACCAGGAAAAGCCATCTTATAAATGCATGGCTGAGAGGCTGGTGCAAGCGTAAAAATTTTGGATTCTTTGATCATGGGGTGGTCTACTCGGCATCTGGCCTGAGGTCTACTGATGGGAATTGCTTGTCTCCAAAAGGGAGACGGATACTTGCCCAGGAGCTGGCGGGACTTGTAGAGAGGGCTTTAAACTAGATAGGAAGGGGGAGGGGGATAAAGACAGGCCTGCTAGAGAGCAGCCTGGGGAAGTGGTAGTGGGATTAGGTGAGAGGCGAGGGGCTCAGCTGAGGTGCGTCTACACTAATGCATGCAGCATGGGCAACAAACAAGAAGAGTTGGAAGCCATTGTGCAGCAGGCAAACTATGACCTAGTAGCCATAACGGAAACGTGGTGGGATTGCTCCCACGATTGGAGTGCTGCAATGGATGGCTATAAACTCTTCAGGAAAGATAGGCAAGGAAGGCGGGGTGGAGGTGTAGCTCTCTATGTTAGGGAATGCTTTTACGCTACTGAGATTATGACTGGGGACGATAACGTTGAATCCCTATGGGTAAAGATCAGAGGAAGGGCTGACAAGACAGGCACCCTGGTGGGCGTCTGTTATAGACCCCCAAATCAAGATGAAGAAACAGACGAGGTATTCTATAAGCAGCTGGCACAAGCTGCACAGTCGCCTGCCCTTGTCCTCATGGGGGACTTTAACTTCCCTGACGTATGCTGGGAGTACAGCACAGCACAGAGGAAGCAGTCTAGGAGGTTTCTGGAATGCGTAGAGGACAACTTCCTGATACAGCTGGTCGGAGAGCCCACGAGAGGAACTGCCCCACTAGACCTGCTGTTCACAAACAGGGAAGGTTTGGTGGGAGATGTGGAGGTTGGAGGCTGTCTTGGACAGAGTGATCATGAAATGATAGACTTCGTGATTCACGGTGGAGCCTGGAGGGGGAATAGTAATACTGTTACCTTGGACTTCAGGAGGGCGGACTTTGAATTGTTCAGGGGACTAATAGGGGGAGTCCCCTGGCATTCAGTCCTAGCAAGCAAAGGAGTCCAAGAGAGCTGGTTGCTCTTCAAAAAGGAAGTCTTAAGGGTGCAGGAGCAGGCAGTCCCCCTGAGCTGCAAAATGAGCCGGCGGGGAAGAAGACCGGCGTGGATGAATAGGGAGCTATTCCTGAGGCTCCGGGAGAAAAAGAGAATCTACCGCCTGTGGAAAGAGGGACAGGCCACTCAAAATGAATACAGGGAAGTTGTTAGGATGTGTAGAGGTGAAATCAGAAAGGCAAAAGCCCAGCTTGAATTTAACCTAGCTGCTGGTGTGAAAAGGAATAAGAAACTCTTTTATAAATACATTAACAGTAAGAGGAGGACAAAGGAGAATATCCACTCTTTGCTGGATGAGGCTGGGAATGTGACCACTGAGGATAAGGAAAAGGCGGAGGTTCTGAATGCCTTCTTTACATCTGTCTTTAAAAGTCAGACCAGTTATCCTCAGGATACCCCTCTCTCTGACCTGGTAATCTCGGCCGGGGAGCACACTAACCCCCCTGCGATTCTGAAAGAAACAGTCAGAGACCTACTGCTCCAGCTGGACTGTCACAAGTCGATGGGGCCAGATGAGATCCACCCAAGAGTGCTGAGGGAACTGGCGGAGGTGATAGCCGAGCCGCTTTCCATCATCTGTCAGCGCTCCTTGTTGACTGGTGAGGTCCCAGATGACTGGAGGCTTGCCAATGTGACTCCCATTTATAAGAAAGGTCGTAAGGAGGATCCGGGGAACTACAGGCCTGTCAGCCTGACCTCAGTGCCAGGGAAGGTTATGGAGCAGATCGTCTTGAGGGAGATCATGCGGCATGTGCAGGGTGACCGGGGGATCAGGCCTAGCCAGCATGGGTTCATGAAGGGCAGGTCCTGTTTGACCAACCTGATCTCCTTCTATGATCTAGTGACCCATCTGGTGGATGAAGGAAAGGCTGTTGATGTGGTCTACCTAGACTTCAGCAAAGCCTTTGACACTGTCTCCCACAGCATTCTCCTGCAGAAGCTGGCAGTCAGAGGCTTGGATGGGTACACTCTTGGCTGGGTAAGGAGCTGGCTGGAGGGCCGGGCGCAGAGAGTGGTGGTGAATGGAGTCAAATCCAGCTGGCGACCGGTCGTGAGTGGTGTTCCGCAGGGGTCGGTGCTGGGGCCTGTCCTCTTCAATATCTTTATAGATGACCTCAATGAGGGCATCGAGTGCACCCTCAGTAAATTCGCAGATGACACCAAATTGGCTGGAAGCGTGGATCTGCCTGGGGGTAGCGACGCCCTACAGAGGGATCTGGACAGGCTGGAGAGCTGGGCTGGAGCCAATGGGATGAGTTTCAACAAGGCCAAATGCCGGGTCCTGCACTTCGACCACAACAACCCCAGGCGACGCTACAGGCTTGGGGCGGTGTGGCTGGAGGACTGCGTAGAAGAAATGGACCTGGGGGTATTGATTGATGCTCGGCTGAACATGAGCCGACAGTGTGCCCAGGTGGCCAAGAAGGCCAATGGCATCCTGGCTTGCATCAGAAACAGTGTTGCAAGCAGGAGCAGAGAGGTGATTGTTCCCCTATATTCAGCACTCGTCAGGCCGCACCTCGAGTACTGTGTCCAGTTTTGGGCCCCTCACTGCAAGAAAGATATTGAGGCCCTGGAACGTGTTCAAAGAAGGGCAACGAAGCTGGTGAGGGGTCTGGAACACAGGCCATATGAGGAGAGGCTGAAGGAGCTGGGAATGTTCAGCCTGGAGAAGAGGAGGCTCAGGGGAGACCTTATTGCTCTCTATAACTTCCTGAAGGGAGGTTGTAGTGAGCTGGGGGTCGGCCTCTTCTCTCGTGTCATTAGTGATAGGACCAGGGGGAATGGTTTCAAGCTACGCCAGGGGAAATTCAGGCTGGACATGAGGAAGTATTACTTTTCAGAAAGGGTGGTCAGGCACTGGAATGGACTGCCCAGGGAGGTGGTGGAATCACCGACCCTGGGGGTGTTCAAGGAAAGACTGGATGTTGCGTTGAGGGACATGGTTTAGTAGGAGCTATTGGGAATAGGTGAACGGTTGGACTGGGTGATCTTTTAGGTCTTTTCCAACCTTAGTGATTCTATGATTCTATGATTCTATGATTCTAAATAGATGCTGCCTAACTTATAACAGCAAGATTTTGCTTTTTATAAACCATAACTCCTCATTGAAAATACATTTAATTACAACCTTTCTGATGCGTACTAGTTAGCACATCACCAGCAGAAACAAACATATAGTTTACAAAATACACATAAATAATATATATATTCTTTCAATTTGATATGCTTTCAGCTATATTTCAGTATTTCAAATACATCAAATCATCTTCTTCAATATAAGATCTGTGTTAAAAGCCAGCATCAATTTAATCAATTTACTTTCTTTTTTTTTTTTTTTTGAAATTGTATAGAGGACTGGCAAAAATGTAATGCCTGAAAAAATCAAAGTCTCGCTATCAGGTTGTATGCTCATTTAGTTTGTCTTTGCTCCTTGATTTTGCAACTCTTGCGACTGCCTAGCACAGCAGGAAATTCAGAGAAGTCGAAGACTAAGCAAATAAACAAAGCATCTGCTTCAGAGTAAGTACTTCAGTCAGGGCCAAGGTCTGTGTTGCAGGGCAAGTTAGCTCAAATAAGGAAGGCGAAAAATTGTAATGGTATAAAAATACTTTATGTCTGTCCTGTTATAAAGGGTATTTCATTCAGTTGTTAAATCATTCAGTACTTTCAAAGTTTTTTTTTTGTTTTTTTTTTTTTTAAAAAAAACAACTTTGTTTTGTTTTCTCTCACTTTTCCTTTACTTTTCAAAAAGAAGAAGCTTGCTGGCTTCAGACACAGTGGAATAATTCTGTTTTGAGTATATGCAATGTGGTTTCTATTTGATTCAGAAGAGGCCTGAGGCCACAGTTTGGCCCCGAGTGATTTGTGACAGATGGTAATAACAACTCTAAGCAGATATCAAGGGCATTTGAGTAAGAATCAGAGCTTCCTGCCCAGGAAGACACAGAAGTTTTGTTATAACTTGTATTTCAGCAACATTTACCTGTTATTTAACCTTATATAAATGCAGAAAACATGAGGATGGGAGAAATAAACACAGGTGCAGATATCAGTTGTTTATTCTCAGGGCTGGCTGTTGTCATTTCCCTTTAACACAACACGCAACTCAGCTGGACATATGGCCATGATAGAAAAATGACAGAATGATCAGCCCAGAGGATGTGGGAACACACACAATACCTTTTGCTAAGAAAGACATTCAACATGACATTACCCTTGCATGATGTAATCAGTCTGTTGTACTGTGCCAAGATGATAACTTTTAAAAGTAATAGGTGCGACATACATATATGGGACTGCTTTTAGATGACCTTTCAAATGCAGGGAATAATTCACAGAGTGCTTATTTTGGAGGAAAATATGTTTGCTCTAGGTATTGACTGGAAACAGGTACAAAAATTGGTGAAGATGTAATGTTCTCTAGCAGCTTTATTAAAATGCTAACTCACATACCATCTAATGTTCTATAGGGCTGTGTCATTTGAATAAAATACTGAGCATGCAGCTTAAGGATACTTTGGCAGTTTGCAGCAGGATGTTTTCATCTTAAGTCCCGGAAGACCAGAGTTCAATTGACTTTTTTGTTCTGCACCCAAAATACTATTTTTTACACTGATTGCATACTGGTGGATTACAATGCATAACATTGATCTGGAGAATTTCCCACCCACCTGTCCCCTCAGCTGTCTCAGCCTCCAGCTTTGATCTTAAAATTTAAGACGAATGTTAGATATTATTATCTAAAGAAAGGCTAAAAAAAAATAATCAATTTATCTTTTGATGCTTCATTCTCTCATCTTCCAGTGCTTGAGCAGTGGGGTTATAACAACTGTCAGCATAAAATTATTTATTAGCTGATCTTACGTCAGCTTCAAGAAGATGAATATATTATAGTATGTACCTTGATGCTCCTGAAATCAACTTTCTGATTAAAGATATGAAACAAACATGGCAACCAATCAACTGTTTTTAATTGACTAATAATTTCATAAAGCACTTTATTGCAGGAGAGTAATAAGATCTAATCTAAGAAAAATCTGTGTGTATGCCATGCATTTTCAGAGACTGATGGTAATAAAAGATAGTTACTCATAATTTATGGAATTAAAGTTACCTGAGCAGATGAAAGTATTCAGTTGCAAAAGCTCTTCTTTTTATTCTCCAAACTGTAATGAAATCAAGTAAAGGATTCTCATCTTTATGAAACTTATTTTCAGAAGTGCTTTGATTCATTTTTAGCTTGAATTCTAGATATAGACAAGTTTTCTATTACAATGTATTGATGGATCATCTAAATATCCTCGCTGGATTTCCATACCTCACAGGATGGCTTGTGACTTGAAAGTACAAGGCTGCTTCTACATTGTGACACCAGGGCAAAATTCAGCTGTAGTGAAGAATTAGTGCCACTATCCCCTGGTCTTCCCTAACCTTTTAAACCTCATTAGTCCCATCCTACCATATCCTCTGTAATTCAATTTGTTAAAATACAACTTTATTCAGTAGTTTGGTGAGTCTTTTGATGTTTGATTATTTTACACACATAATGCAAATCAGGGGTAAAGTGAGACTGTTCACTACCAGGAGCAACATAGAACTGTTAGTATTTCTTCATCATGTTGATGATTCTGTTCCCATATATGATAACAGAATGTACAATGCTATCTACACACTATAGATAAAAATGTATCAGAACTAGTTTTTAAGCTCCATTAGTAGTATTTATGCAATCCATTTTATTTGTAAAGGTATCATACAGGCTTTTGAACTACCAAAGAAGCCGAGGCAAGATTGAGTATGAAATACATGTCATTCTGATTTCTCTTAAAAAAAGAAAGTATAGTCAGGGATATTTCAGTTGAATCATAAAGAACTTTATACCTACTTAAACTTACTGAGGATACTGTAAATTACAACATATAAGGAAATCATCAGAAGATTAATGTTCTATAGGATGGTACCCATAATGCTATAATGTGATAGAAAGTGCAGTGATAATAGCAGGGTGGCAAAACCTTTGGCTGCAGCAAATGAGGGTGAGTCCAAATACAGTGGGTATGCACATGGAAATGAAGAAAAAAGAGCCATTTACCTTTAGAAGGCCTCAGGTAGGCAGACATATCCAGCAAGATACTCTTGTTTCTACTGCCAATCCTTAAGTGAGGTCTAGGAAGGGATGGAGCCAGGATCCATGCATGCACCTGAGCTCCTTTGTGTTGGTCCTGCCTTCCCACCAGGTGCTCAATCACTGGTTCAAGAAATGACTTAGCATTTCCTCTACAGTACTAAAGTGATGTTAAAACACTACATATCTCATTATCTCTTAATCTTCAAACAGAATTCAATCTACTTCTATTAGTTTCAACACTCATTAAAAATGAAGCAAAAAATGAGATTAGGTTAATTGTCATGAAGTGTAAAATAAACTATATATACTTATTTTCATATTTCTTTTTTTCCTCTATGTTTTCCTGTTTCTGAGCATTCAAAACCAGTAAAGTAAATGATAGAAAAAGATATATATATATGCTTTCAGGCAGAAGATATATTTAGAGAAAATTACAGAAAAAGTAGTAGTATTTGTAATAAATCAAGACAAAGATCATAATTATCTGTCTCCCTGTGTAAAAAGTTGTAAAGAATTACATATGAAAATACATTGATGTACTTTGTTTTTCTCTTTTGTTTAATTTTTACAATTCAACTTGTGCTTTCCAAATTTTGTTTTCAGTTTTTTAATAAATATAGATTCACATATAGTTTTTGCTTATGTTTATAGGAGTATGATCGTGTATTTTAAAAAAATGTTCAAAACAAAAAAAATCTGTTTTTACATCAACAAAAAAGGTCATAAAACAGGGGTGTTGTTTTATGCTTTAGGATTTAAACAAACAGAAGCTTTAGCTGTGTGGAGTAGATTATTGCAATGCATAGAAACTAAATAAAACCCACTTATTGTAGTGACAAAAATCTGTGGAAATTATTCAGATATAAACTATAAACATAAAGACTCACATTAAAGCAAATTCAAATACTTTCCAAAGGCAATTATCTATCTATGAAAATATTAATTTTGTTGTATAGCAATTTCTTTGTTTATTATGATAATGATACCAAGGAAAAAGAAGTAGAGAATAAAAATTTATTTCCTTTATATTGTGGATTTCATTTCTTTAAAGGGTAAAGTACACACAGGAACAGATACAGGCTATGCTTGAAGTGGCTGAAGTGCTTAAATTCCACTATGATTATATGGATAATATGTTGATATGTCTGCTCTTCTCATAGTGCTGACATCCCTTCTCGCTCATTTAGCTAACAGATTTTTTTCTATTCTGTTCTGTTCTGTTCCTCCTCATGTCTGGACAAAGGATAATGAATTGTGATTATTTTCTATATCTCCATCAATTTTAAAGAATGAAAAGAGAACCTGGAGTGTAGCAGCTGACATTACTGTTTTTTTCTAGTTAGAACAAGAGTTTTGCAATTAAGAAAATCCAAATATTTGTAAGAGTAATACAATCCCAGATAGTGGTTTGATGAAATCTTCAGCTTGATGTGAGTATTGCTCAGGTCTCTGTCTTAATAATTTTTGAAAAAAGCATGTTAGTGACAAATTTTTGATATCCAAACAAAAGAACTGTAGCATTCATAAAATCCAAGAAAAGAAAATGAAAAAGTAATACCAAGTTTCAATTCATCTTATATTTGCATACAAGGACATTGATCTGTACTAGCCACATCTAATATTATCATACAAGGATATTAATTCACAACCCTTCTAGATTTTGGCTTCTGAAGTTTTTTGTCTTCATTCAATCCGTAAATGTTAAGTATCATGCATATTATATTACTATTTTAAAATTTCCTAGCAGAATTAATACATACATAATTCTGAAAGACTAAAGAGATATTCAACATAAAACTAATTTCATCAGTTTCATAAATTTGTGCATGCTTAAAAAGGTGGATTTCTCCATAATTTAATGTAGGATGTGGTCAGAATTAAACTGCTCTCAGAAGGATGAAGGAAAACTCTTATGAGAAGAATGATAACTGAAAATACAGAAAACAACTTATAAAAAAAAAAAAATTAGAGAGTGAAATATGTGTTTTTGATGCATTTCTGTTTGATTTGTAGAGGGGTATTTTTGGATCTGAAAACACTGCTTCTTCCCTTAGGAAAGAACTACTTGTCTTGAAAGCAAAAGTTTATAACTTTTCTTTAAAAATGAAGAACTGGATTGACCTTAGCAACATTACCCCTTAATCTAAATCACTTCTATCTCAAGAAAAAAACATTGTTTTTTAAGGATTTTGCACTTCATATATCAATTCATTTTAGATCATGTTCAAGAAAATCAACTACATACAAAACCATATAAAGAATACTATCTTACACAATTATTCATGTTAAATAACTATTGTAACCAGGACAGCCGAAGGAATATAAATGCATTTCTCACGTGAAAAGCCTAGACTTTGCTTTCAAACATGCAGGCAATTAGATGAAAATAGAATTTTGCAAACAGCAAAGTATGGAAAGGTGCACATCACCCACATCTCCCCAGCTTCAGTGAAACTACATACCCCGAAACTTGAAGCAATTTTAAACTCATGAAAACACCTGCCTGTATGTTGTCTTTTCAGCTCATGTCTAAATGATTTCATTTCTGCTACAGCCTTGTGATAAGGGAACAAAAATAAACCAAAAGCCCATACTTCAAAATGATAAGTTGCGTAAGTGTCACTTGTGGAGTAAAATGTTTTTCCCCAAGCAGAAAAATATTATTGGTTGTGTCGACATGTGCTCATAACACTGTTCTTTTCACCGCTGTTTGGAATGAACTTTACTGCCACCTAAAATCCACCTTCTCTGAGAAGCTTTGAAGATTCTGTAATTAAGGTTCAGAAACCAAAAGTTGCACTTTTAAAGCAATCAATTGAATTATATAGCAGAGCTATTAGAACTTTGTCTAGAGCTCTAAATCTTGGGGAAAATTATTTCAATGTATTTCAATGTATTTAAGATTCACTTTGTGGCTATGGGTTACATGAGTATTTATCAAGCTGATGAATACTAAACAAAAGGAAAAACAGTTAACAAAATCTGTCTCTAAATTCTTGACTATCCTTTTAGTTACGAATTTTCAAGCGGATTTGAAAAAAACCAGCCACTTCTGGTTCACCTGCCAACTCTTCTCAAGACAAATCTTGTAATTGTTATTTTGCTATTATTTTTCTTTTGCTGAGGTCTGAAAACGGAGTTTGTGACTGAGCACTGAGGGTGCCATGGAACTAGATGCTTTTACACCTCAAGTGTATGATTCTCAAAGTGACTTTTCCTCTCTTATGGAGAATTCAAAGAGTTAGGACATCAAAGATGTCATATAGCTCTGTGATAGTCCAAGAGATCACTGACTCACTTGCTGTATAGATCCTGACAATCAGTAATGCAGTTGAGATCTGTAGAACTAAGACAGTTGAGGCTTGCTTTTGGAGTACAGACAGTTAAAGTTCTGATTCAATACAGTGGAAATTTATATGGAAATGCAATTTTTCTTAGCATTCTGATTACATCTCCATTCAGCTTGACTCATGTCTTACAGAAGAAGAAAACATTACTTTCTACATAAAGTGTTGTTAAATCTTTATTTATAAAATGTAAATACTTTTGACATATAAAATAGGTAACTACATGTACAGATTAATGTAACTGACTTAGAAACATATTATTGTATTCATTTTTTGCCTTGGTTTAATTCCAGGGTAAATCATGCTTTCTGTGTTCCCACAGGATATTGATGCTTCTCCTCAAAAATGAAGTACATTCAAAGATACTTTTTCTTTTGACTTTTTGTTGTTGTTGATGTTAGGTGCCTTTTTCAGATTTTGCAAGGAAATGAAGCGTGTGTCTGAAATTGGGCCACTGAGGACTATTAATGAGGTGTCTAAAAATCATCACAGATGGGCTCCCAACCACATAAAATAACAATGGCTTACAGAAGTTCTTCTGTATTGCAGGTCACTGCAGGGCAAGTACACTCCATTTCAGTGGTGAACTTAAGTTAGCAGATACCTTCAGACAATTAACTCTCCACCAACTCTGCTGAATTTGCCTCAGTTATAATGGTCCCACCTACTCAGGATTTCTCTGATTCCAATTAATATAGTGATATAGAAAAATAATTGAAAATTCTGTGTTATCACACACTACATTTAATAAATTATTTTTTTCTTTAGAAGTAGAGTTCAGTTTTTAGTAAAAATCAAATAAAAGTAAACTCAGGTTTGGAATGAGAGCCAGAGTCTGTATGAATCCAGGAAATCAGAAGTTTGGAACTTTTTTTATATCTTTCTGCATGTGCAGTTGTCTACTCTCCAAATGAAAGAGACTTCCTGTTTTTTTATTGTCAGTTTGCTTTGGTTTTGTTTTTTAAGCTCAAATTTATGTAGATTAAGAGTCAATATGTGTTTAGATGTAATTCTATGTCTGAACAAACTGTTCATTTTTGTCTATTTCTCTAGATTTTAGTTCCTAGTTATATAACATTGCATATTGTATAACATAATCTCCCATATTTATATCACACCCTAAATATCCAGAGCAAAGCACTAGCAGGATCTTTTTTATGTAAGTATTATTTTAATGTGCTCTTTTACCCATAGCACTCCTACTTTGTTTAGTTTTATTTTGCCATTTCTTACATTACATTACAAATTATCCTCACGCTTTTTCTCTAACTGTTTGTTCAATACCCGTATTCCAGTTATGATTATAATTGCCATTTTAAATTATGTACTGTTACTGTCTATGGATACTTAATGCCAGAGAGAACACTTAACCTGAGTGACATTTATTGCCACTTTACACTTTGTTATGGTCAAGTGTATTTAACACATCTTCTTTTGTTAAAGAAAATCACTAGTAATAAGAAAAAAATCAAAAGATTTAAGTAAAGAAGCAGAATACGACTATTCTGTGTCTGTTTCTCATTCCTCTCTTTCTAATAGGCATAGCAAGGCTTCTGGTTTCAATCCATTGCTATTCTATATTTTACCATTCAAGGTGACTGCAAATTCAATTATTTCTGGCAGGGCAAATTATTCATCTCTCAAGTTTTCCTTCTGACACAGAAATTGAATGCACTAGAAAATGTGCCTAGCAGCCTTGAAATGGATACAAAATGTAAAGAAGGAGTGGCAACACACCTAAGCTCTACTGCAGCATCTTGCTAACATACGGAATCTGTAACTTCAGTCACCAGTGCTTGCAACTCTGATGCATTTAAGGGACAGGAAGGAGTCATCAATCCATTCATTTTTCATTCTTCAAATGGAGGGCTGTTTACATTATGTCAGCAAATGATTACCTCTGTTGCTGCTGCTGCGCTACCTCTTGGAAAAGATGAAGAGGTTATGTTTTTACATCCCATCGAGATGTTGATTAAGGAAAGAAAGGAAGAAGCTGGTTCTTAACACCCAAGGAAAAAAAAAAAAGAAGCAAGCATCATCACACTCACATTTCTGCCACAAGAAATGGGTTTTTCTGAGAGAAAACAATGAATACAAATCACAAATGCACTCATATTGTCTAGGGAGAATGACAGTCTGTAAGCTTTTTTCCTTCCCACTAAGTAATGTCTTTCTTTGGCTTAGGTCTTTATTCATGTCTTATCCAAAAGCTGCCCTTGGGATGATAACTGTCCCAGATTCCCTTGTCTACTTCTTAAGGCTTCATTAACTGTGCCTAAGAAATGAATGCAATGCAGCCTTCATGGAAATCTGAAAAAGTACAGATGTAAATGAGTACTTACTGTGTAAAAAAATAAGGATCCATGAACACAAAAAAGTTGATAACTACTGTTTTAGGCACTGAACATCAAACATAGTATCATACATGTATCATACATCATATCATAGCATCATACATGTATCATGTCTATCACCACTGCTGAAGATCAGTTTTCCTTCCTCAGAGTTTTAGTTGGATATTTAGTCTTAGATAAGTTTTTTTTTTTTTTTTTTTTTTTTTTTTTTTTTCTTTTTCTTTTTTCCATACATATGTGAAATAGAAAATTGTACATTTAGGTATTTTGCTTCCTGATCTAAACTGTTTTGGAAACAACTCAAACCTTTGAACTGCCTGATGGCATTGTTCCATTTTCCTTAAGCTTTTAAAAACTAGTAGAACCTTAATGTCTTTTCTGTCTTAAAAGAAGAATTCTATTTAAAAAATGTAAGATTTCTGTAAAAAAAAAAAAAAGAATTATTGTAGAGTAAGTGGAATTTTAGGTTCCCAGGACTTTTACTCAGTAAGTAGCTTTCATATTTTATCATATTCTTCCATCACAAGTAGCCAGTACATCCTCTGTTCTGCCTCAGTGTCTGCTACCTATGTGCATGAGTGGCTCTTACAAAATGATGTAGCTGCTAGCACTGAAATTCCCTCCTTTTTAGCTGCACTCTTGAGGAGAATGTATCTGCTGGATACCATAATTTTTCAGTTCCAAGGCAAAGTCCATGCAGATTCTATCCTGCACTTGAGAACTTAAATACTATAAATACACAATAATTAATCTTAGTGAATACTGGCAGTAAATTGGATCTTTGAATGCTTATATTGATAAAGCTTACCCATTTCACAACTGTAGTCAGCCTTACTAATTTTGAAGGTGATAAAAAAGAGTAGGACTCTAATCTAAAATTTTACTTTCACACAAGTAAATAATCACACTCTTACAAAATCACTTTTCCCCACTTGCAAACACCATTAGACAATGATATTGACAAATTAAAAAGGTAGCTAAGCTATCCGTAAAGATTTATCTCTAAAATGACTTTAATGAAGAATGTTAACCAAAAATGATCAGCACATCAATTATCTGCATGCAACAGTTTTTTTTTTTCAGCATTTGTTTTCATTTCATAATGTATGTCTTCTGTTATTTGACATTATTAAATCAAATGTTGTGTAAAGAGCTTGAACCTTGAAACTGTCCTTGAGAGATACCCATAGCATTCTGAACATGATTGTAGACATGGTATACAGAGTGGAACTAGAATGTTAAACATGTTAAACTATCTGCTTTTACAGAAATATCCTTAACTCTTGTTAACCACAAAGATTTTGAACAACTGAGTATTGTGCAAAGACAGTTAGCTTGTCACTAATACAGTACAACACTACTTCTCTTATTTCTGACCCTGTGCTTAGATGGTTTTCATTTGGCAGTTCTCAACTTTGCTCTGTTTCTGAATCTCAGGTGCATGGTAACTTACAGTTAACACTGTAACTTCTATGTGGGACTGTTAGGTTTTATTATGTTAGGTTAAGTCATTCACACCACTGCTGGTGATGTTATGAATGGCTAGCATATAATGAACATATGCTTAACGTTAAGTAAATCACAGACACTGACACTAAAAATAAAATTATAATTTGTGCTGCATAAGCCTAGACAGTTAAAGCAGACCTATTAAAAACTGGACTGGTCTAAGTGTATTTGAAATTTCTATTTAAAAAAAACACAACTACATATTTATATAAATCAGCAAGTATGCACACAAAAATGGTAGAGATAAGATTGTGTAGGTAGTGGGGCTGTATAGCAAACAAAACTTCAGCCATATGTGCTAATGTAGGCAGGTAAACATGTTCTTTTAAAGAGTACATAGTACACTTTTACAACTGGAACTTCTATACTATTTAAATTAGGCCTGGGTTTTGGTAATTTTGGATCTCTGACAACTTTTTACTTTAATCTTTAAGCTGGGTTTTCAACCTCCTCAAAATGGTGAGACCAGACCTAGGATCATTGTTGAGTTCCCAGAGTTCCCAGAACCCATCCAGAAGCCTTTACAAAAGTTATTGACTTCACAGAGCGCATCACAAAGGATTTCAGATTGCACTATACCAGCACCTGGAGACCATCTTCCTTATGCCTGAGAAGTTACAAGATGGAACTTGTTCATACGCCTCTTCAGAACCTACAGGAACATGAATTCAGATATGTGTTCATTTTCAGGTGATGTTCTGACCTAATTTACTCAGACACTACAGACTTTCTCTGTGTAAGTAAAAATGACAGATCGTCTTTCTATATTTGGGAAAAAAAAGGAAAGAAAAATATTATTTTGAGCAGAATGTTGTTACACGTACTGCTGAATAAGCAAGTAATGATGTCAAGATATCCGTAGGAGAACAATGGGGAAAGTAACATTTCAACAGTGATGTAAGATGGAAAACCACTATTAATGAAAGTTTGTCAAAAGAATGGAAATGTTTAAATAACCTATGTCAGGAATGAAATAAATTAACATTACAGTAATGGAGTATGAGAATATGATAAAGAACATACCTGCAAGTAATTTCAAGAGATGAATTATCTTATTCTCCCAGGACATAATTGTTATATCTTTGCTCTTCCCAACAACAATAAAAACGATAGAAGTTTGTATCTAGGAGCATTGCAAATCACAGCTGAAATGTATAAGCACACTTCAGGAAACAAACAAGATAGAAAGGGGAAACTGAGACAAAGAACTGGATGGACTGGTTTGTAGCCCTGGACTAAATATAGCCAAAACAGACAGGATCCCAAAATGATCATTAAGATAAAATCTAAAACTAAAAAAGTTATTAATAGCTATTAAAATACTAAATGTCATTAAACACAATTTAATAGGTAAACAATATGAAAATTATAATAATTATAATTTAATCGAGTACAACCTATATGCATAAAGTAATACTGTATTATACACTATATAGCATAAGGTTATGCATAAGGTTATTACAATGATGATTATCATATTTTATATATTAAATGCAATTTACCTTATAGTTCATAAAAACATTATGTCTCAAATATTAATATATTACTGTTAAAATTATAAAAAACTTCTTGCTGTCAGAAGATTCTGAAATCTGCAATCTGTTCTACAAGTAATCCTAATCAGCCTGGAAATCTATGAAATGCTGAGTTTGTCTTTTTAATTCCTGATGGGTCAGAAGAGTACAATCTCGCTTCTTTCTTCTTACCTTCCTGCTCTTTTTTTTCACTGTTTTTTAAATGGTACTGCCACACTTGGGGTAAAATTTTCCTACTCCTCTAACCTTTTGGAACACCCTTCCTGTAATTTTTTGCCTCCTTTTTTTTTTTTTTTTTTTTTCGTAATATGAAAAATCTCAGGTGTGTGAGTTTTAGATTCTTTTTTATTCTATTGACCTTCTAATACGATATCATCTAGACAATGAGAGTTTATGTCAAAACATGCTGAGATCCTAATGCCAAATTTTGAAGAGGCTTAGCGTATATCTCTAAGAATATATGGGTCTTTTGCAAAATAAAGAAAAAAAGTATGTGCATAAAATGCTTCCCCTATGGGATACATAGCATTGATTTTCTTTATTCGTCATGCATAGAGGCATTCTTCAATATAAATTAAGCTAACATAGATTCTTGTTGATTTGAAAGATACTACTTAAATTATATTTGATCAGAATTATGTCCTTTGATCTGCATCACTGATTATTTGGGAATATCTTCAGTACATATTTCTTCCATTTGATTTGTTATCAGAATTTATGACTTGATTTTCGAAGTTGTGCATTCCAACAGACAAGAAAATATCTAGTTACCCATGAAGTTAGACAGTTTTATGTGAAAAAAATCTTATTATTTAAATATCAAATTATTTTGCATATATACTTACATACAACCATTGTACAATTCTCTATTTCCCTTTGGTATTTATGTATGTAAATAATGGCTTCAATTAGCAAAATTTGTCACTTTTCCCCATGTTTCTTCTTACAGAGGACCTCTGGTTTCACAGCTGGGGCACTAGACTGTGAACTTTCTGATTATGATGCTGAACTTGCCACATTTTTCTTTTTAAGTATAGAGCAAAGGAGTATGACGTTCTTAACTATCTTGCTTTATAACAGTTCCCAGCGTTTGCAGGAAAAGGGTCACTGGTGTTGTTAACAGTATTGAACAGTTCATTG
This sequence comes from Tetrao urogallus, assembly GCF_951394365.1. Lineage (NCBI taxonomy): Eukaryota > Metazoa > Chordata > Aves > Galliformes > Phasianidae > Tetrao > Tetrao urogallus. Next base: position 42,262,071 of record NC_136819.1, on the reverse strand, counting down.
ATTTGAAGAAATATATTTTTTCTTTCTGACATGACAAAAGTATCTGAATAGAAGGGCTCTTGTTCAGTGGTGTTTAACCATACTATCTTCTACCAGTCATGCACCTAATACATCTGTATTTTTTCAAAAGAAGTCAACAGAGTAATACAACTAGACAACTCAACATTTAATACTTTATTCCATGCCTGGATCTGTCAGTAACTTACAGCTTAGCCCTGTAGATGTAGTTCATTTAGCCAATGTACAATTGCATATAATGATATATACATAAATCATGAAGGCATTTAGAGTTTTGATAACATAATGTGCTTAAATTTTCATGCAACATGGTCTGTTTTGATACTACAAAATGCACAGAAGAACATATTGTGCTTAATGGCAAGGCAAGAAGCAGGATGTTAAGAAAGCTTTTTTGAGTAATACTTTGCCAAATGTTAAAACTTTGATTCACCTTTTTATTTTTTTTTTAACTTTAATTTGAGATAAAACATAGTAATCAAAATCTGAATTAGCCAAATTGTATATTTATGGCTGTCAGAGCTGTAAAGTTTCGTGAAATAGTTCTTTAATGATGTGTTATGCAATGGTGTTATAGAAGGTATTAATTGCAATGGAAAGCAGAAATCAGAAAATTTCTGAGCATTCTTACATAATGGTGCAATCCTGACAATTTTCAGCTAGTGATATGTTTTATATGCCTGGAGGATTGAATACAAATTGTTCACGCTTCTAAAATTATTCATGTTTATTTTGTTTGGTGTTAATCTAAATCTTTATAATACTGTTAAAATTATACACTTCCAAATTTTTTTTAATTTTTTTTCCTGTTGTATGAAGGCTGTGTCTCTGAGAATGCAGTTTAAGGCAAGTGTAGTACTTAAAGCATTTTCCAATTATGGCGTAAAGATCTATTTGTAATACTGTATTTATTTGCTTTAAGGATTATTGATTTTCAAATCTCTGAGGGCAGTCTACAAGAATGGCAAAGTGCATAAATCAGACTAATTTTTCAAGCTGCATAGCTTTAATCCTTATCAAAAGCAATCACATCTTCAAAGGGTAAGAGGGACAAAGGGACAAAAATTACTGCTTTATTTTTGCTTAATGGTAAAATAATACTGCCTAAAGAGATTTTTAATTTTTTTTTTTTTAATAGTAAGAGCAAACACAGTTTACCCATTCTTCTGCAAATATATGCCAATAAAATCTCTACACAGAGAACCAGCAACTCAGTTCTTAGGATTAGTTTACTGTTCCTTCTGTTGGTGTTTTTCAAGAACAGTATTATTTAAAAAAACCCACATTCCCCATATACAAGTTAAGTCTGATAGAATCATAAAATGGCTTGGGTTTGAAGGGACATCAAAGATCGTCTAGTTCCAACCTGCAATGCATGAAATCTTCAGATTCAAGAGATCTTGAAAGTTTACTGTCAAAAGTTATCAGCTAGAAAAGGTTAATACAGATTCAGTAACCCTTCTTCCTGCATGATAAGACAACCCTCACAGCCAAGGCAGTGTAACTAGGTTATCTTGATACAATTAAGTCTGCAATAAAAGCATATTTTCCTACTACTGGCTTTGTAGGGAGTGGTGTAGATCTCTGTGTATGTTAACCAGGTATTTATAAAGCGTTATGAGGTGCTTTCCAAAGTACACACAGAGCAATGTCATTGAATCTGCCCCAAGTCCACTGTTCTGCTCATTGGTGTTACAGAGGTGATGCCCAAACGTGTAGGGCAATAACTGTGCAGCCAACCAGAGCCATATGGATTTTCAAAGGAAATGTCAGATGGAGAGTTCATAACTACATGAAGTGAAATTTGGCCAGGATACTGAAATTAACACTTTCAACTTTTCTGAAAAACATTAAGCGATCTTGCAAAAATGCAAGCAGGTTGGAACATGTTTCATATTTCAAACAAGATTAGCATTCTTCTACAGCATGAAGCTCCCTGAAACCATAATTGAATACATGTAGGTGATTATCTCAGAGGGTGACAGATACAACTAGAAATTAACATGACTTAAATGATATTGCTTCTAATTTATATATCTGTGAAAGAGCAGAAAGTTAGGTCTTGGTTTTCCTTGTTTTTTTTCTTTGGAAAGGCAAGAACCTCGTGAAATGCTAGCTCATTTTGCAGGCATTTCCAGAGCAGAGCTTTGCCAAATATTGCAAATCATATGTGGTCTGAGCTCAGAGACCCCAAGACTATTTAATTTACAAGGATATAAAATTTACTGTAACTTGTGTCATGATCACACAGGGGAAGATCTGATTCTCTCTCCCCCATGTTTTGCACCTTCTCAGTACTAACGTAACTGCTTCCAAATTGTATTTGTTCAAAACCATGCTCTGTGAAATGGATTTCATCATCTCTAATTGGAACTACAATGTCAGTGCAAACATGTATCATTATATGTCACTTTTTGGAGATGGTTTGGTTTATATTAACTATAAATTAATCTGAAAGCTATAGTATACTATAAAAAAGGAAAAGCACCTTCAGATAATGAATCAGCTCTGAATGAAATAGGCAATTTACATTTTCAGTGTAATTATTTTCTTTTGTTTCAGATGGATTTTTTTTTACATTTTTATAGTCTTTTTATGTAAAAGGATTTATTAAGAGTTAATGAAATAACTAATGAAATATGATGCTAGCTGGACATTTTAATCCTTAAAGATCACCTGGACATCTCAGAAGTCTATATACATTTATCTTATGTTTTAACATAATTATGTTTTTTATGTAGTTTAATATCCATGTCCAAAAATCAAATTAAAAGAATGTATTGGATGAAGTTAAAATTATATATTTTAAAAATTTTCATATAAAAATAAAAGAATCCTTATATTCTATTAGGGCATTTTAAACAAATCAGAGTAATGGGAATGAAGATCCAGCAGAAGAAATTGAGCAGAGGAGGTAGGTGACTGCATGGCTGAGCAAGGACCTGCAGCTTAAACTGAGGGAATAGAGAAATGTACAGGATTTTGTTGCCTGGGAAGAATACAGGGACGTTGTCCGCACGTGTAGAGATAAGATCAGGAAAGCCAAGGTGCAGATGGAGCTGAACATTGCAAGGGATCTGAAAAATAACAAGAAGGGATTCTACAGGTACATAGGCAGGAAGAAACAGACCAAGGACAATGTTCCCCCTTTAATAAACAAGGACAGAGAGCTGGCTTTCTCAAATATAGAAAAAGCTGAGGTGCTCAAGGAGTTCTCTGCCTTAGTCTTCATGGGTGGTCAGGCTCCCCACATTTGCCAAGACCTTGAACCGCTAGGTGGTAGTGAGAGGAGAGGATTCTGACCCACTGTAACAGTGGAACAAGTCTGAGACCTCCTCATGAAACTGAATATATATAAGTCCATGGGGCTGGATGATGTTCATCTCACTGTTCTGAGAGAGATAGCTGATGTGGTTGCTGAGCTGCTCACCATCATATTTGAAAAATCATGGCTGATGGATGAAATCTCCAGTGACTGGAAAAAGGGAAACATTACTCCTATTTTTAAGAAAGGGAGAAAGAATGCTCCAGGGAACTACAGGCCAGTGAGCCTCAACTCTGTGCCTGGGAAGATCATGGAGCATATCCTCCTGGTTACCATGTTAAGGCACATATGAGATGAAGAGGTGATCCGAGACAGCCAGCATGGCTTCACTTAGGGAAGATCTTTCCTGACCAATCTGGTAGCCTTCTATGACTCCTCATCTGGAAAACTGCATCCAGTTCTCGGGCCCCCAGCACAAGAAACAGGACAAGCCACTGAGATGATCAGAGGGCTGGAGCACCTCTCCTATGAAGAAAGACTGAGGCAACTGGGCTTATTTAGCTTGGAGAAGAGAAAGCTCCAGGGAGACCTCATTGTGGCCTTCCAATATTTGAAGGGAGCATATAAACAGGAGGGGGAATGAATGTTTACACGGGTTGATAGTGATAGGACAAGGGGGAACAGTTTTAAACTAAGACGGGGAGATTTAAGTTAGATATTAGGAGGAAGTTTTTCACTCAGAGGGTGGTGACATGGTGACAGGTTGCCCAGAGAGGTTGTGGATGCTCCACCTCATGAGGCATCCAAGACAAGGCTGAGTATGTCTCTGGGCAGACTGGTCTAGTGGTTGGCAAGTCTGCCAATGGGAAGGGGGTTGAAACTAGATGATCACTGTGGTGCTTTTCAACCCAGGCCATTCTATGTTTCTATGATCTGTACTTAGGCTTTGTTTCACCATCTGTAAATCCACAGAAAAATAAAAAAAATTTCTCCAGACATTTCTATTCCTGTGAAATTAGGCAGAATACATATTATGGAGTTTTTCTGCAGCAATTATGCCAGCAGCAGCAGCACAACTGGTACATTACTTGGCATAGAGCCCGCTCATTCAAAATTAATGCGTCATAATTTTTCATCATATTTAAACCAACAGAGTAAATTATAGCTGCTTAAATTTTTGTATCAGATAGCCAGAACATCTCTAAGCCTAGATTCTAGTTTTCAAAAACTGAATTTTCTGATGTGATGACCAATGCCCCCCCCCCCCCCCCCCCCCAAAAAAAAAAAAAAGCAACAAAAAAGACATTGTTAGTAGTCCACTTCCACATCCCATTACAAAGAGGAGGACCTAGTAGTAGACCTGTCACAGAGATTTAATGAGACCATAGGTTTGTACCTTCACTTAGCTTTGAGGTCTTGAAAAATGCACTGCTCACACTTTCAAAAATGTTTACTAATCCTCCTGCCATCTACTCTTAGGGTGAAATATTTCTCAGACTTTTTATTTTTATTTTCTTCTACTTTGTATTAGATCATTTGTATTTGTGTTAGAAAGATTATAGAAGCACAAGATGAACTTTAGGACAAGTATTTGTGACTCTGATGTTTCTCTTTTCATTCCAGGGAATGTGTGAGTATTTAGAATGAAATTAAACGTTTTTCTTTGGAAGAGAATGACTGAAAGTTTCTAAATTTTTGTGTAGAGAGCTTTAATAAAATTTGGGAGATGTGTATATGATAGATTTCAGGATATAATTTGACATAAATTAGTAGCGGTGCATAGATTTCTTTTTTCAATCATGGCTTATCTGAATAATGAAAAATGTTCTGCATCTTCTCTCATAGAGGAAAATTGACTTGCTCCCCTGAGCCTTGGACTATCAAAAACAAAAAACATGACTACCTTCTTCGCAGAGTAAAAAGTGAACTTAGACTGCAGCAATCAGATGTTGTTTGTGCATGGAATTTCTGTTTGAACTAACAAATTACCTCAACAAACAGAAAAATTTGAACATATATTTTTTTTCTGTAGATAATGGGTGTTCAAATTGAGTGTTCAGGTTGAGGATGTATCTCATAAGAAAAGATACACTGGTTTCTGAGGGATAGATTTTGCATAAAACAACAGGTTCAGATGGCTATGAGTCTCACTTTGCTGTTTTCTTCAGCCACAGCTGAGAGTCTGCACCAGTGTGTTTCAAAAACAAAATACCGATAAAACCTCAGCTGGCAGATAATTACCCAATAACTCCTTCTTTCCTTCTTTTTTAATTTTTTTTAATTTTTTTTATTTTTTAGTTGTTTTAAGCTATTAATTTTTACAAAAGTAAATATTCATAGGAACTGTCATGAATTCTTTCTCTTCCAGCAACATATATAACGTACATCACTGGTATAAGAATATAGAAGTCACAGTGGCATCTGATTTTGCATGACAGAAAGTTCATTTCTGTACTTGCTTGTCTATCTGTAAAGCATATAAAAATGTAATTTTCATAGAGATATTAGGAGGTAAAAAATGACTTTTTCAATTAAGACAAATTCATTTTAGTTTGTGGAATGACAGTTTGGGAAGGATGTCTCTTTACATGTTAGTGCATTGGGTTTACACATTTCCGTATAACCTGTGTGTAAATATAAATACAGAAATGTGAAAAAATGATAAAAGCCATGGAATTTTCTTTCAGCATTTCTCATTTTAGAAGTTTCTCCATTTCCATTAAAATTGAAACCAGTCAGTTAAATTTTGTCATGTTGATTATATTATGCAATACTTTAGTTTTTAAGTGTAAGCTAACTTATGCAAGCTATAGTGGTGATGGCTTTATTATTGTTCTCTCTGAATATGGTGCTAAATATTGACTATGATGTTCAAATGTACGTTTTTTTTCTGCCTAAATCATTTTACGCCTAAATTAGCTTTTGTTTTCCTTTCATCCTCACATGAAAGCTTCTGTTCCAAGAAAATTCATCCTCAGAGGGTCCATGCTTTAGCTATTAGTTTCTTCCTGAATAAAACAAATTACTGAAATTAATATTAATTAATATTAATACATTAAAATGAGGAATAGGAAAGCAAAAGAAAGAGAAAGGGAGGGGATCTTATTAATGTGATTCATTTGTTAAAACAAATCAGAGTACAATTTTGGTTTCATTCATTTTAAACACGGCTGGTTGAGATCATACAGCATTATAATAATTATAACAATTCCTCCAAACCTGCTGTTATTGCAACAATAACAATTCACTGAACAGTTCAGGTATAAAATACAAAGGATTTGATTGTACATGGAACTAGTACGAGCTTATGGAGGTTTTTTTCTTCAGTCTTGGTCAATAGTCAATAACTCCTGTTACTCCCAATGACTCTTCCATAACTCAGGGAATATGCCTAGGTAGTTGTAGTCACATTCTGAAGTGTAAAACTTTCTGAACATTACCCTGTCATTTTCAGATAACGGGATAAAGAGTAAGAACAAAAATATAGACTTCTTTTTTTCTCTTCAGTAGTCCATTTCTGAGATCTAACGGGAAATTTGTAGCCATGATATCCTAAATATTATTTCAGTAGTAGACTATGAAAGAGGCTATTTTCTAAAGATTTTTACCTTACTATCTTCACTTACTTTTAGAAATAAACTCTGTTATACTTAACTATTATTCCAGCTAGCCAGAGACAGAAGATCAGACATAAGGAAAGGCCTAGATTCTGTTTGTCATGAACACTTTCTATTTTCTCTTTCTTAGTAAGGATATACTTTTTTTCATATTGAAATGAGTAGGGTAATTCATGGTAGTGAATTGCCTCACATTCCAATGGCTTGGGAGTGTCTTTTCATTAATTCACATACATGCTGTTTAATGAAACCATAATACATAGTTGAAAGAAATCTGGGAGCAGTACATACATAAATGAACATAAATAAGCAAGTCTAATTCTAATCTCACTTTATTTTATGCAAAATATTTACAGCTCTCTATAGAATCCTTCAGAGCTTTTCTATGCTGAGTGTGTTGAGCATTTATTTTTTTAATTTTTCAAAGTGATCAGATAACATGCTTCAGTCAGGAGTTCTGCTGCCATCTGAGTAGGATCGAGACATCTTTTGCTGCCTTGATGTAACATAAATTTCTGTGTAGCAGATCTTTCCTCATGCTCATAGTACAGCCCAGGGGGGTCTCTCAGATACAACAGCTCTTCTATATCTGCATGAAATTTGGTTAAATTACAGATTGAAAAATAGTCTTGTATGACTACAGTCCTACCTCTTAGCAGTATCTTGCAAAATTTCGCAAACACAAAAGATTCCCCAAATGAAATAGAAAAAGTCTATTGGATGGATATGTTTCTAAACTGCTAGTGGATAATTATTTTGTTTTTACACAACAAATCTGGGAATTAGGGAAGGAGAACCAAACTTGCAAACTAAATAATCACAGCTGTTCTGTACATTTTACAATTTGGTTTCAGTTTTCTCTAGTAAAATATTAGAAAATTGAAAATTATCACCTAATCTATGCCAATTCAAAATATATGGAAAATCTTCCCTTCAGAAAGACTTGAATGTCCATTTGTCAAGTGCAAAATAATTATCAGCTATAATCCATGCAAATATTAGCTTATTGATTCTGACTGTGATCTAACTATATGATAACTGCAGATAGGAAAGTTGATTCAGTCCTAAGGAATTTGATTTGGTCAGGAATTGCTAAGCTTCTTTTATTTATCATTTTATTTGTGAAAATGGAAAATGACAATTTCCCGTCTCACAGGAGAGATGCAACAGCACGTTGTGATTTATGAAATTCTCAGACGGCTTTATATTGAGTAGTGTATAAATACATTTTTTGCATTAGTATTTGTATTAAAAGCACCATTAAGATCTTACTTGCCTAGGAAGTTATGAACAACACCGTCCATCTGCTTCACTTGGCAAGTTCACGATTTTGGATCTTGAATCAGTCTACTTGTATAAGCAGAGGCTAGAATTAAATTAATTTGATGGATATAGTTATTTGCAATACAATGTAAGAACAATATTGAACATGTGTTTTAATAAAATGGAAGGAGATTATAGCAAGAACCATGAAGCTGTACTAGAGAAGGAGTTATTTTATCTGATTCTTGTACTTCTTTCTAATAAATTCTTACTTGATGTTTTAAAAATTAGTTACTATATGGAGTAAATTTGTTTCATGAATATACAGAACTAAAACTGTTGCTAGTGATTCTGATTTCTTACTGAAGTATCTAAACACTTAGTATAAAATAAATAATTTAATAATATAGATTTAGTTTATATACAAATCTGGGATAACAATTCTATTTTTCGCATATGCAGACAAATTTTTCTCAAGTAGAAAGATTCTAGAACTGAAACCAGAACTGGAAATTATTTTTCAGCTACTTGTAATGCAAAGTTCTTGCTGGAAAGTAAATCTTTTTCTTTAGGCATCCTTTTCGTCACTAGATTATTTCCATTAATTAAATGTAGCACAGAAAAACCTCTGTGTTGGATAAGTAAAGATGAAAAGAAACAACAGAGAGTGAGAAAAAGAAGAAAAAATTGCTAAGTGCCTGAGCAATTTCTACTTCTTCTTCAGATTTTACCTATGTTTCTTTTCTTTAACTGCTTGTTTCTGACAAGAAAAAAGGAATAAACTACTGCCCCCAGATGCATCCTGTGTGTCAGAATGCACTGTAAACTTCAGAAGTGTATGGCAGTGAAAACATACTCTTCAAAGAAAAGCAGAATTAATCAGCAGTTGTAGACAAAAACTAACAGTTCTTAATTTCTCGGTAAAAACATAGTTGCTTACTGCTGGCATAGCTTTTTACTCAAGGTGATCTTAAGTGTAAATGTTTTCAAGATTAATACTTGAGGCCATGGCCAGTGAATTATAACTTTCAAGAACTGTTAATATTTTAATTGAAGACTACCAATCTTTGCTATCATGCCCTGCAGTAGTTATTTTTATCACTCTGCTGAACCCAGTGTACGCAAGATCACCAGACTGTTGTTAGAGGCAGTACTGTCTAAGAGTTAGAAAAATGGTTCATTAACACACAGTTTTTGATTGACCCAAACTATGGAAATCTCAGGAAAATTAATTGGCTTTCATTGAGGGAAAAGTAGGTTTTTATCTTATGTCCTGCTGAATTCCATAATCTACATATTCCTGTTTAGATTTCTGTCTTGAACAAGAGTGTTTCCCTAGGTCACTCTACTGTAGTATCAGCGTCTTTATAATGGCTGTGATCATCTTTATTCTATCAGCATTCTGAAATATTGCTTTTAAGGTGTTTTGACAGTGGCAAATTGTAAAATAATCATAAAATAAAATCTGAATATGCAATTCAAAAGCTAAGTGATGATTTCACAGAGAAAACCATTTTAATTATATTGGGCACAGACACATTCTGTTACAAATTCTCAAACTTTAACTTTGTATACTCGAATGTGGTCTGGTCTACTACATTGTTAACTATATTTCTTGTTAAGTGCTGAGCTAAATACCTGTCTTTGTGCACTAAAAATCAACATTTTTGACCTGTTGACTTTCTTTATAAATCTTGCACAGCCAGAACAGAAAACAGATTGTAGTCATGATTGAGTGATGAAAGATTTTGTGAGAGAGATGGATAGAAAAATTTTAAAGGAAAAAACAGATGTATTTATCTTAACTCCTTAAACATATTCCATCTCTGAACCTTGCTATAAACATCTTAGGAAAAATAAAAATATCAATTAGAATAAAAGCTACAGCTGAAGTAAACTATCGTTAAGCATGTTCTGCTACTGTATCTGTGTCCAACTTAAAATACTGCTCTGTCTGCACTTTAGCTTTCACTGTGATGTCTAATGATGCTTTTTCCCACTTACGGGGACTCTAAAATATTGCTGAAAGTTGAAATCTATTCTTTGCTTGAACTCCTAATTACCTTTGTGTATATGGGATTCCTGAAGTACTGGGTGTTTAAATCATAAATCTCAGATTAGATCTGTGTGGAATTGTTCTGAATTAAAACACTAATAAACAAAAGCAGCATCCCAGCAAATACAAGTTTTGAGATTTGCATATGTACAGATCTTATGGATAAAACTAATCTGCATATCTTTACCCAACAATTGTTGATTTCTCCTGCTTTAATTGTACTTTAATTAAATCTTTTATCCAGTCTTTAGCAGAGTCATGATCTTGCCAAGAAATAATGAAGTCAACACACAGTGTTAGGACACCCCATCTCCCTGGCTGTTTTTCTGACAGAGAGAGAGAGAAAGGTATGTACAAATCCTGCACAGCTTTTGTCACCTGATATCCAAGTGCATTGCCTAAGCAGGGGAGAAAAAATTTATATCCATTTAATAATAAAGCTTACATTTCATCCTCCTTAGATAGTGTAGACATTGTCTCATTTTGAATTCAGTCTGTTAGGTAAAACGAAGTCTATGCAAAAGAGTTTTTATTGGCTCTGTGTTATGTTGAGGTATTTTTATTAGATGGTGACATTCCCAAGACTGCACCTGCTGCATGGATTTGGGCTGTTAGCCAGAAAACAAATAAAAAAGAAATGTGTGTCTTACATCTGAGTGACAATAGACTTCCATTACTGTAACAAATGCCCACATGCCTGAACAGCTGGAAAGTTAGAGTTGTAAGTATTGGGGATAAATAAATGTATAAATGGCATTGTTACCACTGTAACTTTTGGAGCAACAAAGATAAGAAATATCTGTTCTGCATCTGTTCTCTTTTCCTCTGCAAATGTGATTATTGAATAACATTTTCTACCCAATTTGGATGAAAGCAGAGAACTTTTTATCTCCTTTGCCTATAGATTTATTAGTTCTCTGACCCATTCTAATGCCAAAGCACCAGAATATGTAATGAAGAAAAAAGTAATCAAATCATATTTTTCCTTGTAGACTGTAAATCTGAAGTAGTTCTAGATCTACTGCTGTGTGTATGAGGCTGAAGGTAGAGTTATTTCTAGAAATATTGGGAATTTCTAGGGCTGTTTGTAGGTAAGCTGTTCTCCATGTGTTAAAATTCACTTCCCAACGCCAAAGGATCTCCACAAATCTAAATCAAAATGTACTCTACAGATATGATATATAGAATCATTTCTAATTTGTGAGTTCTGCCTTTCAGTTCTTTTTTTCAGGATAACAATATTTTGGTCTTTGAGACATCTATTTGTATTAGTTCAAGGCCAGTGATTTTAGAAGATTTAGGAAGATGACCGTACTTTGCTGTGAGACAGATGTAAGTAATTGTCCAGTGTTTTAATGAGAGATGGGTAAGACATAAATCAATTGATCTCTGTGAGGTAGCTTCACTCCTCTGCAGATATAGGACAAAAATTTTAAAAAACAGAAATTGAGTAATGGTACCTAGTGCAAGCTTATTATTTACATTACTTCTATTCACTTAATTACCAGCTGCCTCAATATTTTTATGACTTTCTATATATTCAAGACATTTCTATTGTGAGAAATCTCATAGTGGTTGGAACTAAATACGAGGTCCATGGTTATATTTGGGATATAGTTATATAGGTGTAGTTAAATTTTCCTTCATGAAAGATGCTAGTTTTCAAAGATAGAGTGAAGTCCTAAACTTCTTTAATGCTTATGAGAAAAATCATATTCAACCCAATGTCACAAAGTTGAGTCTAGCTTTGTAACTAGTATAAGCATAATTTTTCCTGGGACTCTTTTCCAAACTTTGGGTGGTGTGGTAGTGAAGTAGTAAAGAAAATATAAAAGAAATGCTAACAAAGGATCTTTTAACCTTGCTAATGTGAACGTATAACAATGCTAGAAGAAATTATATTTCAATACCTTGAAACTGGCCACGATCTCTTCTGATGATATTTTTCATTTGTATCTTATCAGATGAATTGGCCAATGTGCTTACCAAGCCACAGTCCACCATATTTGAAAAGTCATAGCTGTCAGGAGAAGTCCCTGGTAACTGGAAAAAGGAAACATCACTTTGATTTTCAAGAGAGAAAGGAAGACCTGGGAAAGTACAGCCCAGTGAACCTCACCTCTGTACATGGGAAGATCATGGAATATATCCTCCTGGAAGATATGTTGAGGTATATGCAAGATGAGAAGGTGAAGCACAGCTCCACAAGGGCTTTCATAATTGTGCCTGACCAACATGGTGGCAATCCTGACTACAGCAGGGGGTTTGGAACTAGATGATCTTTGAGTTCCCTTCCCACCTAAGGACCTCATGATTCCATGACACATGGTAAAAAATTGTTCTTACCTCTCTCTGGAGCACAATAGTATGCTCCCTTATGTCCATTGTCTTTCTCTTTTTCCTTCCTGATTAACAAGAATAAATTAATTAAACCACTGAGATGATCAGAGGGCTGGAGCACCTCTCCTGTGAAGAAAGACTGAGGCAACTGGGCTTATTTAGCTTGGAGAAGAGAAAGCTCCAGGGAGACCTCATTGTGGCCTTCCAATATTTGAAGGGAGCATATAAACAGGAGGGGGAATGAATGTTTACACGGGTTGATAGTGATAGGACAAGGGGGAACAGTTTTAAACTAAGACAGGGGGAGATTTAAGTTAGATATTAGGAGGAAGTTTTTCACTCAGAGGGTGGTGACATGGTGACAGGTTGCCCAGAGAGGTTGTGGATGCTCCACCTCATGAGGCATCCAAGACAAGGCTGAGTATGTCTCTGGGCAGACTGGTCTAGTGGTTGGCAAGTCTGCCAATGGGAAGGGGGTTGAAACTAGATGATCACTGTGGTGCTTTTCAACCCAGGCCATTCTATGTTTCTATGAAAATTTTTTTAATCTAAACATCTAGGATATATTTTTAGGATGTTTACATGACCATTAAAATGATCAGAAAGGAAACATGATTTGAGACCTTCTTAAAGAATTTTGCATATCTGAGACATAATTTGTGTTATCAACATTATTTTCAGAGAACAACTTCTTGTAGACTGCCATAAGCATCAGATAGATTATCATATATTTAAATCTTGGCATTCTTATAAGTGTCAAATCTGAAATAATGAATGATGTAACTTTTTGAAGCTCTTCTCTGACTGTTTTTCTTTATTTATCAATTTATGTATACTCTTATGCCCCACTACCTACCTTGGAGTCTTCAAAATAATCTGTTTTCACTAATGCTAGCAGTTGAATCAAAACCCGTATGTCCTTGACATTTCAAAATGACTATATAGATATGAGTATAAAAATGTTGTTTTATATTGTAGCTAAGTTACTTGTCTTTCCCGAAGTCACCAAACTCTACTTCAGACATACACAGAATAATATGTTGAGTAGTAGTTATAGATGCACAGTTCAAATTCAAGCTCTGAAATCTGTCTGGGTAATGAATAAATTATTAATCAATGCTAATATCTTCACTACTGAGGCTATACCGCTGCCTACAGTGTCTGCCTTGTAATCATTCTGTATGTCAATCTGGTCTTCACTTGTTTGTTCTCTTTCGGGGGTTAGCTTCAAATTATTTTTGGTCTCATCCAGCTGCAATACTATGTTAATAAGGAAAGGGACTTCCTTTGGAGCCATTATTAACAAGGCATGTAATTTTAAAAATATATTAATATAATGAGATAGAAAATGAAATATACTGTTACATATGAATTTCCCCCAGCTAGAGAGAGGAGGAGATTTTCAAAGACTGCTAGTATAACACTTCCACGTTCCCATCATTAGGTACTTGCTGTTCTGTTCTGTAACTCACTGTTAACATGAAGGTAGAAGTAAAGAACTTAACTCTAGCTAATAGGCAGGCAGTAAGTCAATACAGAGGGAAATATAAGAATTAAGTACCATCATACTTATATTTTTTCTTTATATTTTACTCTAATAAGTTTAAAATGCAATTTGATAAAATTGGGAAAGTGCAGAAATGAAATAAGTGTACAACTGGAAAATGTCACAGCAACATTCAGAAGTGTTATGTAAGGCTGCGTATAAGCCTGATTACCATGAGGATCAAGATTTGATACCGTGTCTCCAAATACACTTTCAGTTAAATATAGCATGAAGAAGCATGACATAGTACAGCATCCACAGGTTTCAAAATGAAGTATTTAGCTTTGAAATAATTTCATCCTTTCAGTCCTATGCTTTAAGGTCTAATCGTGTTCAGAAAAGAGCCACTATAATTTTCAAATAATAGGAGAAGAAAAATATTTCTGTGATTCCTGGAAATTTTTGTTTTATTTTATTTTTTAACTACCTAATGAACTATGTTGAAAATACAACATATTTATTCCTATAGCATTAAATAATATTAAAACCAAAAGGATACATTGAACCTGTGTGCATTCCTGTGAGTAACACAAGTAAGTTGGATGTGAATTAAGCAGTCTAGTATCTCTTTATTTTTTATTAATTTATTTTTTAATTGTATTTCTTAGCTAGACACAAAAAATCCCATAACACATGCTGAATTAAACTAATTTAGGTATGTGGCTTTTGTCTTTTAAATAAATCAACTATCAAACTTTAAACTAGAATAATTACAAAGAAATAAAAATATCTAATCCTGTCATTCAGACTTTAATACTTACATATTCAGTCTAGAATATAATATAACAAATCCAACTTTCTCTGTGTGTGCTTTCTAGCAACAAGAGTTGCAAGAAAGTGTATAGAAATATTGGTTAAGAATTTATATTATAAAATTTCAATGTTATTTTAAAGTTATATATATTTTCTTTTTTATTTCATAAAATATTTGCAAAGATTTATTGTAGGTTTTTTTGACAAGTACAATAAAAGTAGCATATATAATAATAAAAATATAGCAACATTTCTACTAAGTTTTTATATGTTTAAAATTATTCAGAAAACTCTCATACTTTTAAGCCCTTCTTTCAGATACAGTCAGATAGACAGATAGATAGATGGATAAACTTTATTGGCAGATAAATATAACACATCATTTTCCTAGTGAATAAGTCAGTTATACAGGAAAAACTAGCTGTGTAAACACAGAGGTTGGAAGAAAACGGATGGTATGCATTCCATGCCTGGTTGCTCTTTGGTCTTTAAACATTTGTCCGAACCTCTTTCCTGTAAGTAAAGCATCTGCATTTTTTTATATCTCCAAACAAATGAAGACTTAAAGAGTGAGGAAATAATGATGGAATAATTAACTTTATAGCTTGTTCTCTCATTTAGGAGACTTAAAAAGTTTTCTCTGTGCATTCAACCTATGATAGCTTTTATCATAGGAAAGTCTGTTTAAAATCAGGACTACATAAAGGAAATTTTAAATAGAATCATAGAATCACCATAGTTGGAAAAGACCTCTATAATCATCAAGTCCAACCATCTGCCTATTACCAGTATTTCACACTAAACCATATCCCTCAGTACTACATCTAAATGTTTCTTGAACACCTCCAAGGTAGGAGACTCCACCGCCTCCTTGGGCAGCCCATTCCAGAATCATAGAATCATAGAATCATAGAATAATTTAGGTTGGAAGGGACCCCAAGGATCAAGTTCCAATTCCCCTTCCATAGGCAGAGCCACCAACCTCCAGATCTGGTACTAGACCAGGTAGCCCCAGGCCTCATCCAAGCTGAACTTGAACACCTCCAGGGATGGCACATCCACAGCCTCTCTGGGCAGGTACTGTTCCAGTACCTCACCACTCTCTCTGTAAAGAACTTCCCCTTGACATCTGTGAGAATCCTTCTTTCTTTTTTGGCTCAAAGCTTGCTTCCTGAGGTATTTCTAGTGATAAAACTCTGATTGATTTTTTGAGGAGGCAAGTGATAGGTGCTACCATGTGACAATTGACATCTCTTTGTGGACATTTGAAAGTCCCTTCCTCCAGAGCTTTTTGCCTCTGGAAGAGAGAGCTCAAGAGTGTTTACTGGCAGAAGATCTGGCCTGTGCCTAAATAGCTCCAGCTTGGTATGGGAAAACTGGGGAATGATACCATCGTGTCCTGTGAAAAACAGGATGCAGGTGGGCATCCCTGTTCCCTCTTACCTGCTGGCAAGGCCCAGAAGATGGAAACAAAGGAGTTTCTGCTGAGATCCCAAAGCTAGAAGCTGCCACTCCAAGGAGAGCTGAATCAAGCACTTTGGACTTGGACTGTCACTCTAAAGAGAGCTGACTTGACCACTTTGAAACCACTGAAAAGGGGCCATCATCGCCATGGTCACCATCGTTGTCATAGTCAACAGAACAACAATGCCCGATGACCCACCGCTACTGAAGATCAGTGACTGAACTAAGAACCACGCTGGAACCATGGTGGTGACTATCTCCCTTTTGCTTCCTATAAAGACTCCTTGCTTATTTCCTATCTTTTCTATCACCCTCCTTCCCTTCCCCATTACACCAATTCATTATAATGTCTGTCCTCCTCTTCCCCATCTCCTTAATTAAGATTTGTAATAAACTGGTCTGACCAACATTTGAACCATTGTTTCTTAATCTCACACTGGGTATACAGATATTAAAAGAACCTCCTCTCCCTCCTACTCAAATTGGAGTGAGACAACAACCAATCTAAACCTTCCCTCCTTGAGCTTAAAACCATCTTCCCTTGTCCTGTCACTGTCTATCCTTCCAAAGGCTGATTCCCCTCTTTTTTATTATCCCCTTTTAATTACTGGAAGGCTGCAATGAGGTCTCCTCAAAGCCTTGTCTTCTTCACATTGAACAAGCCCAGATTCCTCATCCTGTCTTCATAGGGGAGGTGATCTAGTCCTCTTAAAGAGTGCCTGATCACTCTCTCAGAGAAGAAGTATTTCCTAATGTCCAACCTGAATCTCTCTTGGTGCAACTTGAAATTATTCCCACTAATCCTATCACTAGTTACATGGCACCCACCTCATCACTACCTCCCTTTAGGTACTTGTAGAAAGCAATAAGGTCACCCCTTCGTTTCCTCTCTTGCAGGCTACACAATCACAGCTCCTACAGCCGCTTCTCATAAGTCTTGTGCTCCAGACTCCTCACCAGCTTCGTTGTCCTGTGGTCAGGCTCCAGGGTCTTGATGTCCTTCTTGCAGTAAGGGACCCAAAACTGAACACAGTACTCAAGCTGTGGCCTCACCAGCACTGATTACATAGGGATGATCATCTCCCTGCTCCTGCTGGCAACAGTATTTCTGATACAAACCAGGATGCCATTGGCCATCTTGGCCATCTGGGCACACTGCTGGCTCATTTTCAGCTGACTGTTATACCTGAGTGACTAATACCTCCAGGTCATTTTCTTCTACAGAGTCTTCCAGTCACTCTGCCCCAAGCCTGTAGTGTTACCTGGGGTTGTTGTGGCTGAAGTGCAGGACCCAGCACTTGGTCTTGTTGAACCTCACTCCATTGGCCCCAGGCCAGTGATCTAGCCTGTCCAGATCACTTTGTAGGGCCTTCCTATCCTCAGGCAGATTGACACTTCCTGCCAACTTTGTGACATCTGCAAACTTACTGAGGGTACACTCAAGCCCCTCATCTGGGTCATCAATAAAGATATTGAAGGACAGGCCCCAGTATGTACCCTTGCAGAACAATATTCATGACAAGTCACCAGCTATATTTAACTCAATTAATCATCACTTTCTGGGCCCGGACATCCAGACAGTTCTTTACCCAGGAAAGAGCACATCTGTCCAAGGTGATTTATAAACAGGGAAAGGAAAAATCCCAAGCAACCAAGCAAAATATATTCCCAAATGGCTTATTCTTCAATGAAGATATTTTGTACTAGTTATTTTTAAGAAACCCCCTCCCATTTCTATTGATAGAAACTTTGGTATTCAGGTCTACTTACAGATGGGTGACAGTGTGAGCACTGGAGTTTTATGTTACTGCTATCCTAATATCAGAATCAATGACATTATACAAACCTGGTTCATGCCCATCACCTGCAATTACAGTGAGCTGCTGTTCATTGCATATGTGGTTGTTGTTTTTAAGTCACAGAGGATTAAGAAAGAGAGAAAAATGTACTACAGTTGCAACTCATGAAGGAGAATGTATATGAGAGTCACATATACTGTATATTTATTTACTTACGATGAGCCCTAGCCACAAGCCATCAGGTTACAGTTTCTGTTACAATCACCTTCATTGGCTATTCATGAAAAGGTCATGAATAGCAGGATTATATCACTTTGTTTTTACTTCCTAAATAGGAGCTATTAAATAGTCACTTGCCAGACTGGTATTATTAATTGTTTACTAGGTTATATTTTATGAATAGTGCTTTCCTTATTCAGAACAGGAGAGCAGAATAGAGAACTTGAAATGGTTAAGTGGTATTATGAGCATCAAATTGTTTGCATTACTGGAAATCATTGGGATACATTGTCAAGTGTAGTTTAAATAACAGAGCAGAATACTAGCTTACTGTAAAGACTAAAGTACTTTAGAAGGTTATTCAGAACAGATCTGCACTCCTAATATTCGAATTGCTGCTTTGATTTTACAGATTTGTAGATTTTAAGCCCTCAAAAGTGCATTTGTATCTTAACCTGATGACAAGAAGACTGTAAGACAAGGAATTAAACACTGACCTAGAATGAAAGCTGTAATTTCTAAATATTTTAAAGAGACAACCAAGCATACTCTAACATAATTGCAAGTGTTAAAATCACTTTAAAGCATAAACCATTCACAGCGTTCCAGTAAGATATCCCAAAGGTTCAACTCATTTCTCATAATTTGTGTCAAGATGATTATTCTGAAAACAATCAGACATTTTTTTTTCAAAGGTCTTTCATCATAAAATATTATTTTCTGTGTAGAATGCATGGGGAAGATATATAAATTCAGAAAGAGAAAATCTGATTCTTTTCTTCATAGTATAATACGGGAATTTAATAATTATTTTCTGTTTCAGAACTGTAAATACATGGTCTCTCAGAAAGTAGTAATGCTTCCTATTTGTTTCCATGGAAACTATGACAGACACAAAGAACACAAGAACCCTATTTGATAGAGCAAATTCTCAGCTATGAAACACTTTTTTCAACATAATCACCAGCATTGGCTATGCATTTTCACCAGCAATGAACTGTACTGTACTGTAAAAATCTGTGTCATCAGAAGTGAATTGTTGTTTCACAACTGCTATGACAGTTTTGTAGCTACGAAAATGTTACCTGTTCTTTCCACCTTTCATCAGCCCAAACATGGAAATCAGAAGCCTTCAAATCCAGACTATATGGTGGGTTATGGGGAACAGTATTCACACTGTTATGTGGACTGGTATTTCTGAAAGAAAAATGTTTTCTTTTCTGGCCTGATTCTGGATGTTCAAGCCTTCAATTTAGTCAGTGTTGCAATGTAGCGTCCATAGCTGATGATTTGTCTGAGTTGCAAAAAATCCCAAAGGATCAACCCTTTCTTATGCCTCAAAAGAGTACACAACACTTTACTCACTAAGGGCCACGTCTTGAGCTTTTCCTTCAATGGAGAATTCACAGTCACCACTCCATGGACTACCGTTTTGATTCTGATTTGTAGTGGTGACACCATATCTTGTCATTAGTAATGATGCAATTGAGGTAACTGTTACCTTCAGCCTCATGTTGGTTCAGTAGGTCTTGAAAAACTTGCAAGTAGCATTATTTCTATTCCTGTGTAAGCACTTGTGGGACCCATCTAGATTAACTTTCGTGATATTCCAGTGCTGTCACAATCATTTCCTACACAGTGAAGCTACTGTTGGTATGTAGTTCCCTGGTCATAATATTCTGATTTGCATGGATGAGCTGATTGAGGCACTCTTTATTTTGTGGTGTGACAGCTGAGCATGGCCATCCAGAATGTGGCTTGTCTTTCATGTTTCTGTTGCTATGACTGAAAACCAACACTTACTGCCTCATTGTGCTCACATCCACTGTTTATAAGCATTAATCAAGCATTGATGAATGTCAATGGGTGCAATTTCTTTTCACATAGAGGAATGTAGTGTAACACCTTTGCTTCATACACTCTTCCATGTCAGATGTCATTTTATCAGACTGCTCCTCTGTTGCCACCTGTCACACAGCAACTAAACATAATGAAATATTGGTGGGAAATTTCAACCTCTACTGGTATACCACCAATATCTACCTCAGATATCATGGGCCCACACAATAAAGAAGGAGGCAATTCTTTCAGAGCAGTCTCTATCCTGCATGAAAATACCAGCATTTACTTTCAAATTGAAGATCAGTCTACAGTTATAATATTTTTTTGTCCATTAAAACATAAAATATATAAAATATATCTTCTGGTAAAAAATGGAATAAGACTTGTATGAAAAATGAAAACATTTTTTAGTAGTAAGTAACTTCTGTAAACATTGAATCAAAGAGTTAATATTTAATTAAAATTTTTTTTAATTAAATAAGAAAACATTTGAATTACAATAAAAATGCATCAAACGTTCTCAAGATTACATGCAAAAAGCATGATTGTTAGCATATTTGTCCTAAAAGGCTGACAGGTAAAAGGAAACATGCTAGGATTTGACTAAACATGTTTGTTTTCATGGTAATTATGAGTGATTTGGACAAGAAATCTCAAATATTCCATTTCGCATTCTCTTTTGTTTTGCAAATCATGTTTGTTCAAGCACTGATAACAACAAAAATACTCCTAAAATTAAGAGATGAAAATTCTTATATCTTCTTTCTTAATGTATATTTGAAATATCCACAACTAAATCACACTCATCAGAGATCACAGGATCTTAGGATAAATCAGGATGGAAAAGAACTTAGGACATTCCTAGTCCAAGGCTCTGCCTATAGCATCAGCTATGAAATCAAAACTCATATTTAATATAATGTTGTGGACTTTAAAGAATTAAGACTGCTTAACCTCTCTGCTGTATGTTTTCCATTATTTGAACATCTCATATTGGAAAAGTATGTCCTTATACATGGTTTGTCTTTGTATCCTGTCTTTCATTTTCCTGTTATATACCACTGTGAAGAATCTGTTTCCATCTTCTCAATAGCATCTATGTGGGAGTTAGTTTCCCTCCAAAGCCTTTTCTAGAATAAACAAGTCTTAAGACCCTTTCTTGCCCTTCATAGGGTTAGTGCAGCAGCGCCTGATTATCTTGGCAGACTTTGCTGAACTTCCCTGAATTTCCCTGATTTTCTCAGAAAGCTGCATAGGGGGTAAAGAAACTGTATTCTCATTTCTGACAGCATCACATATTTATATGCTTGAAGTAATGCAGGTATATTTATGTCATATTGCTATATAAAGAAGCAACAACAACAAAATCCCCTAAGTGGAGTAATGCACTAGTGCAAAGAGTTTATCATCTCTTTCCATAAAGATGTATTCTTTCAAATTTCTACATTCCAAAGAGTTTTTAAAATTTCACCACTCAGATGAGTACCTTTATCTCACTAAAACATTCAAGATAATGTATTTCTCTTTTGCTCCTTTACATCAAGTTCATATATAGATTTGTGCTGCTTTCATTGTTCAGATGTTACAGCAATCACAGGGCAATTCAGTGACTGTTTCAAGAAAATGGAAAATGTGCCAGGGCATACTCATTTCTTGTGTAGTTTTTCATTAGCATCTGCAGTTTGCATATATGAAATTGTTCAGGATTTGTGATCTCTCTAGCGGATAAATCATTAGAATTAAATCCATTTTAAATCTAATATCATTTTAATTTTAATATTATAAATCTTATATAATTTCAATAGTTAATTTTCTCCACATTCTTCCATTAAAAGCACATTAAAAAACCTATTTACAGGAAGCTTGAAAGGCCCCATCCAACCAGATAGAGTCAGCAACTCAGAAATATACTTGTACAGCTAAAAATCCAGAGATGGACATAAACTCCAGGAAACTGTCTTAAAATGCTGAAATTTTAACTTTCACCTTCACCTGTGAATCCACTGAACTGCTTTTTTTTTTTCTCCCCATTAGATTTAACTGTCATTTTCTGCACTGGGAGTGGTCAGTAAGGGGAAGTCACTACACATCACTACACATTCAAATGCAAAATCAGTATTCATTTGACAATAAATCCATCACTGCTTACAGAAGAAAGGCACATTACATTTGTCACAGTTTTCATTGGAAGCATAAGTCTGTTTTTAACAATAGTTAGGAAGAAAAAATAGAGCTCAATTTTCTTTGTTCACACTAATTATACCTGTGCTACATGTCACTTACTGTCAAAGTTTCCTCTTTGAAAAGAGATTCAAATGTACCTGCCACTTCAACCAATCTCTGCCTGCTCCTTGTAAATTGATACCTCGATTTTATTACCTTCAGTGCAACACAATCTTTTGTAGTGAAGGTGATTCCTTTTCATGTGGCAAGAAAATACAGATATTTTTTCTGAGTTTCTGTTCAGATACAAGTCTTGAAACAGAACATACCCATCCTAACCATTTTCCTGTGACTATGTCTTTGCATCCCTGGGAGGCTGACTGGTGAGCATGTTTAACATGAACTTCAGGAAAGAGGAGGGGGAAGTTATTCAAAAGAACTAGTGTGTGTCTTCTAACTAATGGTGCTAATTGCTGATTAGAAAAACAGACATATGAGTTAAGAACTTTAATATTATCTAATATTTGCATTCCTACAACAACAAATTGTTGTAGGACAACAAATAAAATTGGTGAAATAAGTTAATATTTTAATGAAAGCTCTGAGAATTTGAAGGAAAACAAAACAAAACAAAAAACCAAGAAAAAAAAACAGCTTGTGAAACACCTTATTATATTACTCTTTGATTTCACCTGCTAAAACAAAAAAAATTGAGAACTCAAAATTAGGAAAATATCAGTGTGCTTATTATGTTTACATTTTTAAAAATAATTTGCTTTCTCTCTGCTCCCTTACTGTTCTTATAATGAAAAGAAATCTACTGGTTCTGACTTCAGCCTGTACTGTACAAATATCATGCACTCAGCAGGGCAAGATCCTTTAAGACACGCTTTCATCCATGATGTACAGATATGCCTGCACGGAACCTTGCGACTTTTAAGCAGTATACAGCAGTTTGACACCATTATCAAGGGCAAAAAAGGCTGAATCTAGCTGCCCACAGGGTTTGTGGGTAGAAAGTAAACAGGAGGACAACAGTGCTATGTGTATATAGTGGAGGGAAAATTTGTTACACAGCTGTGGTTGAGTAATTCCTGGAGCGGGAGACCAAGGAAATACGACAACCATGTTCTGAATGGCCTGGTGCCACAAGAGCACCTTCAAATACTGATTCTACTCAGTGTTAACCCGTAGTACAGGAATCATCAAACCAAATTCCTTTCAAATTTAAGTTCTCTTCATTCTACATATTTGATTACTGGGAGTAGGTGGAATGTAGCATGGAAGCATGCAACATAAAAAGAACTTACATGTGACCATAGCCAGAAGAGTATGAATGCAGATCTTCAGGAGCAAAGTACTGGAAACTGCATGACTGTGGCTTTGGATTGATAGAACAACAACAAAACAATTCTATTATAAACAGGAACAGTCTATGTAATGGTTACCAGGACTGTGAAAAAAAAATGATGCATACATCTTATTAAGATATTCACACGAAAATAAAATCACTGCTTTACCTGTGCTCCTTACTGCTTTGTATTTTCTAAGACACTGTCTTGAAATAGTACTTTTGTATGTGACAGTAGTGACTGAAGCTTGTCCTCTTTTTTTATCCTGTAGCAATGAAATTGGGTGATTACTTTGCAATCTTTGCCAGTGCTTTACAAGGCTTTAATTTCATTCTAGAAGCA
The DNA here is from genome assembly GCF_951394365.1 of Tetrao urogallus. Classification (NCBI taxonomy): domain Eukaryota; kingdom Metazoa; phylum Chordata; class Aves; order Galliformes; family Phasianidae; genus Tetrao; species Tetrao urogallus. The sequence continues at coordinate 42,238,032 of NC_136819.1, read as the reverse complement.
ATACACTAAGGAATATATTGAGCACACTGGGTAATTGACTGGAATTGAAGTAATTAAACAAATAAAGTAAGTGGCACTTCTTGCAAGCAGTTTCTGGAAAAAAAAAAAAAAAAGAAAAAAGTAGTGTAAATGATCGCAAAGAGCACCTAGAATTGTTTCAACAATATGGATAGCAAAGACAGAGAATTAAGGCTTTTTTAAAGGGGCAAAGCATGCAGATCCTGTCAAATAACTTCATCATTTTTTAACTACTAAAGCATATATTTTCTGACTATCGTTTCTGTTCTGCATGAAAATTATTTTAATAACATAAGAAAAAGTCAATCAACTCAGTGTGTAGGTAACTGAATTTTATTTGTATACTATATGTGTTAAAAAGGAGTTTTTTATACAGAAATTTTTAATATACATCCTACATGATAAATGGATAAGTTTCCAATGCTGTCATAAAGGCTGTTTAAATGTCTCCAGACTTGAAGTTAGGAGAATTTTATATTTGGATACTGAGCACTTTACACTATGCAGGCTAACCTGATGAACCAAAACTGAGCAGTATCTGAGAGCATAATGTAGACACACAGGAAATGATGAAAATATCTATTTGAGTGGTAGGACTGACTATGGGACTGAGGACTGACTATGCAAATGTGGGAATATATAACACGAACTGGTAATACAGGAACTGAAACTAAGTGTCTATGAGAGAGTCTTAAGATACATAAAACAAGTTGCATAGCCTTATTTTCTCTTGACAAGATTGTTGTTACTATGCCAAGTCTTTCACTCTTCTCATTCAGGGCACATGATATAAACAACAGGACCCAGTGGGTAGATCTCCATGAAACAATATCCTGGAGGTTCTCATTACCCATCTTAGAACCTACTCAAGAACTGGATAAGGACATTGCTGGTTGTGTTTCTAGTGTAGTAAGGCACGCTTTGTATTTAGAGATTCATAGTGTCCAGATTTGGGATACTTTAAAGCATCCCACAGCATCTTGCATCTTTGTGAGTTCACTTTTTCTTCTATAAAGCATGGGTGAAGCACTATATGTAGGTTTCTACCCACGCTAAATGAATTTGTCCTTCTGGTGTATCACAAAATACACCTGCTCTGTTTCTTAGTTTAATTCTTATAAAATGGGCCGCTATCACCCTACTTGTTAGTTTGTCTAAAATTAGGCACTCAGAAGGAAATACTAGATCAAAATGGCAGTGCCAAGTACCTAGTACCTAGATCATTTAGTTCCTAGTACCTAGATCATCTAGGTACATTTAGTACCTAGATCACCAGTTCACTGGAATGAGTATCATGACCTTGCATAACTATAGGGTGGAGATTTAATTGTCTGTCTGTTGGGCTCCGGTTTGCGTATACCTAAAGCTTTCTTGCTGACTACAGGTTCCACATACTTCAGATTGTAAATTATTATGGTTATCACTAGACTAAAGTCAGGCTTAAAAAAAAAAACTTGCCATTTCCTGTAAAATCCAGATTTTATAAATAATCACAGTAATACAATTTAATTTGTTTACAATTTAATTTGTTTTGATTTGTTTTGATGACTTTTGACTATAACTGTTAAGGTCTTCCCAAGATATTAATGCAATTCTCATTGAAAATAATTAGGCAGGAATAGATTTAATTCCCAAATAAGTTCAAGTTAAATTTCAATAGAATTAAAGCATTTTTTGATTATGAATGTTCCATACATTGGTCATAACAGATGAAGATATTATGACTTGACATGGTTCTGGGAATAAAATCATGTCTGTCTTGCAGCTTGATTCTCGTTGCTTTGTTATCTGTTTTCTGGTTTGAATTTCTAGTAAGAATCAAAATACTGAGAAATATTGGAATAAGGAAGGGGAGGAGACATGACAACAGACTTACAAATATACTGTGGGGTTTATAGATAAGTTGTCAGCAGTAATTGAAAAAAAAATGAATATTATTTCATTTAAAAACATTGATATTCAGGCCCCAACATAGGAAGATGCCTCTGTTCAAATGTTCAAATGTTTTTGTGAAACAATTCTTCATACAATTACAGCGAGCCAAAGAATACGCTTTTAAAATCTCTTTTGAACTACTAATAGAACATATGACATGCATAAATACCTTTCTAAGATTTTTTAAATTGATTGATTTATTTTTTGCTAGGGAACAAGTTGTAACATTCATGGATACACATACTATGTGAAATATAAGTAAATCATGTCTTGGGGCACCTAAGAAGTGAACTTCTTACTACATGTATTAGAATGGAACTCATTAGATCAATTGCAGTAATTTGTCATTTCCTCTACTAGAAACTTAACTTCATGGAGTTCAAATATATTCTAGCACAGAAAAATTCCTCTCTGAACATAAATTGCTAACTTGGCAGCAGAGATAAGTTGAACATTGTTCAGGCTGGCTCAATCAAACCAGTATTCCTCTTGTAGAATTCAAGTGGCCTAGATGAACCTTTCAAAGTTTAATTTCCAGTGAACTTGGGAGAATTTACCTCTTATTATTTTAAGCATAATACAGCCTCATTATTTCAAAACTAGAAGAAATCACTGCTATTTTTACAGAGCAAATATGATGCCGTAAAAACTGTCCAAATTTATAAGCTGTTCTTCATCATGATCTTCTACTAAAATATAAGTAAAAGATAAAATCTCTAACTGTTGACACTAGAAAGTGATTTTTCTTTTCCCCTATATATAAGAAAAACAATACATTAATCTAGGAAAGTACACTTTTTTTCTTGCTTTTGCTTTCACTCTAGCTTTTCAAAATACAATCTGGAATCAGAACGAATACAAAATAAGGACAGGCAAAGTGAAAAGTAGTGACTCTAAGTGTGAATTATATAAATTTATGTTTACTTTTAAAATAAATAAAATATATTTCCTTTTTCAAAACTTGTGAAAGTGACTTACGTACTTCATATTGCTGGTGTTTCTATGGAACTGTAGAACTCAGCATTTTAATATTTTTTAATAGTTGCAAATAAAAATAATCCAAAATTTATAAAATGAAATATAATAGTATTTTCTATTCTTTCATTTTTTTCCTGTGATTTGTTTGCTTTTTTTTCATTTTTTTGACATTCTATTTTTCTTTTTATTTTTTTCTGTAAGATCTTTTTTTATTTTATGATGGAATTCTAATTATCTCATAACAGTTTTCCTTCACCCTTTTCCCATTCTCCTTTACTATTTCCTATACCCATTTCTTATTTTTCTTTCTTTTTCCCGTGAGAACTTAATGAGGGTCAACAAGGCCAAGTACAAGCATAATTATTTCTTTTTATTTCATCCATCACACAATTACTAAAACTGGATTCTTGCTAATGACTTTGTCCTCAGTTTGCATTTTGTGCCTTACAGATAATTTGTACTTTGACAAAACATTTTGAATATTGTTATACTCTGCCTTACAGTAAAACTGTTTTGCAGTATGGATGGTGGCCTTCATATTGACTGGTGGTGGTTGACGCATGAATCTATCTCTTTGTGAAATAATGCAGCTTTTATTTATTTATAAATGTCTGTTGGTGAGATTTATATCTTAGTTGTAGTGTGCAGAAAAAAACCAAACTGAGAAATAAATGACTGGCTATACTTTTTTGTAATCTTTTATTTATAATTAATTGTCTTTCTTTAAAGAAAAAGGCCTAATATTGATAAATTATTAATAAAAAATATTACCATACCTTATAATAATAAAAGCTACAAGATTCTTATATTGTTAGTTACAGTTATACTGATGTTTTTCATGGAATTATTTGCCTCTTTTAATAAAATATATTATTGTCAAGATAAATCTGTATTTTAGTAGGGGAAATCAATAGGGCAATTGTGTTTCCACTTTCAACCTGCTCTTGCCCTACTACTATTGCTGCAAAAAAAGAGAACATTACACTTCTCAGAAGTTAGAACACACAATATTAAACTGTGAAAAAAAAATCTCAGCTGAAGAGATTCTAAGATGGTTTAAATTTAACGATAGCATCTGAGGATCATATAATGAAAGGTTTGTGACCTAGATTTTGCTCTTTAAAGCTTTCTGAATTGTGCCCTCAAAGACATCTGAAATGTGCTTTCTAAGAGAGTTTAAAAATATAGAATTGGAACGAGGGCAAGACTGGAGTGTCACATCATTCAAAAGGAAAACATTGCATTGTAGAAATTTCTGGGATAATAGCAATCCCTTTTCTTGGTTTGGAAATAAAGAGCCCACTGAACATTAGCTGTTCAAATGTCAAATGAAGAATTTCTGAAATCACACAGGTTTCATCTCCACATTTGTATTTTAGTATCTGATGAAATGTCATATAAAAACTGAAAATGTTCTCAGATGATAGCTGCAGACAGTGTATAAAGAGCAACCCTCTGTCTCCAGTGTATCTTGCGCAGGGAAAGCAGAGTAAGACAACAGAATACATAGGAGATCTGAGGCTGTTTTAATAAATTCCTGATAGAATTACAACATGTCTTTGTGATTAACAGGTTGAGCTAGGTCTTCCCAATGCTTACTACCACTTTTGGCTGGGTAATATTCATCTCAATTAGCCAACTGTGATGAACAACTAAGCGTCATTATACCTAAGAAAAGCAAAAAAAATGAAAGATCATCTTTCTTCTACTAGTCATTTCAGCTGTTCAGTCAAGTCCACTATGACATCTTATCCCTCACCCCCCATCCTTCAAAACAAATTCAGTGAGGCTTAAGCAACTACTTGTAGTGAATATGGGGTTTTTGCAGCATATAGCGATTTATGCTTCAAAGAGTTTGTTGAAAGAGAACTGTTTCATAACTGCGTCACATCAGCCACATGTCTCTTGTAAAATTTTAAGATCAGAAGAAGTTGCAACTGCTATGATATTAAAAAGAAAAAAGAATGATGAAAGAAATTGTAAAACAGTAGGATTCTGTTTATCTATTTATTGACTCAGAACCTGTATTTAAATACACCTTCTCCATATGCCAAGAAATGTGAAACAAGTGTGGTATAATTATTATGAAATTATTATGAAATACAGAATTCAGGTACTATTCTGTTCAGTAGAAATACATTCTTCTATTTGCCATGAGATAATGCAGTAAATAGATGCAAAAAATATTCCTAACATCTACATCAATCATTCAATACTAACACACATGAGATTATTATAAAAATTGATGCACATTTTGTTTGTCTTTAAAAGCAAAATTAAAAACAACATTGGTAAAAAATATAAGGTTGTACTTTTTAAATGATGAACTGTATCCTATCTTCATAAAAATCCCATGATTTTTTTGATCCCAAAAAAGGAGCCAAGAGCATGAAAGTACGTTACTTTTCTGAAAGTTACTGAGTTCTCACTTCTGAGATCATTAACATGGAAACAATTTTGTTTTGCACTTTCAAAAACTGCAATGTAGGTAGATGGTAACTTTATCAGTACATTTTGCATGAAGTGAACCTCACAGGATCAAAAGTTTTATGTTTTATTCAGATTATCTTTCTATATCTTTCTTAAATATAGCTGGTTTAAGATGGTTAATGCAATAGTCAGGCATTTCTCTCTTAAAACTGAGCACTGTAGAGGAGGTAATGTTTGAAATTCGTGGTCAAGAATCAACACCAGAAGGAAAGGTTTTTAATGCTGTTTTATTTATCTGAACAGTATCAGGAAGTTTGACATTAGGACAATCATTAATATCTGTGCCTGAATTGTGTTTAATTTTTCATGTTTTAGAGGGCATGAGAAAAGGTCTTAGATTCTCCTACTAGATGGAGTCTGAAAATTAAGTGTACACATGTACACGTGAAGTATAAAGAGCACATACTCTTTATACTTCCAGTAGTTCATGCAGAAGATCAACTGAAGCCAAGATATTGATCATATTAAGATATCAGGGATTAAAGCTACTACATAAATTTAAGATATGATGGTGATAATTTCTTTTTTCGTATTGAATTGGAGATGGATAGGGTGCTAAAGAATTAAGATTTCTTATTTGATGGATATGCTATTCTGTTTGTTGGTGGTTAAATAGTAACTTCAATAGAAAAAGACATTCTACTGCTGTGACTCACTTCTGAAAATATTACCATAGCTGCCTCTATTCAGTACGTAAATTGGTCTGAAGGAAGTGCCACATCCATCTTTCATTGCCAAATGATAGATTTTTGTCTGGTTTGTTTTTTGTTTGTTTGTTTGTTTGTTTTTGTTTGTTTGTTTATGAATTGCTCAGACAGTCAGCTGGCATAAATTTAATGCTTTTTCAAAAAAAGATTATTCTTGGCCTTGCCATCTGAAGATAAAGCATGCAAGAAATGTTAATAAAGCAACATTTAGTGCATAGTGAAATCCTCAAAATTAATGGCATTGTTCATTTCCTACCATTTTTATTTGCTTTCCTACACTATGTTTGCTTAGAAGATAATATTTCCCCATGATTTAAATATATATATACATATATTAGTCTATCTTTAAAGAAGTTAGAAAAAGGAAATCTCATCTTGGTTGTCTTCTTAAAAAATACATAGGGTTTATTCCCTCACCCCAGACAATAGGTAGTAATTTATTATTTTAGTACTGACTAGGAAGTGGACAGGCTATACCTCTCTATGTTTGGCTTTCCATTTCTCTATAGATAGTCACTGGCATGAATGTAGCATATTCAAACAAACACACACACACAAATACACATAAAAACAAGCTTGAATTAATTCAAACACTGGATTCTTACTTAATTTTTAAAGTAGATGTTATTCCATCTACTTTTGGATCTCAAACAATTCCTGGAATTATTAGAAATTTCATATTGCACTTTATAGAAAAGTACCCTTACTGTAACTTGGTAGAGACATAACGTGTGACATACCTTATAAGGAAAAAAAACAGTCTTCTGAGACCTCCAGAGAATTTTTCCAAACTATAAGAATTCCATTATTTCATTGTGCTATATCAGGAATTCCTTCAGTGCAGAGACTTCAAACAATACAGAAGACAATATCCAGTTTGTGCTGGCACAAATGAAGAACGCTTTTTATTACTTTTCAGCTAGTTAACTGAAAACATGTAGGAGGTGAAAAAATAGAACAAAGCATTATGCTAAATATTCAAACATTAGATATTTGATCTAGTGGAGAAGAATGCAGATAGGAATTTTCAAGCAAGTCTGAAAAGAATGTAAATTATAGAAGGTCAATAAACTACCATTATTTTCCTCCTGAGCTTTGAAAAATCAAAATTTAGAATGAGAAATAATTTAAATTATTACTATTGCCATTTATAAACCATGGTATAGTGTAAAGGATAGTAATGAGAATAGAATGAGAAATACTCTCTATTAGGCCGGATGTTTAATTCTGTCTTTAAAAGATATTGTATAATCCTCCTTAGATTTATGATCAGAATACTACAGCAATTCAAGATTAATATTTTTTTTTTAATGATAGTTGAATATGAAAGTTAATGTGATTCTTTGCACTCAAGTAGTTGACAGGAAAGAATTCATGTCATGTTAGTCTTTGGTGCTATATCTATTCATTCCTAAGCTGCAAGAACTCCAATGTCAGCATGTTAGGAAGATTGCTCAAAAATTGAAAGTAGGCCAAAAAAGACCAAATTTTATATATATACTAACTCAGCTTATTGTGGGAGAGAAGTTGGAAGTGTAGCCCCTGCCATCTGAATACTACAGTGGATAGTGTAGGAGCAATCAATAATGTTTATAGTTTGCAGATTTTGCTACTGCATTTCCAAGCCTTGATTTAATAATCCTTCTGCTGCCACGGACTCAAGTTTTTCAGTACATAGACTGAATCTATGAAATTCATGTCACTGCTTGGAATGCACAGAAACAAAATATTCTTTTAGTTAGACAAGGAGTTTAAGAGTCAGACGATCCTGGTAATCTAATATATGGGGAGTTGAAATAGGAATAAAGAAGAAATTTTTTGTGGTTTATCTCACTTTTTTCATTAGCAGTTAGAATTAGTTTTTTTAGTTACAATTCAATATAGACTGCATAGATGGCTGGAATGTCAAGCTCTACCTGAAATGAAGTTGTAGCAAGATGAGGTTTGGCCTCCTTTCCTAAGTAATAGCGATAGCTTAAGAGGTAGTAGCCTCAAGTTGATCCAGGGGAGGTTCCAGTTGGATATCAGATAAATTTCTTCTCAAAAAGTGTGAGGTATTGGCATGGGCTGCTAAGAGAGAAGGTGGAATCACTGTCCCTGGAGCTGTTTAAGAAATGTGTAGATGTGGCATTGAGGGACATGATTTAGTTGTATGGGGTTGTATGTTGTATGTATTAGTTGTATGTATTAGTGTGCTGGGTTGACAGCTGGACTAGAAGATCTTACTGGCGTTTTCAAACCTTAATGATTCCAGTATACTGCTTGTCAATATTGTTGCTCATCTCTCTGATGTCTTCAGGTCATTTTATGGGTATGGTAATGCCTGTTGTTTTTACTAGAAGTTAGGAGTTTCAAGAAGAATTCCTTAACTGAGGATCCTATAATTTCGTTATTAGTTTTAGCTTTATTCGAAGTCTTAATAACCTGGATAAAATCAACAAAAGGAATCCAGTCTTTAATTGTTGGTGCTATCTATATTTTTGGAGTGAGATAGAAGAGTCTATCACTGATTATAAGAACAATTACAAAAGATGCAGCTACAATGTTTTAATGCACTGTGTGAAATTAGTGACACATAAGAGTACAGGTATAGATTTTTTCCCTCTAAGGAGTAAGGGGTATGGTGCATTTGATTGGTGGACTTTCCAAGGGTAGTTTTTGCCCAACTTGTTCTTCATTTGAATAATTGTTTGAAATAGATTCATTTGCATTGTCACAACTATACTTGCATAGTTCTAACAAATATAACATTACATTGTGCATTTCTTTTTAATACTACACAGTTACTTTCTGATTTCCAATCACTTTCATTTACTAGATCTTAAGATGACATTGACAGGCACGCTAGAAATGAAAATACATAGAATTTTTTTGCTCTCCACACAGTTTCCAGTACTCCAGCTCCCTTTCTATAAGATCTTTAAATTCCAAATACTTTTTTAGGATTTTTCTGAAATGTAATTGGCATAAAATTTCACTGATTGATTAACATTTCACGTTAATTTCCTGATTAATTTGCATTGATTTCATGATTAGAAGATCCTATTGATTCTACATCAGTATATCCTAGATTTAAAAACCAGAGTTTAGGCCTGGCATATTTCTATCTGGTCATGAGTGAGGATACGCTATTGTTATGAGGAATACACAATTTTTGTGCTACTACCACGTCCTTATCTGCTAAAAATATAATTTCAAAGAAAACATAAAAATATAAAAGCACCTATTATTATGAATTAATTTAAAACATGAATGCTGAAGTTGGAAAGGGGAGGATAATAATAGGTGAAGATGTTTTCATTGTTTAGGTGTTTGCAAGATAATGAGCAGGAAATACTGCTTTATACCTTTAAGACTCACTTGACAAGTTATTATTAAAAAAAAAAAATTACAAAGAGACTATCCAGGGAAATCTACACATGTGTAGTAGCATACAGTGAGCATATTTCTGATAAAATTCTCTGTTTTTGTTGATAGTTATTCAATGTGTTATCTGTGTACAAATTAATACAATTTTATGCAGAGCTGTCATTTTATCAAGGTTTGTTAATTCAGTCTCATATTACTTTGGTTATATGGAACCAACCATGCCCCATAAGCTATCAGTCCTATAAATTAAAGTTAGTTTATATTTAATATAACTGCAGAGTAAATTAAATTAGATTACTATTTGCTGTTTGGGGAGGATTCCATAGCTGTGATACATAAAGAAAATGTTTCAAAAAATTTAGCACAGAAATTAAACTAATTGAAATTGGTTGCATTTTGTTTTATTACTTTTTTCATCAATACAAAAATCACTTTCACAATGCTATTATGCACCTATGTTTTATAGTGGTGATTACGTGTATTTATATATAGCATGCATTTATATAAATATACATACCATTTCTTTTTGGTGACTAATGTAAAAATGGCAGTTCCTCTGCAGTCTTACTGGAATTAAAACCAATAACATTGCAGACAACTGGCAAAACAAAATAACTACTGTTGGGCTGAAATGTGATTTCACCAGGGAATTCTTTTTATCCTAATCTATAAATAAATCTATGTCTGCTTTTTCATTCCTGGAGAAAGTGAAATATTCTCAGCCAGGGCTTTTCTCATCCCCATAAAATGACCTGAAGACATCAGAGAGATGAACAACAATATTGACAAGCAGCCTGCGGTATAAGATCATGGAGAACAGGGCTAGTAACAGAAATATGAATGAGGGTCTGGCTTGAAAAAATTAGAGGAAAATTTGTTCTTTGGTCCAAGTAGTGTCTGAATGGAAAGAAAAGCAGTAGTGGGAATTAAGAAGTTTGTAAGGCAGGCTTTAATTCAGGAACACCACGATTTGAACAAACAGCTCTAATCATTTTTTCTCACTGGTTGTCAAAACACTCTCTACTGTATGCTCATTAGCAGAATCACTGTTCTCCTATTTGAACTTTATAGCTGGGGAAAAACAAGGAGGTATCTCACAGCGACCTCGTATAAAGCAGATGTGTGTTTGCTGAAGCAATATGGACATTCGGAAAGGATTTGTGGTGTTGCTATATGCCACATGCAATTCCCTCTAAAATTAACTTTCCTAGGATGTAATTTCTTTCTGAGAACAATGAATTCAGTGTGCATGCAGGGCAGATTCAAATAATCACCCAGTGAATTGAATGAAATTGCCAGCTGAATATATAGCAGTTGTTACCATGTGAATATACATTACTGAACATTAGTGTGGTCAAGATCCTTCAGTTTCATGATGTTTTTATATGTGAATATGTGAATCCTATGGGAATGATACCAAAAGAAAAAAAAAAAGAGTGATAAAATTGAGTTAACTTCTGCTCTCTCCGGGAAAGAAAAATGAAAAAAATGAAGTTTTGAAAATGAGATAACTAGTCTTTAACAGCAAAGGAAGAATATTGCAGGGAAGGAGAAGACTTCCAGATTCTGTTGCTCTGAAAGGCAATGTTAGTTTCACATTGAAGCCATTTGGGTCAATTGCTTTTCCAGATTTTAACATCCCATGGAATTGCCTTGTCAGTGTGACAACCAAGAGAAAATGGGATAGGAAAAGGGAGGAAATTGCAAAGCTGAGAGGAAATTAGATCAGGTTAGCCTGTCAGAACTATAACTTGTTGTACCCTGGATCAATTACCAACATTAGCTGAGGGTGCTTCTCAACAGTATGAGACAGACTTTCTATAGGTGAAGTGGGTGCTAGAAATCAGGGCTTCAGTGATTCATCTAAACCCCATACTTCCAAACTTTTTTCTCCTTTTAGCTGGTTCAGGAAATACTACGTGTAAAATACAATACATTTTAGGAGGAGAAAAAAAGAGAATGATGACTCAGTATAGATAGTAATCAGTGGATCAGCTCACAGCTCTGATAGATGGAAAGTGCATTCAATAGAAAATGTCACTTTTATACGGATAAATGTTCTATCATCTTGACTACTGATTACAAAAACTTCTTTCTACATGGGAAATTTGTGTCAATCAGTGAATGCCTGTGTAGTCTTCAAAGCAGAGCTTCCTGGAAATGCCTAATTAAAGGGAAGCAACCCAATAAATCTAAAAATATCTTTCTGGAAAAAATCTTATCCCAAATGTCTTCTAAGTCTAGTTCTAAATTCTTTAGGCTTATGAAGACTTAGGTAATTTAAGTACAATAATCATTAAAAATGTAGATTTCTAGGAACTAATCTCAAAAGATTATGTGATAAATGCATGGGGGACTACAAGAATTATTTTTATCTATATATGAATAATATGAAATAACTATCTTAAAAAGATAGACCACTTTGTCAGTCTAATCTTTCGTAGTAGCTGTGCTGACATCAATAAGACATTTGCAGAAGAGTTACTTAGTGCTAATATCTATAAATATATTCAGGTCCATAACAAAAAAAATTATATATTTTTTTTTTAATTTGAAAAATATTTTCAGACATTGTTATGAAATCTTCAAATGTAGCATCTATGAAAAAAAATTTGGAAAAAATTTGGGATTTTTTTTCTTTTTTTTTAGTTTTTAGAGTTTTGTTATTTATTTATTTATTTTTATTCACCATATTCTGTCAAGCACATCATAAGTTCATTTTTTCCTTAATTTCAAGTGTTTTTCAAGATTTTCTAATAAACACACAGGAAAAGTGATATTTTCCAAAAAAATTATGTGCATACTTCAAAATAGAATTTATTTCTGTCATAACATTTTACATTCTATTTACCAGACTTCTATGAGATCAAGTTGTAGTTATTTTGGTGATGAAGAATATCACATCTGAACACTGAAGAAAACAACTCTACATTCAAATGCGCAAGTAATCCCATTGGATGGCTATACTCCATTATTTAATGAGGTATAAAAATAATCTAATATGATTTATAAAGCTCACGCCAGTTAGATAGCAAAGATTGAAGTTTCAGTATTTTCAGTTCTCAAACATAATATAAACAGACTCAAAGTAGCAAAATATTCACAACTATAAAAATGTCTGTGAAACTTCTGTCTGTTTCTCTTAATCTTTACTGTGAAAAGCAACACTTCGTAGCTGATAATTTACTTATTATTTATGACATCCTGCTACATTATTTTTTCTGCCATGCAAGAGGATGAATTTTTTATGCTTTTAAAATATGTGATATCGTCTTTAATCTTAGTCTAAACTGTCATTGGCTAATATACATTTTAGTAAAAGCTCTTGTTTCTCTTTATAACTCTGTTTTTTTCTGTGCTTACCAAAGGTCTGGAAATTGACTTATATTGATTCCTGTGAAACTGCGTCAGTTCAAATTAAGAACATTAAAAAGATTAGATACAGATATTTCCTTCTTAGTTGTCAACCTGTTGCTCTCCATAGAACAGGGTCAAAAATGATTCTGTAGTAACATCCTGTACAGTCAACAAGTGTACTTGGAAGAGTAGCACAGTTAGGATGATACTTAACAGGTGTTATAGCTGGAAAGATTATTGTGATGGAAAAGAGGCAATCAAAGAAGAAATGCTCACCTGTATCCGAGGTCTAGGCTCACAGTGGAAAACTCCAAAAAAGAAGCTCCCACGGCTGACCCAGTCTTTGCCTCAGGTGATCAATCAGTGTTTTGAGCCATGACTCAGCAGTTCCCATACACATCCTGAAATCAGGACTACACTCTAGGCCTTATTTCCACTACAGACTTCCGAGAAAAAAAAAAAAAAAAAAAAAAAAAAAGGAATCACATTAGATGTGAGAGAAAATATATGACTATATATATATATATATATATAAAAATATAAAAAATATATATAAAAATATAAAAAATATATAAATATATAAAAAATATATAAAAATATATAACTGGGAACTTTTAGTCTGATGAACTGCCAACTCAAATTGAGGAAAATCATGGATTTATTTTAAATGGAAAATTATGTATTTGTTTTAAAACAAATCATTGTAAAATTCATATCATTTAAAACAGCAAGATGAAAGATGATATGAAGTGCAATGGGTCTTGAAGTTAGAAGTATCTTAAAATTATAACTTACAGATACTGCCAAAAATCTGCCCAGTGAAAATTCCTGAGTAAAGACACTAGGACCTTTTACTTCAGAAAATCTAACCTCAATCTTTTTTATATTTATACTCATGAATATCTCTAATGACCTTTAGAAATATACCATAAATAATTCTGTCTTGTCACACAAATGCTAGTGATGAATATATATTTACTATGTACATGTTTGAGAAGTTGTAATTTAGCACCTACAGAATTTGGGATAAAATGCTTTGTTCTTTAATATTAGCAGATTGACGCATAGACTAACTGATACCAGGAAGAAATTGTATATTTTGCAGTGCATCAGAGAACATCAGTAGGAGGAAGTGCAGCAAGACAGTTGAGTTACAGCACTGCTTAGGCATGTAACAAGATGTCATGCGGCTAACACAGAAATCTATGATGTCTTGTGATTTCTTGAAGAAAAAGAAAAGCAGAAAAATAATTTTCTAAAAATGCTTAAATTAACAGGAAAAATGGGGAAAACACTCACCACTGAAAAAATCCAAATAAAAGTTTCCTTATTTGCCTTTTATGATTTTTCAGTTACTATTTGGTTCACTCGTTTGTTTTCTACAAATGGTACTGTATGATAGTCCGTTCCTTTCCGTCATAAGGCAAATCTGAATTACAAGATATTTTCTCTATAAGCTTTGATCAGCGGGTCTGTTACATTCTCATTATTTATCTTAAAATCTCAGATGGGAACATACGTATCTTGCTTACTATACCATATAGTACTGAGAAGACGCTCATTTCTGCAAAGCAAAAGCAAAAATAGCAAGAAGTCAAAATTAAGATGCTAAATATTCAGATAAATATAGGAAGTTTTCTGAATGAGAGTGGGGAAAAGATCCAACAGAGATCTTAGAATTGGTTCCATTGATTATAAACAAGATAAGTAGGATTCTGTTGCTTAAGAAATGTTTACTCGTTAATCTCTCTTCCTATCAGAATATTGAAGAGACTGAGGAAAACCCAGGTGCACTTTAATTCCCAGCCTCCTCAGGGAAATAATTTAATGTGTTTGTTAACCTGTGTGGATAACAGCATTTAATAAAATATTTTCAAACATTAAGATCATTACTTAGCTGAGAATGAAAAGTAGGCAGACATAGTCACATCTGCTTCTGGTAGCTTTCTGAAGGAAATTACTTATGGGAGGTCTGGAACAGGGGCACTCTCCTGAATTATATTACTGCTTACCAAATTGGGCTGTGTAGGCTACAGTTACCACTCTCTCACAGTCCTGAAGGGCTGTTGAAGTGGTCATGAACATATTTCACAGGGAACACAGAAAGGGATAAGCTATGTCTTATTGCTCCACACGTGCATCCTTTTCTCTTGCTGTCTTTGATTATTTTCCTCTTGCTGTGTGAACATCTTTCAGTTTACTTTAATGGGGTGGGTACCATTCAGTTGACAGTGCATCACTGTGTTTTCACTAACATTCCAGGTAATATTAGAAGAGTCCCATGACTATGATGCCTCATTACAGACTCACACAATCTAAGAATCACCAAGGTTGGAAAAATCCTCCAAGAATATCCAGTCCAACCATCCACCTATCACCAATATTTCCCACTAATCAGTGTCCCTCAGTACAACATCTGAATGTTTCTTGAGCACCTCCAGGGACAGTGACTCAACTACCACCCTGGGCAGCCCGTTCCTTTGCTGAACCACTCTTCTGGAGGATAAAATTTGCTCACATTCAAACTGAATCTTCCTGGTGCAACATGAAGCCATTCCCTCTAGTCTTGTTGCTAGGTATCTAGGAGAAGAGGCTGACACCCAACTCACCACTACATACTTTCAGGTATGATATTATCCTCAGAGAAATAGATTTAAGAAGCATCTAATGTATTGAACAGATATCATTTACATTCCTTCCCCTAGTCTTCCTCAACAACATATTTAAAGTCACATAGCTATATCATGAAATGCTTCTGATAACTACTTGCCTCCTTTAAATTTATCCATCTTCTTATTTATTTGTTTGTTTGTTTATTTAATGGTCATGAAACAAAATCTAGAATCTCATTAATTGTGAAAATTAGCATTTATTTACCATTTTTTCAAGCTCCTTGAAAAAATAGCACATTTTCATAACCAAAATAACATTTTAAATTTGCTTAGTCTTTATTGTAATATTTGCTGGCCAAGTTCAACAGGATTATCTTTAGTGTTGCTGAAAGAGTGTCGAAGTTCCTTAGAAGTCTTTTTCCACCTGGAGAAGGAATGTTCTCTTGTAACAATATGCTACCTTACAGCCTTCAATTTTCCAGAGAACTGTAGGTACCTTTCCTGCCAGGTTCCAGTATTTATTTGAATATGATATATTCCATGTTCATTGATTTTTCAAATAACTATTTTCTTTTGAAGTGCAAAGCTCTAATTTTTTTTCAAGAACACTTTGACTATTGTGCTCTATTTTGGTAAATCAAGCTTGAAAAGCAATTTGACAGTTAATTCTTGCCAGCAACTAGGTAAAAAGCTTGTAAATCTGAATTTTTATAGTTTTAAGATAAATAAGAATGAGTGAGTTTATAAATAACAACTGAGAGTTAAAAACAGAAGCATGATGACCTGGTCATGGACTTCATAAGTAAAATCATGCAAAAGAATCTGCAATGATGAAAGTTAGAGTACAGGGATTTTTCAGTTCTAGAAGTCTACAAGAAGTTAGAAAGGAACCTGATTACTTACCAAGTGACTAAATAAATAAATTTTTCAGCCACTAAGGCCATTCAGTGTCATACTATTTTCATAGCAGTAGGAATTTGAATCATTTGAACCATCAACTCCATTAAAAAATTGCAATTACGATTGTTTCTTTCAAGCATATATCGACTGCTGACTTCAAAGACAAAGCCACAGATATTTTAATACACAGTTCAACTTCTTTTTTTTTAAGTTTGTTTCTGATTATCCGATGGCCCATTATTCCACCTATGATATGAATTATTTAGTTTTAGTATCAAACATGTTACTGTAAGCGTACAGTCAGTGAAGTTTGAAAACATATCCTATGTGATGTATAGTGACAAGTTTTTCAGGTATTTGGGATGTTCTGAAAGACTGATAGTAGCCATTCTCAGTGGGGGTTCTTAGTGAGCTCAACTGATGTTCAGAGTTTGACAGATTAATTAGCGTCCATGACCGAGTGGTAGTTCAAACAGTATATAATACACAGGAGTTATATAAATTGGCTTAGATTTGTTCAACAACTTTGAGAGGAGTTCTCTTCCCATTGAAAGACACAGAATTGTGCTGACAGTAAACTAAGAAAGGATTTTCAGGAAGTTCCATGGTTGAGCTTAGTTATGTCCATAGCCTTCAAAAGCAGAATGTTTAAAAACGGAAATTAAAAAAATGTCTATTGAGAAGGAGCCAAAATGAGGAACAAGAAAGAAAGAACACAACATAGCAGATTTTAAAACTTCATTACTGCAAGGTAGCCAGAAATCCTAGTGATTTAGATTGCTTTAGTTGAGCCAGGACGTATACAGGTCCTGAAATTCTGATCCTGCTGAGAGTTTTATATCCTTCTATACTTCCTCTATACTTACAATCAGATACAGTATCTAGTCTTGCTTCTAAAAGGTCAATATAATAAATCTAAATAGGGTGTAACAATTTATTTAAGGCTGTAAAAATCCAGAATATTTAGGGAAGTGTATGCAAACAAAATTACACAAAACAGTCAAGCAAGGCCAAGGAAAATGTAAACCAGTAAATGAGGCTGCGAAAATGTAAATTAAAAATATTGGGGTGCCTCTCATCCAGAGAAACTGATGAATAAGACATCCAGAGTGTTTTAACAGGAAGAATATATATACATATATTTAGAATATGTTTCTAGAAGAAGAAACATAGAAGATTTCAGTTTGCCTAAAGATTTCTTTTCAAAACATGTTTCTGTTTCTATTTTCAACCCTTTCCCACATTTCTCACTATCCCACACTTCCAGCAACTAGCAGATGCATATAAGTTTATACTATTATTATGTTTTTTACTATTACCATTATTTGTACCGTTATAGTTATTATTAAGATATTTTTCTATACACTTCGGTTCAGCTTGAACCACGTTTTTTTTTTCTGTTAATTTTAGTGCAATAGTTTTTAGTAAGTTTTGAAAATGTAGATATATTGCCCTTACTACATTCACAAACTAAGAGCTTCATATCCTAAAGAAATACTTTTCAGAGCATGTAAGTACTTAGTCAGCCTCTACGTGACTTTTGAGCAGTGTTGAAGCAACTTCATAGCAGCACTCTAGTGGAATATTTCCCTATTCAATAATTTTGATCAGTGCTCACGTTGACACTTTACCTCACCAGTTTCAAGGCTGCTGTATTAATAGTACAAGATCGCACCTTAAAAATAAATAAATAAATAAATAAATAAATAATTAAATAATTTTAAAAATATATATATTTCCATGGAAGAATATGTATTTGAAAAATGGGAAACACATATATAATGTATAATTATTTTTTTAACAATTCCTTTAAAATAAACATCTATTAATAGCCAGTATATGTGGCCATTGACTTCAAAATATTGCTTCCCTGAGGGATTAGTGAATATCAAACATAGACTGGAATTAAACAAAAACATGAAATACTAGCTACAGTGAAATCAGTAGTCTGAACTCAAAGCAATTTTTATTTTTTATATATCTAATCACCAGACTGCTAATCTTGCCTCTCATGTATCTCAGATCATGCACACTGTCATCACAGAATGATAGGCAGAATGAGTTCAAATGAAGTTACAGTTGTATTACTACAAACATAATATCAGAATAATATAATAAAATCATTTTAAAACTGATAAAATGCACAACAATCTGAAACAAATTCATTTTCTCTTACAGAAATCTCATGTTTCTTGATTCAGGTAAGATCCACTTTACTGATGTTTCTATTCATTGGTTACATTGTATTGTGATCTTTGTGTTCTGCATTAGTTTCTTGCTCCCAGAGCTACAGGCTAGCTGAGAGAAAGGAGCTGTCATGACTGATAGACTTTAATCTTTTCAGAAAATGGAATAAACAAGACTAGTAATTACCACTTTGCCTTGACATATCCTAAGCAATTACCTAGGTATAGAAATGTCATTCAAAATAACAGTATTTGCTGATTTAACTGGCTTATGGTTTTAAAAGGTTAGCAGTTTCTTCGGAACTGGATACCAGAACTGGAAATAGAAAAGTCTAAGGAATTACCCACTGTTTCTTAATCTTTTCCTCCTGGTAAAATTAGTGTCATTAAGTTGTGTCTATCTGACCTTCTCTCTTATTTCTTTTTGTTTCATCTTCCTTCGAATTTAGCAATTAATTGAAAGCAGCCATAATCACTTTGCTAACAGGGTTCGATTTACCAGAGAGGATCCTATGGTTTTCTGTCGTCTTGCCCTCCAGATCTAATTAAAAAGGAGCTACGCAACACATGTCCCTCAAACCCCATAACAATGTATCTGCAGGTATATTCCCCCACAATTTGATTTAAACATTTTGTAGAATTGATCATGAGAATTCAGAGTCTGAGATTCTTATGTTTTAACAAAGATTTTATATTTCTGGTGCTTTATATTAAGGGAGAGGGAGAAAACAAAAAGATATAAAAAATGTACGAAATCTAACTGTACTAAACATGGCCAATTGAGGGAGAGAATCCTTTTCTGACTCCCATGGACAATTAACTTACAATAGAGAGTCATGTGACTTCCTTAGTTGCTCTCCACTAGAAAACATTGCTGCATTCTCAACAAACCTACACAAAATGTGTTCTAATCAGCTAATTACTGCCATGTTTCTATCTTATCTTATCCTATTCCACATGAATAGGATATAGGAACATAATGAATTTAGAAAGTAGATAATGCCACAAACATTCAAACCAACTTTTACAGTTAAACAGACAGTGACAAATTCCTCTGCGGGCTTCATACAAGTACAAAGGCTGCTCTGCTTTGTCCTTACAGGTATATTAAGTCTAACCATCTCCCTGTTTTGCTCAGATTTTTCTATGAATTGGAAAAAAAAAAAAAGAACTGTTTTTTTTTTATTATTATTAATTATTATTTATTTATTATTAATCGAATTTTTTCAATTTCTTGCTTCTTGTGGATTGGAAAATTATTTGGTTCAAGCCATATAACACTTGGGCTTTTGATATTTGTTCTTATGTGAGATTTTGACGTATTAGATCCAGTGTAAAATTCTGTAATTTGTGTCATTTTTTTATACATAGTAGCAAGAAAACACACTTATTCTTTGTTCTAAAAAAAAATGCTTTTTAAAAATTAATAAGTAGTCATTCATTTTGATTACATTTATTAATGATGTAAGAATTTGGCAATATAAAAAAGATCTTGCAATTTGGAATCCATTTTTGCCATTTTTGCATGTGTTTACACAATTGCTTTCTAAAAGTGAAAAATTTAACTATGTCAAACCCAAAATATTTAGACCAAATATCTAGAGATACCACAGAAAAGGAAGTCTTATTGGATCTCATAATTTTAATGTATTTGAGATGCAAAATTCTATGCAATTTTATGCTCTAGACACAAGGACAGATTTCATCTCAGATCAGAATATGTTCAAAAACTTTCAGTCTATTTACTTAACTTGTTTCACTATTGGCCATGACTTCAATCATTTACAATAGCTTAAATATCACAAGTGTTCTTGTGTGTGTGTTTTTTTTCCTCTCAACATAAAACAGCAGAACATCCTTTTCCGGTTTTATCAGCTTCTGCTGTCTCAGCAGATTATTTTCCTTTTGAGCAGGAAAGGATGAAGGTTTGAGTTAGAGAAGCAGAGGTCAGGGAAAAGAAACACTGCCACCTATTGAAGGTGTCAGTCCACCACCACGCTTGGATTTACTCAGCAGTGTTCAAGCTGAAGTTGCTTACTCTGAGGACTCCAGTATCACCATTGATTGTAATTAAATGTATTGATGTTGAAGGTCCCAAAGTGCTTGCTACTTATATAATGAAGAGACAAGAAAAACAACTCCTCACTTTCCTTTTCTCTGTGCTTCTTTGCTGGCTGGGGAATTCATCTTAATATGAATGTCAAAAATAAAAGGAAAAGGCATATGTAGTGATAATGTCTCAATGCTACTTCCTTCAGAAGATTCAGCATGCGAGTGTTAGAAATCTTTTTGGCACTTACATCCAAAGACATGTGTATGACCAATATGTTAACAGGCATGAGGCCATTTGGCAGATGGAAATGAGCATACTTAGCCAACAAATATATTCATCATCTAAGGAATAATATCCACCTGGGGAACAGAGAATGGAGCTCAGTTCACATGATTTCTACATTTTTGAGAAGACTAGCAGATAAAATACTCCCAGTCCAATCAGTTGAAGTATAGCATTTAGAATTTATTCCAACTCAGTGATATTTTTACTGTTTTACTTGACTTAGAAACTGGCCTTTAAGAAATAGCTAAATTAGCTAAACACTAATAGTGATAATAATAATAAATATATTGACAAACTCTCCAAAAACTGGAGAATTATTTCATTTCTAAGGACTGTTTTAGACTAGTATTGTTGGGAAGAACAGCAGTCATCATACTAAATAACATGACTTTCACTGACTTTGTAGCGTTTCATCTCAAACCCAAGCTGATTATTTCATCAGTATTTTGATCCCTATCCTTTGGGGATTTGATCAATTTATGAAATAATGCAACGATAACTAATAATATTATTATTTGTTCCTGAACTATAAATAAGCCTCGCTTCACCAGTTGCTGTTACAGCAACTCCCATTTTTTAAAATCACACATAGAAATTATTTCATCTAATTGTTCGTTCTTGAGCTATCTGATTTGTTACATATACACTCTCATCTTCACATCTGACTAGAAAGATAAAATACATCCTCAGAAAAAAAAGGAAGACCCAGTCACAAAGGTCTCTTACTCTTTCTAAAACTTAACAAAGAAACATCACGAAGAAAATTTTCTTTTTAAGAAATGTTCTGCATAATGTTCAATTTTCCTCAGCTATATTTGTACAGAAACAGATTCACTCCCAGTGAGGGTTAAAAAGCCTTCATGACTTCCATTTCTTCTCCGCATACCTAGATCTTTATCTGGGATAAATCAAGGTAAAAAAAAAAAAAAAAAGGAATCCATTTTTATCTCCTTGTTCTATACATGATTACTGTCAAGACTGACACAAGATAGTACATGAGCATCAAGGTCGGAGTACTATTCTCTTTTTAGGTGAAAAATTTCATTATTTTCAATCATTTGAATACTAATTAAAATAACATTTCATATTTCTGCATAAATCCTTGAAAACTATTTTCAACTAAAAATAGATTATTTAATTTGTCTTCAAGCTATATCGTCTCTGAGAGTCAGTATATCATTATTACATATTTAATGTTTTCTTTCATTTTGTTTTTTGTTTTGTAACCAAACGAGTTCTTCCTTTCTTTACCACTCATTATGTTACTATTATGTGTTTAACTATTTAATTTCAAATAGCCTCACTTGTCATTTATAGTATGCTTTCTATCTTTGTGGAAGATACATAGCATTCCTCTTGAAAGATTTAACATATGTGTATGTTAATGCATTGTTTCCTATCTTGTAGGGATGTAATGATAAATCCATTATATATTTACTATATATATATATATATATATATATATCTAAATCACTATGTATTTTAGCCTTCATTTTGTCTTCTGAAAATTGCAACCGTTACACAAGGACAGAAAATCTCTGTAGATTCCCAGATCTTGTGAAACTCAAAATGTGAACAGCTGTTAGCAAGTTGAGGATCTTACTTCTTCTGCACTGTATGAAAAGTGAGTCACACAATCTTCTTTACTATGAGAGTGGTGAGGTGCTGGAACAGGCTGCCCAGAGATGTTGTGGATGCGCCGTCCATGGAGGTGTTCAAGGCCAGATTGCATGGGGCCCTAGGAAGCATGATCTGCTATTAAATGGGGAGGTTGGTGGCCCTGCATGTGGCAGGGGGGTTCGAGATTCATGATCCTTGATGTCCCTTCCAGCCCTGGCCATTCTGTGATTCTGTGAAACCAGAACAGTGGTGTTCTGGAGAAGGCAGTGGTATAGGTAGACATGCTGGCTTACTGCCTGTCACAGGGACAATAAGAAATGTCTCCACAGTGTAGTGAAAGGTTTTGCTAGAGATCACTGAACCTGCTCTGAGTGAGCCAGACAGTTTTACACAGTAAAGTGATGAGCCGCTGAAAGATAATGATTTGGATCTGGGAAGTGGTACATCAGCTAATTATGCTTGCTCCTTGGTTTACACAGCTGCATTGCTCCAGGTTGGGAATGATAGCATACTGTCAGGTGTAGGCATGCCCTTGGGTATTTCTTCTGAAAATACCTAAACCCGATTTCCTTTTTTGCCATAGCCACCTAACCAATTCTTCAAAAACCATACAGCTATCAGTCTTTTCATAAGCCAGCTGGAGCAGCTGGAGGTTAAAGACCCTCAATTTGCATACAAATCAATTGTTAGCACTATATTCAAATTCAAACTGGGAGAATTTCATTTCAGTACTGATTAGCCTACTTGGAAACTGTGGCTGGTTAAACTTTGTTGGCTGTCAGATACCCACCCACCTCTCTCACTGTCCATTTTCACTGAGACATGGAGACTTTACATCAGTAAACTTCTGCTAATCACTGCATTCTACATTCAGCTTTGTCCTTGGGATGCATTTTGAGTCAGAACTGTTAACATCAGAAAGAAAATTCCTCCTCCTACTGAAAAACCTTACAAGTGAAAACATTGTTGCATCATTACTGTTGCCACAGATGTTATAATTTTAGAATAAGGTTTGAATTTCAATCACTTATCTAATATTTTCCCCTAATCAGCAGAACATACAATAAGGTATCTACATTTATATTAACATTCTATTAATGGGCCCAAACTTACACAGGTAGTTAATTATTTTGATGAATGGGAAAGAAGCATAATGTTTTTATTAACATATATTGCATTTTTGGGTAGTTGTAAGTGATCACAGTCTGAGATATTTTTTATTTTTCAGATAAATAGCAACTGTAAGATATTCAGAGGAAAACCTGTTCTCATTTACTTTAATGTTATTTAAATTTAATTTTTCTTTTTAAATTTCCTTTAACCCGATTTATTCCAATGCAACAGAAAGCAGCTTTTGACTCCTAATGTGAGTCAACAGTTCACAAGCCAATTCTGCCCAGTTTCATGACTAATGGGGCAGGGACACCCATGGACCCACACCCAGGAAAAAGGGGAGAAGGGGAAAGGGTAGGGAGATGGGGCTGAAAACCAAACAGCTGCAATGATTTGAGGAGGAAAGCTAGTTTACTAAAAATATATATTGGAATGCAAGTTAACATAATATAATGCAATACAACATAACATAACCGGAATTGAAGATGATAACTCAAAAAAAAAAATGAGAGAGTGTGTCCAAAAACCAAAGACCTTACTCTAATACTAAGGCAAGATGTCTAGCTGGGAAGAGAAGAAAGGGAAAAGGGAGCTGGGTATCATTTTAATAAGACTCTAAAAACAGAGTATAAATACCTTAAAATCACAATGGTAATTATTCTGATTTACTTGTAAGGGAATATAAAATAATAATCAGGGTATCAGTGAATTTAAGTGTTAAGGCTTGATAAATGATTTAGAACACTTATTACTATCACAAAACAGGTGTGCATCCTGTTGGATGGTCCATTTGGTCTCAATGGTCCAATTTCTCTCAATGTCTGAAGTTCCATTCCAGTTGGTATTTGCAACTATTGTCTATAGTCAGTAATGTAGAACTGAGAAGCTACCCAAATAATCTTGGAGCAACATTTACATGTCTGTTATGGCACGAGTTTAAGTCCCCACCAATAAAGGACCAACTAGACCATATTCATCTGTTGATGCAGCTATGTTGGTTCTGTAGCAAACCTTTTGTTACTGATTCAAGGATACTGGGAGTACCACAGCACATAAAAATGCAAGAATAGAAGGTGCTTGAGTAACTCTACCAGAACTGAGAGGCTGGTGTGTTCTCTACAGTACTGAGGTGACAGATCAGAGATAGGTAAACTTCAGGAAAGCCTTTGAATGTGTCATGTTAGGCTTAGTCTACTCAGTTAATTATTAGAAGCGAATGTTTTCAGGCAATGGAACATGACTGCATTATCAGAATAGTTGTACAGTAATCTCCTAAATATATCTGCACTAATTTAATATAAAGAGAGATGTAAATCTCTGTATATGTTTGTACATACCATCAGAGGTGAAATTACATACTTATATATTAATAAATCAGTTTCTTACACCCAGTTTAAACTAACTGTACATCAAATTTCATGGCCAAAAATGTATGTTCCATTAATTCTGAAAACAATAGCAATAGTATGCTGGTCACTACAGCATTTTTCTTCTTCAGGTTAGGGTTTTTAATCTTTGTTAAAGATCCATCAGCTGCATCTCCAATACCTCTTACCTTCAGTACAAGGTACAGTGAAGGATATCAGAAAACTGTCTCTCATTATAACTGTATGTTGCTGAGAAAAATCTGGCCCAAGACCTGACCTTTAAGTAATTATATTTCATGCTCAAGAATCAGAGCATTCCTACCCATCTGCGTGTTGCTTTGTTCTTCCAATATATAACTCTTTCAGGTTTCTTTCCACTAAGGAGTGCCAGAATTCAAAGAGCACTAATTCTCCAAGGAATTATAAGTACATGTGTACTAGTGTGTCAAGACTGCCCAGACAGAATGCACAACATAATGGCTTGATGACTTTTCATCACCCTGTCTTGGCATATTGTCCCAAAGTTGCAGTGGCCCAGCTTAGTAGTGTTCTTTGTTAAAGTGTTACCATGTATCTCCAGTCCTCTTCTATTGCCTATGGTGGTGGATTTTTTTGGTGTACAATTTTATAAATACACGTATGTTTTACAGAATTTTTTGTTGAGCTTGGGAAATTAGAAGAAAAGCAATTAAATCTTAAGAGGAAAACTTGACTGTGTAGCACCAGAGCATAATTTCTGACACCAAGTTCATTTTGAATTTGCACGGAAATCCATACAGCTATAATACTTCCTTTGTTTTCTCCATAGTGTGTTTTAAAGAGGCTGTGTATGACAGATCTGAAAAGCATTCTGTTCTCCAAACTGAAGCAAAGGATGTACTCATAAAGGAGGATACTTACTCATATCAGCTCAATTAATTCATGAACATGTCACATGCTTTTTTACATCCCCATGAATAACTTGTTACTTAGACTTTGTCAAGCATTCTGAAGCCTGGACTGACTTCTCAGAAAGGTTATCAGGTCTACTCACACTATTTGCATCATCTTGATCAGCATTCCCTTCATCATCAGCCTAAGACATTTGCAATGACTCCTTTCTGCATGTTAGAAAAATATCAGATTTCATTTTCATGAACAGGTAAGAAAACTGTTAATTACTGTTTCAAGAGAGCCACTTCATTCTTGTCTCTTTCTTTTCAGCTGCTCCTCCAAACTTTTTCTAGTAATATACTGCTTTCTAATCTCATCACATCCCATAAGATTATCCTGGAAACATCTTTCCTAGTATCATGCAAAGTAGTTATGACATATGTAAACAATAAATCAGAGACCTGATTAGACCTGTTTGCTAAGTGATTTATTTAAAGCCACTTGGAGGGTGAGTGACACTGCTAGAGCTAGACATATTATTGTACCTAATGGAAGGCAAAATGTCAGCTCTCTCTGCTGCCTTTCAAACCCCCTTATTCCTTCTCAATTTTCTGCGATGTACCTTTTATTCTCCTTCAGAATAATACATATGTTAAATCAGAATTGTCTCTCTTTCTCTTTGTGGGAAAAATTGTTGGTTTTGTTTTGTAAAACATTAATCCAGCAGAATTTTGTCTGACATGAAATGAACAAATAACATTAGCAAAAAAAGAGCGCTAAGAATTACTTAATTTAGAGTACACACCAGTAGTGTGGAAGGAAGCAGTAATTTCCCAGCTTTTTGTAAAGCATACAACTTTTAGTTAAAGCTATTGTAGCCAAGTGAAAGGGCAGGGGAAATCACAAAAAAGCTGAAGTCTACTGGGTAGAAACTGCAGTCCTCTACAGATGGGCTTGCTTAGTTTTTAACATGAAGTTAGGTGATTGCTACTGTGACAAATGGGAATTAAATGATTTAGGTTAGCAATTCACAGAGCAAAGCAGGCAGCTGATGCTACTGCCGCCTAGTCTACCTTTGTGTAGAAAAACATTTGTAGATTATGACTTTGTCATTATGATGTAGAGGACAAGTGAATTCTGCCAATTATTACCATTGCTGTCAGAATGTTTGTTGTTTTTATTTTTTTTTTAATTAATTCTTAACATCTCATTCAGTATATAAGTATTGGGTTGTGAGTGCTACAGATATACAGGAAAACATTACCCTGAACCAAAAAGATTTCATTCTTATTCTTAGGTTAAGAGAATATGACTTGGGACTTCATTTCTCTCTGACAGTGCAGTTTCTACTTGCTCTGCAGTTGCACTATGTTTATAAGACATAATCCACATTTAAAGTCTGATCTCCACCATTCAGCCTCCTCATTAAAAAGCAAAGTGCAAAACAGATTAAGTGCTATAATTAAATGAGGGTACCGTAAGTGATGAAATTCTAAAGAGATGGAAAGATCAGATTACTCTTTTTCCTTAAGAGTAATCTTAAGGAAAGAGTAAGTTTCCTTTTTCCTAATTCCTAAGAATTTCCTTAATTCTTTTTATTTAGTTGGCTTTTTTGTTGTTGTTTGCTTATTACTCTCAAACTGTTTATAGATATTTATACATAAATTAACAGGAAAACGAAATAAAGGTCTGTACATCTTTGGTGATAGAAAAGTAAGATAAGATCTTTATTACTGTGCTTACGTAGCATTGAAGGATGACCCCAAGCGACCTTAACAAGCTGTTCAAATTAAGTGCATATTATAAAAATGAATCTTACAAATTTTATTTATAATTAAATGTAGAAGACAAAGGAATAATAGCTATTTGGGCTATTTAAATATCTATTTATTAATATTTAAGACTCCACATTTTACCGTCTTACAATACTAGCATTTTTGCTATTATTAATTATTCTTTTTCATTTTATAATCCTAAAACTACAGAAGGTTTTACAAGTATTTCAAAACTAGGTTATTCATACATTAACACAAATGATAATTGCTTAACCTGCATTCAGGATTAACTCAAACAACATGCTAAAGTAAAGGAAAAAGTAAGTACATCATTTTACTGTTGTAGTAACCCATGGAGCTATGTATTTTAGATGGTCTCATTTCTGTAGTATCCGAACAAATTAATGTAGCTGTGGTGCAAAGAGGATAAATAAATATTCAAGTTCAAATAAGACACTGAAGAACTGGCAAGGAATGGGTTCTACCATCTGAACCCTGAAGTACATCATTTCACCAAGTACCACTGACAGACAATAATTGTACTGTAAAAACTGAAAGTAGATTTTAGTTCTAATTGTCTAACTCCTATCCACTGGCAAAATGAAAAACTCAGCTGCTGAAAAATAGCAAGCCCTTTTTTTCCCCTCACACATTAAAATATCTGAAGAGATTTTTCATGACTGAAAAACTCTATGGAGAGTCAGCTGGACTCGGGATGGACCCATTTGATAAAATTAGCCACTGAAGACTTGATATACTTCATAGCAGTACTAGCCTGCTACGAAACATATCTCTTTTAAAACTATCCTCTGGTGGAACATGGGGTAAATATTATTTGCGTGCTTGTAGTGGAATTATGTTTTGTTTCCTCACAATTACACTTCTAAGAGATCTTCTCAAACACTTAATAGAAAATGTCAACATGTATCATGTCTCTCCCTCTTTGAGACTTCAGGCTACAGGTCGCCTTTTTTGATAAATCCAGGAAATTATTACTGTGCTCCTTTCGCAGTTTTTATATGAAAAGAAAAACGTCATAAATCATCTGAAAATCAACATACAAGTCATTTCCATTTAAATGCAAACAGAAGTTTTCCTCTTCTAATTCCGTTGATCCTTGATTCTGTTCCAAAGTGTATGAAGAACTTTGTCTGTCTGATAAGGAAATAAGTTAGTAGAAGTATGTGTTAGTAGTTAGTATGTGATTGAACCCCACATTAAGACACATAGGTATGTAAGTGTAAAGTAAAATATGCACTTTTTTATTTAATGAGATCTAAAGAATAAAGGCAAAGCAGCTTAGGCAGCCAATACGGTTTATCACATAACAGATATTTATGGTATGGTTAGCAGAATAAATCTGTTAGGCAACACCACTGATAGTGACAGCTAGCTCTGTTAATCATAGCGATAGGTCTGTGACCTCAGTCACATGTACAACTTGAGCACCGAATCTCAGATATTTGCCCAGAATTTACCCTCTGAGTGTAGCCCTTCTGGTGACTGCATTGAAACATACCAAAAAACTTTAACGTTTTTGGAAATTTCCTTTTATAAAACCTGGGAGTACCTTGAGTACCACTCTACCATCTTGAATAAAATATGATGTATTTCATTTTTTCTCTGACAATACATTTTCATAGGATTAATTTAAGTTCCCCTCTATCGGATCTAATCAGATATGTTCTCATCATTACTTACTTTAGGAGAAGATGCCAGAACAGCAAGGAAAAATATCAGTTCACTAGATTAAAAAATGAGTGACTGCTGCAGACCTTTCAGCTTTTTCATTTTACTCTTTTAAGTCCCATACACAAAAGTTTCTTTGTTTTGAGTTTGTCAATGGAAATAGAAGAAATTATCCATCGTGACGAATGACCCAGTAACTTGGAAGTTCAATTTCATGTAGAAACAATGCATTTCTAAAATAAAATAGATCATATGAGCAAAATCTATGCATATTGCACAAAAAGAAAATAGTAAACAAGCGAATGCTAACAAATCTGAGTAATGTATGTACAATGGAATGATTTTTTCTAATTCATTCAGTTTTACAATTCCTTTGAAGTATATCTCCAAAATACTAATATCAAAATACACTAGTAGACTGCTAGTTATAAATATCTGCTGTTGTGCAGTATAAAACTCCACTCAAAACAAATGAAAAGCACAGAAATTCAATGATAAGCAGGGTTCTTTTCAAATATACTTGGTCTGGATCTGCTGCTTTTGGTTAAAGCAAAAAAATGCCAGCTATTTTTATTGGTACTTAATTTTTTACCTTAAAATTCAATCACAAGTTTGAAAATATTGTTTTGTGATGTATTCTCCATTTGATAAGTATTGATATTTTCCTAGAAGAAATATTTAGCCTTCACTGTGGAGTTTGTTGTTATCCAAGTACCTTGTAGATAGACCACTTGCTCATGATAGAAGGGTTTATAACTTCTTTATTTCCATTTCTCAATAGCTAGAGTCTACCAAATGTACTAAACTCTCTGTTAGTGCACTGACTGGTAAAATGGTATTTTAATTATGCTCAAATCTTCAGAGTGTCTTGTTCTGATGACTGTACTAAGTAAGAAATCAAGAAGATAAACATGGTAAGAAAGTTATTCATTTAGATGTTGATTTATTTTACTGTTCAGTGAGTTTCTTGATTAATGTTTTTTGAGGAACAAGAAGAAATCCTTTCTTTTTTAGAATTTAGAAACCTTTTTACTCTATTTATTTTTGTCCTGAATAGTGTATCAAATTCCAATGCAAATGTTCCTTTCAAAATATATATTGTAAATGAGATTGGAAGATTTGATGAAATACCATACAAAAGAACTTTTATATTTAACATTTCAGGAACAAAACTGAAAAATGATATCAAACAGAACTAAAATTCCTATAAATTTGAAAATTCCTCAATTGAAATTGGGGCTCATAATTCATTATATATAATCATATATATTCTGACTCTGTTGTGTAATCAATGGATATCAAGATGTTATAATCACAATATAATCAAGAGAGTTAGGCAAAGTAGACAACGATAAGAAAAAGAGAATAAGTGGAAGAACTTACCCTTCGGCTGGGCTCACCACAAAACACCAAGAGAGGTGATCTCCAAAAGAGATCCTTCCCCTCTGGTAGCCGGCTCTTAAATAGGTCTAGGAGAATTGCCTTCACCTGTTCTCCTCTGGCTGACTCATGGCTCGCCTCAGGTGATCAATCAGGTTCAGGCCGTGACTCAGCAGTTCCCATACACTCTGTAAAGAACACAAAATTATCTTTTTTAATTTTTCTTGAAAAAAATAAAGAAAAACATGGAATGAATTGTGGAAGTTTGAAGATCAGGAGAATTTTACAAATGTTTTATATATATGTTTTAATATATGTATACATATACACAAAATTATTTATATATCAATGATAATCAGGTATTTAGGATTATGAAGGCATGGAATATTTTTTTTACCAGCACTGTTGGACTTATGGAAAGATTTTCTGAATAATTAAGTTCAACTTATATTTTAAGCTCCCAGATGCTATTGACTCTTATCCTTAGAAACAAGAGCTTAGTTTCCTTATCAGACATAAAACTTGTCTGCAAGGTAAAAGAGTTGATTGTCATAGAAATGTCATTATAAAGGAACAATCATGAAAACAATTACCAATCTGGAAAAAAGTTATTTTAAAATAAAGTGTCCACAAAAGAGTAGTTCTAGCCATAAGTGGAAGCAAGTTTTGGGGATCTTAAGCTAACAAATACTTCTGTAAAAGGCTGCAAATTCAGTGCTTTAGTAAAGCTGAAAATAATCCCACAATAACAAAAGCAACATGAAGAGAAATGAGTAGAAATGCTACATATCAAAGAGCTTACATTAAACTTTTCAAGACCCATGACAAAAATTATTTAAATTCATGACATTTCATGTTTTTATTGTCACAAAAGCTTTATTCTATTGACACAGCAAAATCTCTTTTCCTATCTCCAGAAAGTAACAGCTGCAACAAAACAACCCAACTTGCAGTCAAATGGGACTGCATTTTTATGATTATTTTTCTGCCCAACTTACTTACTTACACAACCATGACACATTTGAAAACCAGTATTTGGTTTAGCCTAACTCTAACAATCCATTCTTTTAAAATCAGAACAAATTTGAAAGAAAGTTAATCAGAAGAGGTAGATATTTATAGTCTTATTAAACCACATGGTTTCCTCTGAACCCTCTGTAAAGATTCAGGTAGACTGCTCTGGCTGTGCTGCTAAGCAAACACCATCTGTGTTATAGAGTGTGCCAAAAGCATCCATGTAGAATGTGAAATGAGTCTGCTGGCAAGTATTTTCAGTATTTCATATCCTAGTAAACTACATAACTGCATCTGCTTCAAAGCTGTTTTTTTTTTTTTTGTTTTTTTTTTTTTTTTTTTGTTGTTGTTTTTGTTTAACATTCTTTTTGGGGGGAGTAGGTGATGTGGGGAGGAATGGAGCAAGGACCTAGTTGTACTGAAGCAAAATGAGACTGTTCTGTTGAAAAATTTCTGGTAACGAAGTATGGAAAATTCCAGATGCTCTCCTCAGTTTTCTGGATATGCTGAATCAGAGCACTCTTTTCAAGCAATATCCAGCAGCAACTACGTGCCATGTATGAATCAATAATTCTCATCTATAACCCATTAAAATGGCCGTGAAATGCAGAGGGAGTCCCAATGCACTTTCTGTACTTTCTAATAGGCTAAACAGGGACCTAAATCTTATTTTATAGTTGATACTGAACTGAATAAAATAAGAATTCTGCAATTTTTAATTCTGTTTTTTTCACCATATCTAACCATAGTATGCATACAATTGTGCTTTTATTTATTGTTAAGTAAACACAAAAACACACCAGCGTGCATCACAGAGTAATTCACCTTCCATTCTGCTTGCAATTAAAGTGGATGTCAAGGCAGAATGACACAAATAAAATAATGTTGTCATACTACACTGGGTGCTGGTAATACCATTTTAGAATGGAGATGTATGATATGGAAAGATATGCAGTATATCTTTAAAGCAGAAATTCCTTTTTTTATCCTCTTCAGGTTATTAAGATATTTGGCTCATTTCTTCTCTGCAACCCTATGTGATATGACAATCAAGCTGAACTGATTGGAAGATAATGAAGGTGAAGTGGAAAGGAAATCCAGGTGAACAATTCAAAATACCAGCTCATTTCACAAGTAGTTTGATAGAAACCGAATCAAATAGCCGTGGGGAGAAGGGAAAATAGGTGTACGATGAAATCCTAAAGAACTTCGGCAAAAATGAGAAGAGATTAACACTAGGTTTAAATAGATGTTGTAGACTTAACATTAAACATTTCACATGTTAATTTTCATTATCATCTGAAAAGGATTACCAGAGGATGACTAGAGTAGAATAGACCAAGGATGTTATTTAAGTAGGTGGACCAGGGAAACACCTATTTTCTTATGTGTGTGAAACAGAAGAGTTTCCTAAGATTGGCAAGTAAGCTCTGACAGATTGGGCAGAATCTCTGATTGAAGAGATCCCAGTAAGAGATATTTATCTTTACAGGAGTAAATTAATTTTATTAAATTTGTAAAACCTGATGATACAGAACAGTATGTGTTTAAGTATCTAATTCTACATGAAAATTATTTATTATCCTGGCATTTGTAACTTTCCCTACAGTTCATGAAAAACACAACACAAATCTAAATCCTTCACTTTTTAAATAATCTGTAACTAGCCCAGCAGTGACCAATAATATTATAAACTCTATTTTTTGCAGTGTTGATACATATAGAGGAAAGATTGCAGAAACGTGTTATAAACCAAACTGTTTAAAGCTTTATTACTTATGTAATACTTGATGTACAACTGGTAAAATATACTCTTGCACAAAGACTTAATGCTGAAATAAAATGAGCAGAAAACTAAAATCAGGAAGCTATTTCTGTATGTTGCATTAACTGAATTGTAAAGTTCTTATTCCTTGTAAGAAATGATGTAAAATCATTAAAATTCTCTTTTTGCCTTAACAAAATCATATTTCCTTCCAAACGAACATTCTCATATGTAGACTTCTGATGTATATTAAGAACATATGTATAAGTTAATGTATGGTGTATATATATACACACACACACACACGTACACACATTGCTCCAAAAGTAATGCCTCCTATTTTACTACATAGGCTTGCAGTGTCAGAGGCAGATGTCAGTGGTATGTCAAAAGCTCGAACACTCCTGCCAATATCCCAACACATTGTTGCTGTACAACCGATAACAGCAGAGGGGCAGTCTGACAAACTGATATCAGACATAGGCATGCACATTCAGAAAGATATCTTACCCATTGATATTCACTGATTCTTGCTGAAAGCTTATGAACAAAGGGTGGATGTGAACAGAGTAGGTGGTGTGTTTCAGCAGTGATGACAGTGATGTAAGAGACAAGCTACCTACTGGACAATCACACACAGACATTACATAACAGAAAAGTGCCCTGTTCAGCACAGGCACACAAATCAGCTAATGGTCGTGACTATGTTGATAAGTAGTATTTTGTAGAGTTTGCTCTACCAAATAGTGTTATTCTGGTCTTTGTTGCATTTTCTACATAAATAAATGTAAGGCATTAGTT
The DNA here is from genome assembly GCF_951394365.1 of Tetrao urogallus. NCBI lineage: Eukaryota > Metazoa > Chordata > Aves > Galliformes > Phasianidae > Tetrao > Tetrao urogallus. The sequence continues at coordinate 42,203,745 of NC_136819.1, read as the reverse complement.
TCAGAGCAAGCTTCACATATTAACATTTTACAATGGCTCTTTCCACACCATTCACTGTATAACTCCTATTAAAAATGAAAGGAGCAAATGATACAAAACATTACTAAATTGACATATTTTTAAAGCGAACCTTTTGTAAAACGAACCTTTGTTAGTTCATACACAAAGTGGTAATCATTAATTTTCTTATTTTAAAGAAAGAGGAGTGTTATGGTATTTTGAATACCACTAAGTTTGTATAAAATGTGCTAGTAGCCTCTGGGCTGGGAAACACTTAAATGTGTCAAAGTAAACATAACTCATACTAAAATAAAATATTTTCTGTAATAACCTCTGTTCTGACACATTTTGCTTTGCCACCTGCTTTACGAATGTATTCCGTGTGAGCTCAGCATTCACTATTAGTGGTAGCGATTCAAAAAGTAAAATGCTTAGCTCTAAATTGCAATTGATTGTCATTGTAGAGAGGGAAAATAAAATATCGTATGGCTGTACCAGCTATAAATTCTTGTTAGCAGATGCTCTAGTATAAAAGTATAAATGTAAAGTGGAGCATTGAAGTAATTTCTTGAAGTGGAATAAGTACTTGACATGCCAGTGCAGTTGTCTGGAACTTGGTTAAAATATTATCCATCTTCTTCCTTAACTGAAGATTTGATGTATTCCTGCAAATGAGATACACTTGCAATTATTTTTTTTTAAGGCAATATGATCTTGACTCAAAATCATCACATTCACATCACTGAAAATAAGTGTCTTGGGCCCAAAGGACACTTGTCATAAAAAAAAATCTGCACATCTCTATAGTCCCTCTATTCCTTGGGTAGTAACAGGTAACAGTGATTTTCACTCCGGATATCCAAAACTGAGAGCTAAAAAAAAAAAAAAAAAAAAAAAAGACAAAGAAAAAGCTATGCAACATTTAGAGATTTATGCTTTAGAGGTGTTTTCTCTAAACAAAGTTTTCTTTCTTCCCCCAGGTACCCATTTTATCTAATTACTAGACCTGGATTCTAGATTCCTTTAAAATATTCTACTACAAAATTACAGTAACATCACAACTGCTTTTCCTCCTGATATCTTGCAGGCAGGGACTTTTTTCCCTTCAAGTCATTTTATCTGTTGTCCTGGTTCTACAATTATTCCACATCATGATGTCATTCAGCAGGCTGTTGAGTGCTGAGGCATAGTGCACTATGGAGTTGCACATCCTATGTTCTGCAATTCTTCCAGTCTCAGTTATTCTTACTCAAGTTTCAGCTCTCCAAGAGGAAGGTACACTGAGAAGGGGCAGACTACAGTTCCCAGGAGTCTTCAGTACTTCCTATATGGTCTCCAATTCCCAGTGATGGGGTGAACTGGCTCGCTCCTTGTTTCCAGTACTGCAGTGAGTACCACATAGTCAGAACTCACTCTTCCATTTGTTTATTACCTATAATTCCTTTTAATATCATTTTTAGTGAAGTCATCTCTGCTTAATTTAATTGGGTCCTTTTCTTTCTTTTTTTTTTTTTCCTGAAAAGGGACAGGAGGGTTAAAGGGTCCAGGGTGGTCTCCTTCCCCTCCCATCATGCATCAAAATGCAAATGCCTAATACATAGTATGATTTAATAAGTTTTCCAACAGTCCACCCCTTACCTGCTGCTGTTCAGTCAAGTATCTAACAACTTCCCCACTCTAGGGTGTAGCATGAACAATAATTGTATCAATTTTCTAGTCTCAAAATTATCACGTATTTAATCCTCACTGCTCTTTGAAATGATATTCTTTCCACACTGTTGTCATCTCACTAATAATACTAACTTATCAGAAATGTCCATTTACTCTTAGATTTCAATTTACTTCATATAGTGAAGTTCCATTTAAATCCAGGAAAAGCAGGAGCATGGAGAAACAAAGTGAAATACATACTGTTCCCATTCCTCTTTTGGCATCTTCATGTGTTACATACTGTAGTATGTACAGCCTGGGAATGTAAGCAAGAAGTGAGATAGAGATTGTTGGTCCCTTAGCTAGAGGTTGGGTTATGTTTATGCTTGTGCCTTGCTGCAGTTTGCAGCTGCTAGTGTCATTACTAAATTTATCTAAATCAAGCATAGGAAAGACATTTTAATTGTGACAACAGTTTTCTAAATATGAGTTTGAGATCACAGCTTTACTCATAAGTGGCAAAACCATGAGTGAATTATGCAGGTTTTCCCAGCAGGCCTTTAACACAATTACACCACCTCACATTGCAAGCAATCTTAATGTGCCGCATACGTTACAGGAAAAAAGGAGCTATTTTATAATTTTTTTAAGAGTTTTAAAGTATATATTATTGAAACCACATCTTTATTTCCCACCTGTGAAGACAAGAGTTTTACTTATTAAAAGAACCTGAAAGGGATGCATTTCAACACTTTAGAATGTCTAGTGTCTTAAAGAAATCTGTGAGTTTGAAATCCAGACTTGTGAAATATCGATACTATATTCAGGGACTACTTTCCAATCAGGAAAACATACCACAGCTTCCAGCAATATAAGGAAACTATCTCAATCTTCATGATTTATACTGACCTGAACAATAAAATCTAAGAGTGATTCATGATCAGTTCAGTGTTTTCTTTCCTTTCTGAGACATGTTTGAGCATAACATTTTCCAAATAAATGGAAGATTTTTTTCCCAACTCACCAATAGCACATACTCATTGCAATAGTAATGGTGTTGATTGCTAAGCACCATTTTTAATAATGAGAGAAATTGTCAAGCTTTCTAAACTGAAGATCCTCTTCACTTCCCACTCGTTCTAACCAATATTTGTAACTTCTGACATTTCCTGTTTAGCTGTAAGGTAAGCTGCTTTTTTCTTTACAGAGTTGTGTTTTTTTCTTTTATCTTTGCAACATAGGTCCATCAGTTAATAGAGATTGGACATATTTTCTTTTAATGATGGCATTTGACAAAGGTAAAGTCCCTTGTGAGACCTCATAAATGCTAATGAATCACTTCTACTCCTATGCAGCACTTTTTGATTTGATTCTGTAACTGAACTATGAGAGAATGTAACTTGGACTCCAGTTGCTTCTTACTCTCAGACATTTTTAAGTAATACAGTTTTATTCTTTTACAAAGCTTGATTTGCTGTAAGATATGACAGTGGCATCCTCTTACAGAAATCATTTCACTAGGCTGTAATGAGTGGCTTGGCTACTTTTGACATTGTCTATGCCAGCTTCTATACTTTGATGAGATCAGAAAGGTGGTGGTGTTTGGAACGTGGTTGCACGCACATGCTGTCAGTTGGCACAGTATGAGTTTGTTGTCACCATGAAGCATAGTTCTAGCATAACAGGTATATTTTCCTATAAAACATTATGACCCGTCTTGAGACTTTAAAGTTTTTCCAAAACATGTATTATTTTCTCCCATTATTATGAGACTTTCTTTTCAAGAATTCAAAGTAAATATAGTTGCACAAACTGAAGCACTCTTTGATCATTTTATTGCCATATACCATTTATTGGCATTAATTTACTACATAAAAAACTACATAAGAATTATTTTCATATTATCTGCAAGTCAGTTTTGAAGTTCAGTAGGAAGCAGATATAACGGACAGGAAATAGATATCACAAAGTCTGCTCAACATAGCATATTTTCTCATTTGTTCATGAAAACAATGAAAGTAGAGGTGAAAATAGAGGTGAAAATAGAGGTGACTCTAAATTCTTTCAATCTGAGCTTTACAAAGAAGACAAGTTTTGACAGAGTTTGCTGTGATTATTTCAGAGTAGACAATAAAAGAATCTAGAAAAGTCCTAAGTGATTCAGGTTTTGCATCAATACAAAGTGCTCAGATTTTTCATGTTTGCATATGAATAAGAACGTTAACTCCCAAATACACAAATCTGAAGTTATCCCTGCTCTGTGTCTATTGCCATATAACTAGCAATTGCTGAGGATAAGTATAATATGACATCAAAATCTTGAAAAGCATATACAGTAAAAACTATGTACTAGTTCTGGTACCTTATCTTACCTGTTCAGTTGCAGTATTTTATATGCTACAGCTTATTAGAAAATGATGATTGAGGTCCACATTAGTGTGGGCCACAGTACATATGTAAAAGTACATACCTTGATTGTAGAATCTGTAGGAAATAAATAAGCTACCAGAACAAAGAGACAATAATTCTGTGAAGAGTTATTAAGCATTATATGTAACAAGTGTGTATATTGTATGTCCTGCAGGTAAATTATTAAAACTTTGCTTCCTTTAGAGTAATACAAATTCAGGCCTTGCACTGCAGGAATGTAGGTTCCCAGGGTATACGACTAACGTGGGATGTTCCATAAATAAGAGTGAAAACAAAATCTGCAAAATCGTCTACTTCCTAGGCAGTGAGGATCTTGGAAATCAAGTGTGGGAATTGCAGAGACAGAGAGGGAAAACTGGAGTAGCTAGAACAGTCATTAAAAACAAACAGAAAACCACCAGAATTTGATTCTATGCATATTCTTCTCAAAATATGTATTTTTCCCTCCAACACTGCATATAAGTGTCCAATAATGGTCCTAGTGATGCTGATCAAATAAGCGTAAGGGGTTCTGAATTTTTACTTTGAGTCAGAATTTGATCCCAAGTTGAGAAGACTCAACCAAATCAATAACTTCGAGTCTATGCTTGAAAATATGTTTTCTTTGTAATAAAAAGCCTTAACTAACAAAATGAAAACCAGCTCTGCTCCTCAATTTAACAATCTCCCTCACCATCCAGAATGGAGAAGAAGACATCAACATGCATGATATGAAGGATGAAAGAAATTATAATACTTCATGTAGGAGGGAGAAAATAATGGGAAAATTATCTGTAACATATCACTGAGAATTGCATTCCATACATTATGAATGAGTCACTGAAAATGTATCTGTAAATTACCTAAATGTTAAGTTTCCTTGGTTCTCTATACTGTAAAATTTCAGTGAAATTTGTGAATAAAGGACAAAAATAAAAATGAAACTCATTTTATTTTAAATGATTAGTGATGCATAGCTGTGAGAATCCTTCTTTGTTTTTTGGCTCAAAGCTTGCTTCCTGAGGTATTTCTTGTGATAAGACTCTGATTGATTTGTTGAGGAGGCAACTAATGGGTGCTAACCGTGTGACAGTGGATATCGCTTTGGGAACATTTGAAAGCCCCTTCCTCCAGAGCTGCTTGCTCTGTAGAAGAGCAGATGAGAGTGCTCAGGAGTGTTTACTGCTTACTGGCGGAAGATCTGGCCTGTGACTAAACAGCTCCAGCTAGTTGTGGGAAAATTGGGGAACGATACCATCGTGTTCTGTGAGAAACAGGATGCAGATGGGCATCCCTGCTCCCTCTTATCTGCTGGCAAGGCCCGGAAGATGGGAACAAAGGAGTGTCTGCTGAGATCCCAGAGCCAGAATCTGCCACTGAAAGGAGAGCTGACTCAACCACTTTGGATTTGAGCTGTCACTCCAAAGACAGCTGACTCGACCACTCTGAAACTATTGAAAAGGGGCCATCATCACCATGGTCGTCTTGTCGTCGTGCTTCTCGTCGTCGTTGTCAACAGAACAACTCTGCCTGACGACCCACCGCTACTGAAGATCAAAGACTGAACTACGGACCACACTGGATCCATGGTGGTGACTATCTCCCTCTTGCTGCCTATAAAGACTCCTTGCTTCTTCTCTTCTATCTTTTCTATCGCCCTCCTTCCCTTCCCCATTACCCTAATTCATAATAGTGTCCGTCCTCCCCTTCCCCATTTCCCTGATTAAGATTTGTAATAAACTGGTCGGACCAACATTTGAACCGTTGCTTCTTAATCTCACGCCGGGTATATAGATAATAAAAGAACCTCCTCTCCCTCCTATAAATTGGAGCGAGACAATAGCAGATGTATAAACAATTGGCATGTGTATGTGCAATTCTTTTGTAAAATACACATATGATGAGCTAATGCATTGAAGAAAGTTAATGCAGGTTGGGAGCAGTCTACAATTTCAAGACATGAAAATAAAGCTCAATAATTACAATTGAATTTTCAATTTTACTTTTTTTGAGATTCTATTTTATTAAGGAATGGGAAAGCTGGCAGCTATTATGAATTAGGGTGATGAGGAAGGGAAAGTGGGCGAAAGCAAAGATAGGAAAGGAGCAAGAATTATGTAAAGCAGGCGTAGTCACCACCAAGATCCAACAGTGCCTTGTTGCATAACATTCCAATTGTTCAAGGCAATACAAGAGCAAAAGTGCAGGGGAGAGCAGCAGCAGAGTGGCTGGCCCAAGGCAGCAAACAGGTACAGCAACTGCAAGTCCAGGAGAAACAGGCAGGTCTCAGATAGCTGACCCAGGAGACTCCATCAGCAGGCAGGTATAACATCACAAGGAATCTGATGTCAAACTCAACCCTTTTAGTTGTAGGTTCCTTTTTTATCCTTCCTCTTCTGCCAACTTGGCATTTCTAGGCACTTTGGTAAAAGTCATGTGCAGATATTCCTGGGCTCCAGGGTATGGCTATTTCCCTTGAGATGAACACACACAGAAGATAGCTTTTTGGCCATTAAGCTACTACTTATCTCTTGCTGCCCATGACCTGCAGATCTTCAGACAAAATATTTCTTCAACTTTAACCAGGACTTGCCCAGACTTGTCCATCTGTGCTCCTCAGCAAGCTTTGAGACAAAGGTGCAAAAAGAATAATCTCCTATTATCTCCCTAAATTAAATTTAACAGAGAAATACTTAAAAAACCAAAGACCTCCCAAAGATTTCCCTAAACACCCTGGTATCTCTTGAATATGAAGCTGAAGCATACCTTGGAGTAAAAAAGGCTTTTTATACTAACAACAGAGCACCTCCAATATTTGTTTTTGAAAAACACATGCAAAATCTTGGGATTTCAGAGCTGTGAAATGTTGATGTCACTTGCTCTCAAAAACCACACGTAACAGGAATGGCTGAGTCTGAGCACCCTTTATTCTCTTTCTACACAAGATATATACATTGTTTCTCCTGAAACAGTTATGTTGTGTAATTTCCTGAACAGGTGCAGTACAAGTATTCATATGCTTTGTAAAATGGTGAACACCATGCTTATATCATAAGAGAAAGGAGGAGGTGATGACAGAAAGCTGCCTTGAAGATCTGTCTCCATGCTGTCCTCTTCAGTACTCTTCCAGACCAGCAGTTCTACAAAGATATGCTTCATTAAATTGAACACAACATTGCAACTCATAGTATAGAATATTAAAGGCTTCAAAACAGAGATTGAACTTAACCTGTTTCAGATGTGCACTTCCAGTTTGGAATGATGGTACTATCAGCCCAAGGTTCAAATTCTCAGCAAGAGTAGTTTCATTTACAATTACATTTACATCTAAGTGTTTTTTTTCTAGTTTAGAATCAGTCCCCATTTTCAAGCTCTTGAAACTCATGTTCTGCGGTTGTTATCATATCTTCCATGAAAGCAGATCAAGACAACCATCTAATGAAGTGTCTTAATTTGTAGCGACATCTCTACCTAAAACTCTAATATGTACCAGCTTTTGTATTTTTTAAAAGTCATTTTCAGCTCTTAATCCCACAGTGATTTAGACATACAATCTTTCAGGAACATTTCGTTGCCACTACGTGTGCTTAGAAGAAGGCTTTTTTAGAGTGGGTTTTATTTCTGTTATCATCTTCAGATTTCTCCATTTTGTTGGAGGTCACAAGGAATTCAAGATGACTTTCTTTGGTATTGCTCAAATATGAGATATGTTGATTCATGTTTTGTTACTTTCAATCAACTGCCATGATTTCATATTCAGTTGAGTTTTCCTTTGAAAGGAGGCAACCTAATTAATAAAGAAAAGCTCTTTAGATGACATCAAGCTGAGTGCTGCAGTTGACCAAGCTGGAGTGAAGGGATGTTATCCAGGCTTGAGAGTTGGGCCCAGGCCTCATGAAGGCCAGCAAGGCCAAGTCCAAGATTCTGCATCTGGGTGGAAAACGGCATGAGAGCAGCAGTGTGGAGAAGGATTTGGAGCTGTTGGTTGATGAAAGGCTCGTGAGTCAGCAGAGTGCACAACTGCATCCTCAGTTGCCTCAAGAGAATTGTGAGCAGCAGGTCAAGGAAGGTGATTCTGCCTCTCTGCTCTGCTTGAATGAGATCCCACCCAGAGGACTGCACCCAGTTCTGGGACCCCCAATACAAGAAAGAATTGGGCTGTTGAGGTGGGTCAAGAGGAGGGCCACGAATATGATCAGAGGGCTGGAACATCTCCCTTATGAGGACAGACTGAGAGAGTTGGGGCTCTTCAGCCTAGCGAAAAGAAGGCTTCAGGAGGACCTTGTAGCAGCCTTTCAGTACCTGAAGGGAACCTACAGGAAAGCTGGTAAGAGACTTCTAAAAGGCATGTAGTGATAGCATGAGGGAAAATGGCTTTAAAATGGAAGAGGGTAGATTTAGACTAGACATTAGGAAGAAATTTACTGCAAAGGTGATGAGACACTGGAACAGGTTACCGAGAGAAATTGTGGTGCTCCCACTATGGATGCATTCAGTGCCAGGCTGGATGGGCTTTAAGCAACCTGGTCTAGTGAGAGGTGTCCCTGTCTATAGCAGGAGATTGGAACTAGATGATCTATGATACTATGATTCAGACTCTAAACATTTTATCTATTGTTTTGATCTGAAAATGACAAAAGTAAGTAGACTTTTCTGCTTGAAAATTTGATTCCCATGTTAACTCTAAGACAAAATCTGCTGAGTTTAAGACTGTAGATTAAGGCAGCAAAACAGCAAGTTTCTGAAACTGAGAGATTTTGTCCCCTGATGTCTGTTCTTTTAAGATAACATCCTTCTTTTTGGCAGTGCTCATAAGGAGACCTTGAGTGGTTTCATGGACAAACTCATGCTGCAGCTGTTTTACTAAGTTTCTAAAATATATATCAAAATTCAAAGTGAATTTGAAAGTGAAAGACACTGTCAGATGTGTAGGAAATTTTTCTTGAAGCCTACCTTTTAACTACAGAATAAATAGAAAGCTTTTGAAAGGAAACACTAGCAATGCTACTTGAATTTTATCACTGTAAAAAAGTTGCTACACATTTTTTTTCTTCCTACCCTCTTGCTAGCTGATCTATGAAAACTGTTCTTAGAGAGTTATGTTCTTTATCATTAAAATCATTATTTCCCCTTAGATACCCGGTGCTTCATAAAGCAAAAGGCTGCATATAAGAATAGTTAACTCATGCTGATATATTGAGAAAAATTAGAGTTAAGAAGTGTTAAAGCCAGAAATCAGTTAAACCGAAAATAATTAAATGCACTTCAACAGCTTGCACAGTAAATGTAACTCTGTCTTCTCATCAGTATGAATGGAAGGTTCACAACTTTATTAAAGTTTTAACTAATAAAAATCTGTTTTCAGAATTAAATATGTACATATATAATATATATAATAGAAATAGCTTTTACTGATTTGAAAAGCAGTGTTTGATCAGAGAAGGCAAAATGACCTTTTCCAGATATAAAAAGGTGATTCTTAAGACCTTGACAGATCTTTATATTTTTTTACAGTTCTCTACTGTCCCATTTCTGTAGTACATGGCTGTGGACATTCCAATCACTTGAGAAGGTTTTTCAGTTGAACTAGTTCATTTAGATTCAACTTTGCAACAGAAAATCTTAATCTTTCTAAACCATTGCTTAAGGAGATCAAAGAGAATGCAAATGAATCCAAAAGAGAGCTTTGCTAACAAAATCTTCACCAATGTGATCGATAAAAAGATATAATGAAGAAATGCCTGAAGCTTCATTTCTAGCTGTCTCTTTCTATTAATTTGTCTGTTGATTTTTTTTTTCCTGTTTCAGTATTTAAAGCCCTGAGACTAATTTTATTTTTATTTATTTATTTATTTATTTTCTGTAACTGGAATGTGTTATATCTATTTTATCTGAGTATTACTTTTTTGTTTGGAAGAACAAAGTTCAGCAAAAGTGCCTTGTGTTTATTAGTGGAAAATCCATTAGAGTTCTCAGTTCTCAGTATTTAGAAGAAGCAAAATTAATTTATAGAGTCCCTTCCAGCCCCCTACAATTCTGTGATTCTGCAATTCTGTGCTTTTTTTCTTTAGTTTTCTATTCTATTTTCCATTTATCTTCTCCACCACACTATTTCCTTCGATTCAAGTCATGAATACTTTTACGAAGGATTTGATCGAGAGATTAAGATACTACCCATATTCAGATAGGGCTGATAGTAGTCTTTGTTTGATAGAAGGCTGTGAAGCATGTATTTGGCATCTGTGGAATGATCCTTGTACTGCTTTGAGTGAGAGCTGGATCTCTATTCCTTTCTCTGTCCTAAAATTCATCTAAGGTTGAAGAATTTTTCACATTAATGAGCACAATAGCAGGTCAGCATTTGTAGCTGGAGTTCAAATTGGTGTTTACTGAAGTACAGTCACGGAATTCTTCTTTCCCAGCTGATATCACAGAAAAATCCACCACAGAATACTTCTTAACAATAACAGATTGTATAAATATATATTATTATATTTTTAACACAGTCATAGTAAGAAGTACAGAAATGTAGGGTGATACGCTAAAAGAATTAACCCATAGTCACTGTTGGTTTAAGTTTTTATTTCTTACTCAGTTGGATATAGTGTACTGTAACGTTTAGTTCAGTCTCACCTCAGATTTGTAATTTAAAAGACAAATTTACAAAGAAGCATCATCTGCTGATCCACTCTTTGAAAGACAGGTGCTCAGCTTTCATAAAACTACTACTTACACAGCCACATCGTGATTACTGTACTGCCACTAATGTGCTGCCAGTAATGTAATTGCAGTGTTCAGCCTGTGAACACAGAGTAAACATTTAAAGAAGCATTCACTGTCTTTTGTACCTGGGGCTGGATGATAATGCATCGAGGAAATACATTTTTATTTTATCTATATTATCTTTATTATTTATTTCTTATCTTTATTTATTTATTTCTGCTTCTCATACTGCCCTGTCAGTAAGGTGGCTGGGCATTAACAAGGAGTTGTGGGGGGACAGAAGTAGGGCAGCTGACAGAAACTGGCCAAAGGGATATTGAATACCTTAAGATGTCATATGGCTCAGCAATAAAACTTGGGGAAAACAAACGAGAAGATATTCTGAGTGAAGTTATTTGTCTTCTCAAGAAACTGTTCAGTGTGATTCCTTTTCGGGACATAACTGAACATCTTCTTGTTGATGAAAAGTAGTGAATTAATTCATTGTTTTGCTTTGCTTGTACATGCAGCTTTTGTTTTACTAGTATCTGTCTTTATATCAATCCACAAGTTCTCACACTTTTACCTTCCTGATTCTCCTACCCAATATCACCCTGAAGGGAGTAATTGGCTACATTGTATTTAGATTCCTGACAGAGTTAAACTGCAAAACAAAACAGCAAATAATAAAAGAAATAAATGTAAAATAAATACTTAAAAACTTGTAAAATTAAGCAAAACAGTAAGGAGAACTGAAAAGCCAGAATATGAAATCTATATTTCTACACAAATAAGAGTATATACAATGTAATGTATACATAATATAATTGAATGTAATACAATCTTCAATAGGACTTCTATACATGCATTCCATGCAGAATTGCATGGTGAGTTGTGAAACTGAGAGTTTCCTGTCTCAGTGCACAAAAGAGATGATGCTTCTTAACAGCTATTGACTATACTGTTTTGTCATTTGTGATATAACTTTATTCTGCATGATTATTCAACATACTCAGGGGACAGGATTATTAATTTTCTACAGTATGCAAGTACTTTGCAGAAATTAATTTTCATTTACAACAGTCTCAATATTCAGAAGAATTGAGGGGCAATTTGACATTCTACTCAATGTGTATGGGATATGCATCTTACTTTTCTGAGTATACTTAGTACAAGGTACGTTCAAAGGGCAGATAAGTGAATTTTATTTGCTTGAATAAAGATTGCGTGAAATCTAAAAGCAACAGATAAATAGTTAGGGTCTCTACTTCAAATGTTTTGATTTCAAAAATGGATCATTTGCCCCTTCCTGACATAGGAACTATTTGGTGGAAACAAGAATTGTTTTATTGTTTTGAAATTATGTCTTTATTTCAGTGGTTACCATATGCTGTTTTCTGCAATTGTAACAAGCAAGATCCAAATCCTATAGCAGAAGCCTGCTTTGCAACAGTTTCATTCCTTAAATGTATTACACTTGCAAACACTTTCATATGTTAACTACTTAATGCACTATCCCTCTTTAGCAAACTTTATCCACCTCTATGCTGCCAAATATAACGATGATCTTCTGCCTAGCAGTCCTCCCCCTCCCACTGCTTCTATGATGGCTCCCTTTCTGTTTATCAGATTTAGGTGACTGGTTCTGGCAAAAGTTGCCACACATATACACATATAATAGGAAAAAGCCTGGAAACTTATAAGAATACATTTCCTTCCTGAATTCTGGAATAAGTACAGCAAGCTAAAAAATATGTATAAATCAAGAATGACTTATTTATGGTCACTTCTGTCAGTTTATTAGATAAATTTAGATGACAATATAGTTGGCAGTTGTAGAGCAGAAGTTGCAAAGAAAAACTGGTAAAACACCTAGTTACTGTGTTCAGGGAGCGATTGTCTCTTAACACAGAATTCTCTTACTCAATTTTCCTTGAGAAAGGTCGCAAGGCATTGATAGGACAATGTAGCTGTCTATGATCTGGAACCAGCTTAGCCTCTGTACTAATATTACTAGTACTTCAGAGGGAAAGTCTAACTTCATACATGTAGACATATTCTTAGCCCAGACAATAACATGACCTTTACACCTATTAAGGATGGAGTGAAAGTTTGATTTTATCTTACTATGTATTTTTAATAACTTCTAATCACAGATCTGTAGGGGCTGGAAGGGAACTCCAGAAATCAAGTCCAGCCCCCCTGCAAAGCAGGCCACCTAGAGCAGGTCAATCAATTTTGAAATATGCTTGCAAATTTTCTAACTCATGCAGCAGAGAAGTTCAAATTCATTTAAACTTTGGGATTTTCAAACACTGCTTTCATGTCTTAAAGATTTTGAAATCCAAAGCTATATCAGAACAACCAGATTCTATTCTCAGTAACACATGCAGGGCCAAAATAACCCAGATGATATCATGGGGTGGCTCCAAACCAGAAGCTAACAGCACTATATTTCTCTGTTACCATATAGGTCACGATGGTATTTCCATTCTGGTTCAGCTCAGATCATTGTTCAAACTACGGTTCTCTGCAAAAGCCGTTTAGGATCATCAGCCCACAGAACAAGATTTTGCAGTCAATAGTGTGTCTGTCCTGGCAGCCAAAAAGATCAATCATCACTGGGATGAATCAAGCACAGTACTGCCAGCTGGTCAAGGGAATGGATTGTCCTCCTTTGCTCTGTGCTCATGCAGCTTCACCTCAAGTACTGTATGCAGTTTTGGCTTCCACAGTAGGAGAAAGATGGAAAACTTTTAGACAAAATTCAAATGAGGGTGACAAAAATGATGAAAGATCTAGAAGGCAAGATTTGTGAGGAGTGCTTGAGGTAACTTGGGTTGTTCATCCTGGAGATGAGAAGACTGAAGAGAGGCCTCATGGCATCCTACAGCTCCTCACAAGAGAGCAGAGGGGCAGCACTGATCTCTCTGTTGACAGCAATAGGATGTGAGGAAATGGCATGGAGCTGCATAAGGAGAGGATCAGGTTAGGTATTAGGAAAAGGTTCTTTACTGAGAGAGTGGTTTGGCACTGTAACAGGCTCCCCAGGGCAGTGGTAGAGATCAATAACCATTTGGACATTGCACGCGGAAACACAGTTTGATTTCAAGTGATCTTCTGTGGAGCAAGGAGTTTGATTTGGTAACGATTGTGGAATCCTTCCAAATCAGCTTATTTCTATGATTCTTAAACTATCCAGTGTCTGTAATACTGTGCTACTCCTTTTGATTTTGGTTGTCTTGGCTGCCACAAATTTTCCATACAAACCTAAGAATTTCGGGTTTTGAGAGCTTTCCCTCTGAATTCTTTTAGACAAACCCTTTTTGTTGTTGTTGTTATTTTGTGCCACAAATTTGAATGCTCAACTTTGAAAACTTACCACCAAGTGGAAACAATTACAGGTTGTAAACAGCCACTGGCTTTCCAATTGTTCTGTCATTTATTTGTCATTTCTATGGCTGTTATTACTTGTATTATTGTTTATTCTTATTTATATTTAAAAAAAAAACAAAAAACCACCAACACAGTTTGTACTAATTATTATATATTTTTGTCTCCAATAAATCAACAGTTATTTTGGCGCACTGGAACTGAACAGACCAAACAGGTATAAATATAGCTTTCAATAAAGCTTTCTCTATTTTCAGATACCATAGATTTCAGTCACCAATTTGAAAACTTGAACAGTAATGCATATCATTTACTTTCTTCTTGCTACTGAGACACCAAACAGTGGCTAACACGCAGCAAAGCAGAGAATAAGTTTTGTGCCCCAATACTGTTACAGATTTCTGAAACACCACACAATCTCTATAAACATTCCTTTTATACCTTTTCATGAGTTCAGCGCAGATTTTTGTCATCCTGAAAAGAAAAAGTGTGGGCAGGTGTTGTGCGCTTTTCTTTCCGTAGTAATGTAGCTCTCCTTTAAAGGAACTGTATGACGGCATGTGGTAGTGCTGTGAACACCTGGCAATTAATTAAAGCCATGAGGTACTGTTCTTGACATAAACCAGTCTCATACTAAGCTGCACAGAACTGAAAGCCCACATGCTATGCCATTGCCTGCACAATCTCTTCTGCAGATAGTTTAGTGCAGTCATAGTCATTCAGACAGACTGATGTTTTCTACTACGTGAATTATGGGAGAAGTTAACCTCATCTTGTGGTTTTTCATGTTTGCCTGTTTGTCCAAGAAGGCCATGAACCTTGACTAGAGGTCTGTTACTTCAGTTTCTAGGCAGATTTTGGGCTTATTACTAGCAGATATTACTCTAATTCTTCACATTCCATTCCATATCACTGACAGATAAAATCTTTACCTTACAGTTAGTGATGAATCAAAATACAGTTTTACATTGTAAAGGGCACTAGTTGTACTAATGACTACTTCCCTGACAGTAATGTTTCACCTAATGTGCTTTGATAGCTCAGTCATCATTATACAGCCTGGTAGTACATTAACTGTACTTGCTTTTGTGATCAATACTTATGAATTATTATCTCATTTAAGGAAAAGAGCTGAAAATTCTAAAAAGCGTGTAAGGTGAAATACTATTAATTATTTTTTTCTTTTACTAATCCATATATTTTGTAATTTGCACACATAAAAATGAATAATAACCTCTTTGCGAAGAAATATTTTTGACTGGAACCACTGTGACAAAAAACGTTTCTACAATCTTTTTCTTTTAAATAACAAGCTTCATCATTCTTTGTGCTACATACATTAGTAATGAAAATTAAATTATACTTTACAAAATACACCGTTAAATAGCTATTTATGATCCATTACATATAAAATTTACATTTTGTTGGTATATACTATTGTGTTGGTTTCCTCACATGGTAATACACAAATCATTCCTTTTTTTTGTTTGTTTCTGTCATTAGGGATTTAGCAGCAACTACTCATAATATTGAAAAAGACAAGAAAATTGGAGTATGGATCTGATATTGTTTTATACAAAGTTTCTGGAACACTCTTTCTTAGATTCATAGAATGATAGATATCCAGATAGTCATCTCGTAATTATAGTTTGGAAATATTTTGGTAAATAACGTCACACGCACAGATATTTACAAACTTCCATAGGGAAAATGTTTTTTTTTTTGTTTTTCTTGATTATCATCACTGCTAAAAATCTATTCAGTTATATTTATTCTTCTAAAATTTCTGTCAGAATCGGGAAATCAAAGAAGTATTTAAGAAAATTATTTCTATATATCTTAAGATATGTGCTCACTTTTTGGAGTGTTTTTCTTATATTTTTATGACTAACTAAGCGGGAAAAACTACCCAAAAGCTACTCTGTCAAGCTTACTGCTGTCTATGTGAAATGTTGCAGGTCCGCTTATCACCAATTCCCAGGTGGACAATCTGCTGTTTATCCATATAGGAAACATTTTTTTTACTCTGACCACTCTGAATCTAAAGTGGACTGCATATCATCAGCTGGCATAGTAAGCTTATTTTTGTCTTTAACCATATATTTGTAGTGGAGGCAAAGTTATAAGCTGTTTGTCACTTAGAGATCTATACACAGAAAAAAAAACTCGTAGCATCTTCAGGGAGTGAGATGAGTGCGTTCAAGTAAAACACATGAAAACATTCCATAACAAGCTTTGAAATAAACTTTAATAGGAGAAATGATCAGTTCTCACCCCAGAAGTTTTTAATAACTGTTCTCCACAGATAAACTGTCACACACTGGCTTGGATTCAGGGACGATGGCTGTAATCTGTCTGCCAAAGCCCAGCAGGCTGCACAGAGCCTTCAGTGTCAGTGGGAGAAAAAAATGGAAGTTAAACAAGCACTACCAAATTGTCTGCTTTTTTTTCCCAGTGCTCTGTTTGTTTAAGCAGCGGGGTGGCTCCAGGTGGATATTAGTCTTCTTGTACAAGGCCTTCACAGAGACTGATGTTCACAGAAACAGCTGAGTTCATTTACAGTGCTGTTTTTTTGAAATGATCCCTGAATGAATTCCTAAAGACAGTATTTTACTGTCTGTCTTCTCCTCTCTTACTGTATTTCACCACCAAAGATGCCTATTTATATTTGATCACTTGAGTATCCTTGCTTAAAGGTGACTGCACATTTTCAAATGGTGTAATCACTACAGAAAAGAAAAAAGAAAGAGTTATAACTGATATGTCTTTTAATAATTGCTAACTAAGACACCATCTTATTCCTGGAAATTGTGAATAGCAAATAGTCCTGAAATGCATATATCCAGAAGGGCAGCTTCTGGAGTGATCCCATTCTATTTACTACCATCTTCTTTCCTATTTAATATAAGTGAATATGTTATCTTGAAGATTCACAATGAATTGGGTTTAAATCACTGAAGAATTAAATAGTTAGCAACATTTCTTAGATACTTAAAAATTACCTGTGCCAGGATAGCATGAGCTAGCCAGCCTTTTTAGAAGAATTATTGACCTTCAAATTCAGGTATGAGGTAAGCACACTATCATTCATTCAGTTTGCAGACAGAAAATACTGACAGAGTTGAACAGAGCCTACTAAATCTCATCTTTGTAACATTTATGCTTTATACACTTAAGCTGTGGAGAAAAGCATTCTATAATACTATTAGTCATGACAATTTGCACATTTAATGAGATGGGTAGTTTTCTGATGCCAGGATGGGGGATCAATAATTTATCTGTTGCTCAGACTCTTAAATCAACATCTAGAAATAAAGATAATTGACATAGACCAGCTTCTGAGTCCCCAGGAGTCTCATATGAAAGTAAACAAATTTTCTCTGCTATGAGAAATTGAACCAAAGTTTGTTGAAATCACTGACAGTTTTTCCACCAGTGGCATTAGGTTTTGGGTCATGTTTTGAAAAGCTCTCCAATTTATCAGTAAACCCATCATCCCATCCCATATCTAAATTAAAAATGTACCTCCTAAGAGATCATACTTAATAATTTCAGTCCTCCTCCAGAAAAATCCGAAGTGTAATCCTAAAATTACACAACACAGAAGTAACATACATCACATCACGAACAGTAAGCAAATATATGAGAGGGACAGGGCATCTAGCAGTTCCATAAGAATCCTCTCATAATCCTCGTGACACAGATGCACATTCTAAACAGTGAGAAAATCAAATATTTTTCCTCCTAACGTTTTGTCAGGCAATTTTTACGATACACATTTGGCCAACTCAGAAATATAGCAAGCCATGTCCTTTCAATTGTGTATGGCTTGTACTGTGCTAAAAATGACAACAATTACAGAATTTAAATATATCTGCCAACAGAACAGATGGCGTTGTAGTTGGAGGACAATGAAAGAAAAGGAAGAAAAAAGAAGATATGTCCAAATGAAATGCTGAACTAAAGGAAATCTAAAATAAAAGTGGATATATATAGGGCAAGAAATAATTTTATTATTAAAAAAAAAAATTGGAATAGCAGAGTGTCCTGGTTTCAGCTAGAACAGAGCTGATTTTCATAATGTCTGATATGATGCTACATTTGGCTTTGGGAAAAAACTATATTGGTAACATAGTGATGTTTCAATTGTTTCTAAGCAGTGTTGCACAGAACCAAGGATATTTCCACTTCTTGTACTGTCCTGCCAGTGAGGTGGGGATAAGGGGTAAGAAGAAGCTGCGAGGGGACAGAACAAGAGATGTCCAAAGGGATATGCCATAACTTAAGACATAATGTGAAAAATCTTTAAAAATTGAGGTGAGTTAGCCAGGAGGGCAGTTGCTGCTTGGGGCTGGCTAGGCATCATTTGGTGGGTGGTGAGCAATTGCACTGTGTATCACTTGTTTTGTGAATACATATTACGTTATTATCATTACTATTATTATTTTCATTTTCCCTTCCTTTTCTGTCTTAGTAAATAGTTTTTATCTCAACCCACAAATTCTGTTTTATTGTGGGATTTTTTTCCAGCTCTCCCCTGTCCCACTGCAAGTGGGGAGTGATCAACTGATAGTGTGTTACTGTGCTGCCTGCTGAGTTAAACCACAAGACAGAGGAAGGAAACAGACTGAAATAGACTAGAGATTCTTTCTCAGAAAAGCACATGAATTAGGTGTCCCTGCTTCCATCACATTAAATCATGTATAGCACTTTGCTCTCCACTGGCTACAGTGGCTCAGAGTTAGACTGACGTGGTTCATTTTGTCCCACATCTATGATGATGTTAATGTTTCAGTTGAGGAATGCATATGTAGATACTTGTAATATGGAAAGCTTACTTGTAGAAATAGATATTAGACTATAAACAGTGCTACAGTCATTAAAAAAAAAAGTAAAATTAGCAAAGTTATCATAGTCCTAAAAATAATCTTGGATAGCTGAGATGCTGAAGACATGCTTAGTTCATTTTCTTTTTTTTTTTTTTTTTATGACAGTAGCTAACTATGATTTAGATAAACATGCTTACTAATACTGATATTTGCAAAAGCATGAATGATTTATCTACTACAGGAATCACAATCACATCTCCACTGCTACAGATAAATATACTGAACAAAAAGGTATTTCTTCTCCATTCAGCTTACAATACAGAATGAAAGCAGATGTCTGTGTATATGTGAAGAGTAAGTGATGGTAAAAGCTGTATGAGGTAACATACAGAAATACAGAAAAACAGAGACTCATTTGGCATAGATATGTTAATATGTATTAAATGAGAATGTGATGTGAATCTATGGAAATATGGTCAGAACCTGGAACATATACAAGCATGACACTGACACCATAAAGGACCATAAAAAATATTGCTTTCATAAAATGATATAGGAATTAAACAAAGAGCTTTGCTAATCATCTTTTTCAGACTTAGGAGAGCAAGTAAAGGCAGTAACAGCTCAGAATTCTAAAATGCAAAACTCAGTGGTGTGCAGATGACCTTTTCTCTGCTACAGATTCTAACTGCCTCTGTGGACAACACCAAATGATTCTCCAACTACAAGCTCATACGTTCCACACAAAACATTGGCTTTTCAGGAATCCCTGCAGACTTTAGACTACTCCTGATTCTCTTAGATAAATGATCTCCAGATGTCAGTGGTGTAAGATAATCAATGGGATGAAACACTAGGGAATTCTGCACTGATATGTATCTTCAAATCCAAGGAATTTCCCAGCCAATGTAAATTTTATGGTTATGATAAAAATAATCGTCATTCAGAATAAATTATTCATAAAGTAGGTTTTAAAACAGAGTTCAATATTTAAAATATTGAACTGAAAAAATTAAATATCTGAAGTGAATATAATGCAGGACTAGTGGGATTCTAATAACACTACAGTGACAAATAGTGTCAGAGAGGATAAAGATCATTTACTTGAATATGTTCTATGACAGCAATAAATACAATTAATTTTGAAACTTTATTATTTCATTAATTTTGTTAAATAGGTAAATATTTAGCAAGTTGGAATTCAAAAAAGAAAGAAAAAAAGATCAAACAGTTGAACAGGATACTGAGCTGCAGCCTCCTTTTGGTCTGCTTAGAGTAAATAAAACAGCATATGAGAACCAGAAAAAAAGTCTTACTAGTTCAAATATCTGATTAAGCTTTTGAACCCTTGAAAAGAATTGCAAAAAAGCTATACATGTATAAAATAGAGGTGATGAATTAATAACAAAACATAGACAAACCCCCAAAAGATATGTAGCTAAAGGAGATCAACTAAAGAGGATCCAGTTCCAAGCCAGTGATGTCTCACTCATCTTTGGACTGTATTTTTGACTCTTTTGATCATAAAAGTTTATACCCGAACTCTTAGCTGAGTACCTTATAATGCTCCACCGTTTTCAATCTCTGGAGGAAGAAATGTAGGTACATATTTTTCATAGACAGGTACAAACAACGTAGTGATGAACAAACCTTTCCTAATGTCCAACCTGAATCTTCCCTGACACAACTTGAAGAACTTCCCTCTAGTCCTGTTGCTAACTATGCAGGAGAAGAGGCCAACTTTGTAGTTTTGATCATGTATTGAAATCTAGGCTCATATCACCAGGGGTGAGTGATTTCCTCTAAACAATAGCTTTCAGAATTATGTTAAAATACTCAAGCCTCAAACAATAATAATAATAAAAAATATCAGAAAGTATTGCAAGAGTCTCCTATGAGAAGAAAAGTATGAAGTTTATTATCTTGATATAAGAAGCTGTTGATGTCACCATGCAATACAGTATTTTTTAAGAATTGAAATAAAAAACACTGTATTGTCAGAGCTATTCATAATTATGAATGGATTATAAAATGGTGGTAGACACGACAAGAGAGAAAGACCAGTAGAATGAGGAGTGGCCATTCAAGTCAAAGCATGATATTATGATTTATTTCAGATCTTAGTATCGGTACGACTTAAAATTATGGGTGAAAGAAGGCTATTGCAGAAGGAGAAAATCTCAATCACTGGTGTTACACTCCACAAAAGAACTCACAAAAACATTTTATTAGAGAGATTGATGAAGTTCCTTTAAGCAGCTTCACAAAGTAACCTCACACTGTTTTTGCAGTAAAATCTGTAAAATTTGCTTAGTTGTAAGTCTTTAATAGAAGCACTATGAAACTTAAAGGACTGGACTGGCACAGAGTTCAGAGAGCTGAGAGTGTTCTCAGACACAAAAGTGTGGACAAAATTAGAAGCACGTTTGGAGACAGACAAGTCAACTGGAGACAGGATCAGAATCAAAACAGTTCAGATATCTGCAGAAAAACTGGAATAAGCTACACAAAGCTAGACTTGCAGATCTGATCGTCTTATATAGAGTGAAGATTCTCTTACAAGTCAAGAATCAGGACAATGCAAAGCTTTTCAGAAATGTAGCATGGAATTAAACTTTTCATCTGAATAAAAAATTCATCAGTGTATGAAAGGTTAAGACCATGAGTTGCACTAGCAGAGTTTAAGATCAGATACTAGGAAAAATTTCTTCTCAGAAAGGATGGTAAAGCATTGGAACAGGCTACCCAGGAAGGTGATGGAGGTATCCTCCATGGAGGTTTTCAAGGATAGGGTAGGTGTGGCACTGAGGGACATGATTTAGTAGGCATGATGGTGGTGGGTGGATGGTTTGGCTGGATGAATTTAGAAGTTTTTTCCATGCTTAGTGATTCTATAATTCTGTGTTTCAGATATCTATACTAAATGAGTTTCGATGAATAATAGGAAAGGTCATGTAAACTAATATAAGTAAAAAATCCAAGCAGCAAAAATAGCTACTGTAATGATAGAAAAAACTTTCATCATTACTGTGTAAATTGTTAAGATGGCATTCATGTTTCTGTTCTCACAGGAATAACTACAGTAAAGATGACTATGCCCCCAAGTTTTGTGCGGACCATTTCTGTAGATGCCTGGCATGACAGATAATTTAACATTCTTTGACAATGTTGTAGTCCTACTGTGAAAATACTGTTGTCCTTGAAAAAAAAAAAAAAAAGCTAAGCAAACCAGTACATATGGGCTGAATTTTAAACGTGCAAATTGTTCTGCCTCAGCTTTCTTGATATTACAAAGGACAAAAGGATGAATAATACAGAGAATGACCAGGATGAATAATACAGAGAATGACCATAAGTGCATATGGGGAAAAAAATAAAGACAGAAATCTAACAGAGAAACCCTAAAAGTTTTTGTGCTTATATGTGTGTGTCTACATAAATCATCTTAATATTGTAGCTTTATATGAAACATAAAGTGCCATAATAACATTTCTATCAATTTATACAGGGCTCTGGATTAATTTTAAGAAACGGCTATAGTAAAAATATATGACTTTACATATGTGTTAGCAGAATTAAGTTTGTCATTGTTTTCAAATTTTGTACATCAGGTAGAATTCTCACCCTTATGAGAATCATAGAGAATCACAAAAATCATTTAAGTTGAAAGAGATCTTTAAAGGTCATTTAGACCAATTCCCCTATTGTGAAAAGGGACATCTACAGCTAAATCAGGGTTCTCAGAACCCTGTCCAGCCTGACCTTGAATGTCTCCAAGGGGCATCCACCAACTCTGAGCAATCTGTTCCAGTTCTTCGCTACCTTTATCATAAATAACTTTTTTCTTTTATCCAATCTAAATTTCTCCTCTTTCACTTTGAAACTGTTTACCCTTATACTATCACAGCAGATCCTGCTAAAGCATCTGTCCCCTTCTTTCTTATAGCCCTCCTATAACCAATGAAAGGCCACTATAAAGTTTCATGGAAGTGTTCTTTTTTCTAGGCTGAAGCCTTAGCTCTTTCAGTTTATCCTCACAGTGGAGGTGTTCCATCTTTTGGATCATTTTTGTGACCCTCCTTTGGATGCTAGAGTACATGCAGATCCATGTCTGTTCTCTATTGAGGGACTCCACATCTGGACACAGTACTCCAGGTGAAGTCTCATTAGTGCAGAGTACTGGGGCAGGATAACCTCCCACAGCTTGCTGACCACACTTCTTTTGATTCAACCAAGGACATGGTTGGCCTTCTGGGCTGCAAGGGCACATTGCTGGCTCATGTCCATCTTGCCAGGCAGCAGTACACTTTGGCAGGGCTATGATCAATCTTTTGTTCCACAGGTAGTATTAGTAATGGGGTTGCCATGACCCATGTGCAAGACCTTGCAATTGAATTTGTTTAACCTCATGAGGTTTTCCTGGGCCCACTGCTTGAGCCTGTGTAAAGGAATAATGAAAAACATTTTCAGACTTTTTGTGGTATGCTTGATATGCTGGAGCCTGCCTAGGTCTCTCTGAATTGCATCCCTTGGGCATGTCAACCACACCACGCTGCTTGGTGTCATCCACAAATCTGATGAGAGTGTACTTCATCCCACTGTCATGTCAATAATGAAGATATTAAAGAGCTCTGATCCCAGTACTTACCCCTGAAGGACAACACTCATAACTGATTTCCACCTAGATATTGAGCCATTGACCACCGCTCTATGGTTATGATCTCACAACCAGTTCCACGTCCATGAAACAGTCCACCCATCAAATTCATATCTTTTCAGTTTGGAGAGAAAGGTGTTATGGGGGGCCATGTCAAGGGCCTTACTAAAGTTCAGATAGATGACAGTAGTGTCTCTTCACTTGTCCACTGATGCACTTATGCCATATCAGAAGACCACTAGGTTGGTCAGGCAGGAATTGCCCTTAGTGAAGCCATGCTGGTTATCTTGTTTCACTTCTTTCTCTTCCATGTGCCTTAGCATAGCTTCCAGAAGGATCTGTTCCATCATCTTCCCCAGCACAGATGTGAGGCTGACAAGTTGGAAATTTCCTGAGTCTTCCTTTCTACCCTTCTTAAAAGTTTTTCTTTTTATTAGGGACTTCACCTGAATGCCATGACTTTTGAAATATCATTGAGAGTGGCTCGGTAACTACATCAGCCAATTCCTTCAATACACCTGGATGAATCTTGTTGGGACCCTTGGACTTATGAATGTTCAAGTTCCTCAGGTGTTTCTGAATCTGATCTTTGCTTACAGTGGGAGGGACAATATTCTCCGAGTCCTCACCCTCCCATCCATCCATTCAAGGGAAGTTACCAGTGTTGTTATGCTGTTGCATCATTAAAATATGCTGTTTACAGAACATGTTTCCTTGATATTTCCTCAGTTTGTGCTTGTCCCATGTGCTTGCACGTGGTCCATATGTTTAAAACTCACAAAGAATTTATTTTGTTTTCAACTGAGATACAAAAAACCCTCTTATTTTCTGGTTCATTTATATGAAATGTATTGTCAGAATTATTTTCCAAATAGACACACATGGAAATCCTTCTAGCCCTCAATAATACACAGGGATTTGACTTTAACAGTATTGAACAGCCTTTGTAAGATGACTATATTTATGCATTCTAATGAAAATAAACAATTCTTTTTTCTTTTTCTTTTTTTCCCCCTACAATATAAAATTAATATAATTAACACAAACTAGTATTTGGATGACTCAGATAATGAATCAGAGCTCTGCAGGCAAAATTAATGCAATTCAGTCCCCAAGGCGTCTTTTAATACGTCACGAACAGCATACAGTCTATGTGAAACTTGAAATATAACAGAAAGTTCTGGTTAATATCAATGCCAATTTTTAGGAATTTTTTTGAAAACAGTTATGAGTTCTAACTTCCACAGTATATGGGCTCAAGTGCACTCTCAGCAAATTTGCCAATCACATCTATCTCAGTGGTGCAGTTGACACATTAGAAGGAAGGAATGCCATCCAGAGGGACATCAATAAACTTGAAAGGTGGTCCCATGTGAACCTAATGAGGTTCAGCATAGCAAAGTGAAAGGTTTTGCACTTGGGTTGAAGTAATCTCAGATACGTATACAGACTGGGATAACTCCTTGAGAGTAGCCCTTTCAGAGAGTGGGGTTGGTCTCTTCTCACTAGTGACAGGTGACAGGATGAGGGGAAATGGCCTCAAGTTTCCCCAGGGGAGGTTTAGGTTAGATACTGGGACAAACTTTACAGAAAGGGTTGTCATACACAGAAAAAGGTTCCCCAGGGAGGTGTTTGAGTCACCGTTCCTGAGTGTGTTTAACATCCTTTTGGATGTGGTGCTCAGGGACATGATTTAGAGGTGGATTGTTAGAGTTAGGGGAGTAATGGTTAGGTTTGAGTTGAACTTGATGATCTTGAAGGTCTTTTTCAATCTGAACAATTCTATGATTCTATGATTCTATCTTTGAGGTCCCTTCCAACCCAAGTCATTCTATGATTCTGATTCTAAAATCCTTCTAGCAGCAATTACAGTTTTTTTTCATCAGCTATTTTCCAAGTAATGTTCTTCTGCTTTTCACACCTACCAGTCTTTGCTATATCATCTGTAATATTGATAGGGTGCCTAAGAGAAAGTGCTGAATTTTTCATCCTGTAGAATTACAACTATCCTGTGTCTTAATCTCAGTATTATGACATGAATGTAGAAAAAAATGATAGCATGCATTTTCTCTGCTTAAAGATTTATGATTTAGCTGAGCTGGACATATCTTTTAAGATATTCAGTGATGTTTTGTGTAGCAAAGGCACTTGAAATCTAAAGAAGATCCAGGACTTCCCTTCAGGATGGATTTTCTCTGACCCTTAATTAATATCTCCTTTAAGAGTCAAAGTAAAACAAAATGAAATATATAGTCCAGTGTGTGCTTTTGTAAAGGTATTGGTTCTAGTAGGAAGGACTTAACCTGAGAATAGGCCTCAATATTAATTGCACAGAAGGCTGCCAACTCATCTGTCTTTGCTCCCTACAAAAGGTAAGGTATCTCTGGAGATGCGAATGTTTGTATGACTTGGTGGGTTACAATTTTAGCTGAGTTTCTGTTGTGTAACAACAGAAACTTTCCTTAGAGGCTTTCCTTAGAGGCTCAATCAGTACATTACCAAACCTTAATAGGTTATTCTGATTACCACAGCTATATCTGCATATCTTGGTAAGTATTCTATGAATAAGTTTTTTACATGAGTGATTATATAGATTTTATGAAAGTTATAGGCAATGGTCTTAGTAGGAAACACATAAGGCTTCTTGTTATCACATTATCCCAAAAAAATCTCAAAATATTTTATGAAATTTAACCCAATTTTCACCTTTCTATATTTATGTCCTATAACCAGCTTGTCATATACAGGGGAAAAAAACAACTTTCAGGTAGATTTTCCATTTTTTAATCAATGCATTCAAATAGTAAAACTGTAGATGAACTGTGGATTTTAAATTCTTAATTTTATTATTTTGTTTCACATGAACTTTATGTATTATATATATGGAGTTTTGGTAATAAGACTGATGGACTGTATTTTTGCATAGATACAGATACACAGCTATTAAAAAATGCAACAATCAGAGATAAAGTGATAAATATGCCTTTGTTCACATCTTTCTTGGTGAAGGACTCCACTGAATAAAGTAGAAATTTGCTAATACTGTAAGAGCTTTCTAATGTCCTCCTTTCTTTGAACTGCTGCTGTCTCTGAAAAAAATTTACCTCTCTGACATAATGTTGAATGGCATTGTTCTCTTTAATGGCATCTTTAATTATTCTTTATATCTTTATATATTTTTATTCTTTATATCTTTATCCTTTTATATCTTTAATTATTCTTGGTGGATCTATTAATCTATTTGGTGGAAATTATATCAAAACAGCTAAGAAAAAATATCACTTAATTTGATAGGACACAAAATCAATCAGATAATATTAAAAACGAGATTGTTTGAATTGTTTTTGCATAGGGTTTAATGTTCAACATGAATATCAGATGGGCAAACTTTGCAATTCTTGCAATTCTTTTTATGTACTATAAAATACTTTTCATCTCTGCAAATTTTATATTCCTTAGTAAGTCCTTTCTTTTCCTATGCTGTATATGAATGGGTTTTCAAAAGGACCCAGTGTTGGTCCAGTGCAGTTTCTGTCAGTCTGCAACAACCCTGTCAGTAATCTTAATGGCAGCAAATAAACTAATGACAGTTTAAGAAATTCCTACCTATTAAATATTAGTTTCTTTATAAAAGAAAGAAAAAATGAATTGATTGATTATTTTACAGTTAGGACCACTTTGCTATCAGTTTTACTTCAATAAATCAAAGCTCTGATTCTTAGTTTGGCAGCTTATTTATTTATTTATTTATTTATTTCTCTATTTATTTATTTATTTAGCTTATAGTTTCCATATTTATGAGAAAAAAAGAAACCAATAAAAATACATGGATCAATAAATGACCAGCATTAACTAAGCACAAGTAATGTTAGGCTGAATTGTAAGACCTGACTGTATTCAGGAAACATATGTCATTGATTCCTTTTCTTCAGAAACCTTTTTGTTGGTGAGAAAAGTAAGCAGGGCAAGTGACACAGTCATTTCATTTTATTCCATTTTCATAGTCTTTTATGTATTTCCACATCAAATAGTCTTGCAGCTCTTAATATTTCACAATAATCCATTGTAGAACTCGATGTTTTTATCTACTGACAATTCTTTTAAAATGAAGCAAGAGTGATGTAAACGAATGCTTAGCCAGAAGCAAATCTTAACTGTTAGATGGCAATGAGAGCTGCTGAAGAATCCAGTTTTGGAATAAATTAGTGTTTTGCTGCTGTTTTGTGATAGTGCCAGATAGCATATTGGCAGAGGGTCAGACAATTGCCTGTTGGGGTCAAATAATACCAATTAGCAATTCTACGCAGTATCTACTTCCTAGATCTGTTAATTTCAATGTAATGCACAGAAACCAATAAAAGTTAGAGAAAACCATTTGTCCTCTTGACTTTGTTTTACACACACATACACCCAAAGAATGTAATAATCAAAACAGAAGCTCCTTTCACAGCTGAGCAACCAGCTTGGCGACCAGGTATTGTTGCAGTATGAACAACACATCCAGTTTTTCTAATCTAGGAAATCAAGACAAAAGTGACTGAATACAACTTCTTACCTCATATATGCTATGAAGAGAATCTCTGGAGTTGAGTGAACTTGTTGCTTTCTGAATTTGCCCTTGTACTGCTTCTTGCTGTGGATAGAGTATAAAAAAGAAAAATGGCTTTTCTCTTGTTTTCAGATATTAAAGTTAAGAAATACAGCTGGCTGAGTTTGACTTTTGGAATAAAAAACAGCAGTAGACAAAACACCTCCAGTCTTTACAGTAAAAATTTATTGTGAATATCTAGCATGGTTAGAGGCTATATTTGTTATTCTTCTCCTTATTATTATTATATCAAAGTATCATCCTGATTTTTCTTGGATTTATTCCTCCATCTTCCACTCCGTACTGGCTCAAGCGCAATATAATGCACACTGTAAGAACCAAGCTGGCCCACAGCTTGTTATTCCTGCTGTTAATCATAGAGAAGTAACACCTTGTGCAGGTAAAAAAAGCCCAACTCTTTACTAGTTAGGAATTCAGCTGGTCTGTATCTTCACGCGATCATGATAGATAATTATTCACCTCTGTTCTGGAATATGTTTACAGATTTTACGCTCAGTTTTGTATAGAAAAAATAATAGTAAATACCACTCCAAGAATCTCTTAAATGAATTGATTTAATTAAAATTAAATTCAATTTAAATTTAATTAAAATACTACTGGATAAGTTTGCTAAATTCTGTCAATTCTAAACCTTCATACACTTCTCACTACATACTTGAATAAATATGGAATAAAATTCTGATCAAACTCCTTTAGATGTCAGAAGGGGCTGCCAGCATATTGACCATCTTACCTTTCCTGTCATCTATATGTTCAGCAGCATATTATCCTATGTATTTTTGTACTTCAGTGATGGTCTTGTGCATACATGCAAATCTTTGCATTGGTTCGTATTAAGATATTCAAATGTACAGCAATATTTTCTATGACTTTTTTAGATAAATCAACTGTTTACTTATAATTACATTCTGAAAATATGTCTCAGTGAACTCATGGTAGAGACAGAAAGTAAAAATACCTTAAATTATTCAATTAATTTTTATCACTAGTGCATGCATTGGAATTTGAAATGATTATTTGATAGAGATAAGTATAAAAATAAATAGCCAGAGAGAAGTTGCAATAACCAAATAATTGAGTAATAAATTAATCATTCTACATGCATTTAATTAATCAGATAGATTAGACAGAACAGAAACTTAAAATAAATGGAGCTGATATTTTAGTCACTAAATATAACCAGCTGTTCTTTTGAAAGATTAAATCTTTGCTATAAATACAATTATTTGCTCTTTCTCTATGCTTTGATAAAGCAACAAGGGAAGTGATGTATAAACACTTGCCTCTTGTTAGATGGAGAAGATTTAAGCTGATTTTAAACTTACATTTTTTTATGACTTGTTTTTATGACAAATATATCAGCTTGGGGATATATTACTACTATGCAATAATCAATAATTGCTTGCAAAGAGACTGCTTAAAAAATGATGGACTAGCTAACTTTCTTTTTATTGATGAATTTACAGGTAGATCTGTGTTCCCTGTAGGGCACTGTACCAGCTTCTTTAGCTCATACCTATCTTCCAGATAAGTACTTAGAATCTTTAGCTAGTTTCATTTTCTGCCTTATTTTGCCTTGTTTTTAATGAATTTAACTCCTGATTTTTTACTAGCTAATATCTCAGAATTTCCTACTTGTAAAATAGTTTTTATATTCAGTGTGCTCATCACTACTCAATCTCACAATCTTACAATTTCTAACTTCTCAATTTGCAAAGTATTATTTATTGGAGTTAAATACCAGGATCCATATTATCAAACTGCTTAAATAACATGCTGCAAGATTAACTATTTGATGATTTCTGTTTCTATTCTATGATGCTTGCCTGTACCTTAGGTATAGCAATACACAACTGTCTCTCAGAAGGCGTAATCCATCTTCTACTTTTCAAACAATCTTCCTTTTTCTTGTTTTGCATTGCAGGGCCCAGGCTGGTCTCCATTCTACCTAAGCGTAGTGTGATTTAAAGTTAGGTTACTTTTTACCTTGTTAATAAAACTATTCCTTTTCAAAATTCCACTATTTTTCTATGAGGCAGTTCAAAATATTTCTCTGGTGTAAACTTTGTATCTTTAATATGAAAATTTCCTTTTTCTCTACCATGTCAAAATACAGGCAGCTGTTACCTTATTCTTTGTTTCATTCTGATGAAAAGATATTTACCATTAGTTTTGTATCTGAGGGAAATCATATTTTCCTCTACTAGCATTGTTTTCTCCTTCTTCTGCTACTGTGCCCTTTCTTTTTCAGGAATCTCTTATGCAACATTGGTTTTGTGGGATGGAATCATTGCAATTATCAGAGTCCCAAAAGACATTGCACTGACTTGTAATTTCTTCAGACCTGTGAAGTGAGTGGTCTTACAAGCATTATAAGTTATGCCATATGAAAATTTTGGAGGTGGAAGAGGTGGCTGGGAATCAATACTGGTGATGTCAGTATATCAGTGTGATAGAAAAACCCCTAAGATGAAGCAAGGGAAATTAGGGAAGGATACAGGCAAGACAGTCCATTCATAAGGAATTGCAGAGGCAGCTACATAGCCTATATGCATTATATAATAGTAATATATATAGTATAAGTTACTATACATCTATTTTTTATCTAATACAAGGTAGCAAACGGTACTCTAAATAAGAAAGCATGCCTACACAATGAAGGAGGGGACCTTCTAGAAAGCAATAGACATTTTAGGAGCAATATAAAAAATAGAAGTATTGTTCACATAACCTTCCTTTTTTCATACTTTATGGGCTAGGGAAAAAAAAAAACACCACACACACGCAAATAAACAACACTCAGAGAGTTCTATCAAGCTCATGGATAAATTTCATAAATATACATCCTGTATATACATTCCTGATTGTGAGACTTGTAGCTGTCATTATCATTGACGGATTGTTTTCTTTTTGTATTCAAAAATTTACAAAACAGTAGTTTTGAAACTATGTTCCAACATTCTGCTTAAAAGAATATATGCATTCCTTGTAAAATTATTTTATCTGTTCACAAAGTATGCTCAAAGGAATGTAAAGCTGCCACAGAGTGGCAAGGTACTTTCTAGTGCCCAAGGTGCTAGAAAGATGAAGAAGATGAAAGTATGATCAGACTTGTGTGAGCAAGGAACTTTTACAGTGCACAGTATTTTTAAGTACTTCCCCATCATTTCAAGTGCAAAGCTCTGAAGCACTTAATTTTAACCTGTTTAGGAGACATATTAACTCTGAACACCTTCAGCATCAGGCACACTAAAAATGGGTGAAGGTATAAAAGATCACATAGAAAATATATGCAAACACAGATGAATAAGCATCAATTCTTTTTTGTAATATAATATATTCCTTTTTCGGTTGCATACTAGACAGAAGAAGCAAAGCTGAGGCTCAGTTGCTTTTTCTTGCCAATTTTGGTGTTCTTTGCTGTTCTTGTTACGTCCATTTCTCAGTTTATGAATTATGGACAGAATATCACACCTGTGCCTAGCAAAATCAAACCTTACTATTTATGTCCATTACTAGATTAATAATAGTTCTCATTGAGAAGACATTTATGTATTGCTTGTTTGGAGGTTCTGAAATGTTTCAAAATCATGTTGGATCTGGCTCAGCAAACTTGTCTGCTCCAAAATAAATGATTTATTTCAGAATGGAAAAGTGAGCTAGTAGAAGGATTGTTACAAAACTTCACATTTCAGGCTCCACTGCATATTAGAATATAAATAATTTGTAGTTAATTTTAGTTGCTTCACTAAATGAGAGATTGTTTCTTACATATTTTCCTCCAGACATGGAAGTGATGATAGCTTGGGAAGGGGGGAAAGGAGCATTAAAAAAAATTAAATTGAAGAGCAGAACTGAACATCCAGCCTTTGAAATTTTTTCTTGCAGTTTTTGTGAAACAGAACAAACAAGTATCTAAACAGTATATGTGATGTGTTCCATAGAGTAGCATATTTATTATTATTAGTTTCAGAGAATTTTCTTGCATTCATCGCAAACAAACAAACAAACAAACAAACAAAAAACACCAACAATTTTAAAGTCTGAGAGTGAGACTTTCTGCAATGATTCATTTTTCAAAATATCTTGTAAGCAGGCTGCTCTCTATGTAGCTGTTACTTTGAACATTATATAACTTCTGTTCTTGTTGTATGTTCTTATACACTTGCAAACTTGCTCGTCCTTGCTAAAATTTTGAATACATAAGTTATTTACTGCTTCTTATGTGGAAGCATAGAAATCTCTGCAAGATTCTTAAATTAATGAAGATGTAGTTTCTTGCAAAGCCTGTGGGTACATACAGAAAGAAAAGGTGAAGGGGCAAATAAGACGTAAATATGGAAATGAAACTATCATTGTTAAGTATAGTGCAGAAAGGCAAGGGCTACTGGTTAATGCTAATGGTGCCTTATCAGGCCGGGAGTGAAAAAATAGAAAATATAAAATACAGCTCATCATCCATTACCTAATTACAACTGTCTGGAATAATTTATATTTAAAGATGGGGCCACAGAGCCACAGTGAATTTGCTTAGATAAACATGAAGTCACACAACATGCTCAGCTCTGTTTGCTATGGGATATGGCATTCTTCTATTATGTCTGTTTGTAAAATGAGTTAAATTAAGCTTGAAATTGCATGAGTGAAGTCTGGCTCAGAGAAATTTTGCAAGTATTTGGACAAGAAGATGGTAGGGTAACACAGTACACTTCATACTGGAGAACAGTATCGATCAGCACATCTGCCACAGCCGTAGGAACAAAATTGGGAATTCTTTAATAACCAAAGCACTTTTAATCCCATTGACCCCGGTACTCCGAATGCTAGTATCAGTAATGAAATTTAATGGAATTATCTCATTTCTTTGAAATTCTTGGTATGTTCACCCTTTTTGTGCTCCTGTGATACGTCGTTTCTAATCTATATTTGGGAGAAATGAATGGATTTTGCTGTCATTCTCTATATAAGTGCCAGAGATGTAGTAGTTGGTGGCAAAGCACTAACAGCATGTTCCATGGGAATCCAGGCTTTTGGCTTGCCTGGGCAGCACTGAGTGAACAGGAGTTGCCTTGTGCTGCAGACAAAATGTAGCACTTGTAAAATAAGCTATATTAGGGAAAGAAAATGAAGTACTTGTTGTCTGTCTTCCACTATAAAATGATATATTTGCTATCTGTTTATTAATTTAAATATTTTTTTCATTGACTTCATCCTGTTTTCATAGATTTCCCTGTATTCTGACTCCCCAAGACAGAGAAATTTTATTCCACATAGTTTCTTCAAATCCTGATTCATGATAAAAATATTTCTGATATGTATCATCCCAGAAGTCATATTGAATTTTTCACCTAAAATTCAGCCACAAATGCAGAGATAGAATCCCTTGCAACAGAACACCTTCTTGAATACGAATATGCCTTAATCTGTGTATCATTTTTGGGGTGTTTGTAGAGAGCAAAGCCTTTGTGCATTTACACATCATGAAGCATGATGCAATACTCTGATCTAAAGGGCAGAATTATTATTATTATTGTTATTTTAATTGTCAGATAATACTGTGTATTGGATTTTGTAGGAAATTTTCACATAGAGATGGCTGAGACAATTTGATCACAAGATAATAAATAGTCTTTGAAACATTCTACCTTGCATTTTGTTAACAAGGAAACTTAGGCTATTTTGCTGTTGACACAGTACAGAATAGGTGATATATTTCAACATATTCCACTAAATCAAAATTCCAACTGCAGTTAAAGTTATAGATTTTATTTAATCTTGAACTGCATAACTCATTCTCATGCATTACATCACAAGCAATTGGAAAACTGAATTTCAGCTGGCTACAAGCCTGTTGAACTGAATCCAGAGGAAAGTGTTAGGCTTTGACATTCTACCCTTGAAAATAACAGTTGAAATAAAATTAAAATTCTTCTGATGGAGTTAAACATTTTACACTACTTGAGAAGTAATTACTTTGGGCATGCCAAACATGTAGACCAATCTCTTCCAGACCACTTGTTTTAAACGTTGATCGTGGGATTTAAAAATGAATTTTAATTCTCTGTATGGAATGGTTACATACTTTTCTTCATTTTTATTGGTAGTAAAATAAATATGTAGGCATGAAACTAACAACATTTTTTTGTTACTTCCTCACTAATAATGCTATTGGCTGTACTATTGTCAGACACATCTCTCTATATCTTCACATTGCTAGTCCTCAATCTCAGTCATATCTTTTTTTTTTCTGACATTTTTATAAACAATTCCAATAGCTGGCTTATGAATAGACCTCCAATTACTGAAACTATATATACAATAAAAAATACACACCACAGAACACGAGTGGCAAAAGTTCTGAGTCAAAAAACATAGCGTAAGACTGGAGCTACATTGCACTGACTTTATTGAAACTGTCATTTTTCCTACCAGCTGTGGATATTACTCCTGTGTCAATCACAGGATTTTAGTAAAAACACTGTGTTCAGTAGAAATATGCAAGAAGAAAGAAGAAAATTATAAATCAGACATTTGAGTTACAATGAATAATGAAGCAGAAGCAAAAAAGTTCTTATCTTGTATTTGGCTAAAAGAATATTTACAAAAAAGGGATTACAAGTATTATCCCCTATGTAGGTCATCTCTAAATTAATGCCTCCTATTTATTTCCAAACTACAAGCTACAAACTACAATAGAGCACAAGAAAACTATTTAATAGTGCAAATTCTCAGATAAAAAACACTATTTTTCAACATGTTTGCCACTATTAGCTTTGAGTTTTAACCAGCAGTTATCTAGAGCCCACACGCTATGCTTTCAAAATCTGCATCAGATGTGCATGGCCATCTGGAACATGGTGGTCTTTCATGTTGCTTTTTCCACCACTTAAACGCATCACCCACCACCTCACATCAACTACACTCACACTCCTCACACTCACAGCCCTCACATCAACTAGTTGGTTCCCATAAACATTCAACAAGCATTCATGAACGTCAGTAGGTGCAAATTTTCCACATGGAGGAATTCAATTACACACTTTCATTTCATCTGTACTTCCATGTCAGATGCCTTTCTGTCAGACTGCCCCTCTACTGCCATCTGTCATACAGCAACAAAATATAATAGGAAACTAGTGAGGATGTTCAACCTCTATTGCCATACCACTACCATCTGCCTCTAACATTGTGAGCCCACATAATAAATGGGGAGGCATAACTTTTGGAGTAGCATTTGCTTATCTTTCAGTGAATAGCAGTAGGATCTCATTAGAAAAATTCTAAAAGAAAAGTAGTAGAAAGTGACTTGAAATGTAATGCTATGACTTTTTAAAAGTTCTGATGCTAGCTGTATCCTTCTCAATCTTTTAGGTCCTTTGCACAGTTGTGCTATGCTTGGTGCAGCATGAAATGGAAGCATTTCTATCATACTATTATGATTATTGAACACTGAACCAGAAAGTTGTATATTCTAGAAGTAACTATTATTTGTTTTCTTTCTTCCCAATTTCTATAATTAGTTGAACATATAGATCGTACATAGAGATACCAAAAACTGTAAAAGGAAAATTGCTATGAAATGAAAAACTAAAAGATGTAATTCTTGTGGTAACTGAACAAAAAATATGACCTTTGTAAAACAAATAACTAATTCTTATGAGAATGGTGTCCGATATGAAGATTATAAGAAGTACATCAAAGAAGCAGCTATGCTTAATTCAAACAAGTGTATTATCAAAACCTCATGCATCATACTTCCACTCATCAAATTCTGTGGTCCTTTCACAACTTCAAACTTCATTTCTGACTTTGAAATTCTTTCTTCTCGAGGAGATATATCATTAAAAAAAAGAAATTGTTTTATGTAAAGCTCTACTCTATGTGGTTTATAAAGCTAGTTTTCAATCCACACTTTCTGTAATCTGTCATCACTCTGTCTTTAAAACCTGTGATCAAGAAAATGCTTTGAAATAACAGTAAAATGTATATTGCTTGGATTTGACTGGTTTCTTCTGCAGATTATATTTAATGTCCTTATTTGGAAAACACTTTTTATCAGAGATTGACAGAAGGAATTTGATCAATCAGTTTTCTTTGCCAAAAGAGACTGGACACAGTGACCCAGGTCCCCGATGTTCATCTATTATATATAATAATAAATTATATATATATATAATAAATTGGAATTGTCATGCTTTTTGTCTTATAAAATGAGCAAGTACTGTATAAGATCTATGTTTTACATTAATTACATGACTGATAAATTCTGCTATTACTTAATTATCTCCCATTACTTCACTGTCTTAGTGAGCCACCTACATATATCCAGTCAATAATTTCAGTCACTGGCCGTATTAAAACCAGCCTTGTGTTGGAGATAATGAAGATTCTTAAAAAGTGAATGGAGCATATCTGTGGGAAACAAGCAGCTGCTCTGAGAGATCACTCAATGGCTAAGTTCAAAGGCTTATCTTAATGATAATGAAAAATAGATTAATCAAAGCTTTGTTCAATCTCCATATTTGCAAAAATATCAGCTCATTAATTTCTTTTGAGGGGAGAAATGACTTAGGAGAGAAGAAAGAGAGTATTGAGGGGAGGGGGAAGGGGAGAAATGACAGAGAATGACAGTGAACCTGTACATGGGAACAAGAAGACAGTAAGGCAGAAACTTATAATAACAGAGTTCAAAGTGTTTAGTAAGATATTCTAGCCAATATGGAGCTCTTAAAATTGGACATTAGAAAGGTAGATTACAGTGCCTCTTTTAGTAAAATGGCTGAATTTCAACACTCAGACTAAGAATATCAGTCTGCTCCCCTTAAGAATAATACCAAAGTGAAGCAAATAGAACATCTGCACAGCAGAAACTGCTAACTTCCCTCACTGATGCTTGCATATCAAAACTGTCACATAACTGAGAGATACATACTATGTTCCTTGGAGAGATGACTGTGTTATATTACAGAAGACTGGAGTTGATGGTTTTGCAGGGATCCTGAGACTCAAGGACTGGCTCCTGGGTAAATTTCAGAAATACTACCAGAGCTTGTCATCAGCAATCTTGTCTACTCCCACACCCAGAAGTGTAGGCCTAGAGGATAGTCTGCATTTGAATTGTTTATGAACTGCATATCATTGGAGAAACAGTTGCTGGCCTATGTTTCAGATAGTCAGCCTACTGATTAGAAATTTCAGTCAGAAAGCAATACTAGGGTATTCATGCATCAAAACTAAGCTTCTTCCATTGTTTTGAAAGCTGGAAATCCATCCATGCTTCTTCAAGTAAGAAGACTTTCTCAACTTCTGTGACATACTCAACATTACATATATGTAATAAGTATGATACTTCAGTAAGTTCTAACAAACATTATCCAGTTTACCTCTTTCTGCTCTTGCAAACTGCAGCTTGACCAACAAGTCTGACACCAAAAAAATCTTGCCTGATCTAGATGACAATGGAGCCCAAAGGCCTCAGAGCCAGGTGAATAGTGGTACAATTTCAGCATATAAGAAATAAGAAACTACAGCCAATACTTCTTAATTATAGGTTTTTATATAGGAATTTTAATTTGATATATTTATAATTTGTTTTATATATTTAAATGTACTTTTTAAACAATGACCAAAGCTGGCTATATTAGATTGTGTTTCCATGTATAGGTCACAGTTTCTAAAATACCTTGTCAAAATATTTCTAGCACAAACTTTTGATGATGATGACAGTTTTTCACAGGAATATTTGCTTCAAAGAAAGGGAGAGAACAAATAGATGTTTCTATCCTGCCTAAAATGCAGCATCAAGCTGTATGAAATGCATTTTTAGTCAGTCAACAGTAAGAATTTAAGAAAACTTTAAGGAGGAAAAAGTAAGCAAAATAGAACAAGAGACTTGCATTTTCAGTGATGTCTGAAGCTCAGCTGTTTGTACAGGAATCCTAGAGAAGCAAAAGACTTTGGTATGCATGTTACCTATCTCAGATGTGTTGCTGTAGACACAGCCCATGTAGTTATCCTGCTTTTGTGTGTAATCAAATGTAGAGTAGGTTTAATCTTAACTGACTGACATTGCATGTTATCGTGTTTACCCAGAGTATATTCTGAAGAATCTCAAAGAAAGAATCTAAAGCATTAGCCTAATTCTGATTAGTGACCTTCGTTAGACAGAGTTCAGGAAGTTAATACAAGAGCAAACATCTTGCCTATGGTGGTAAGGAACTGACCTCAGTGATTAATTTCTTTTCAACAATTCATGGAATAACTAATATTCACCATGAAATAAAGGGCTTACATGTGATTTAGTATGCTACTGTAGTCTCTTTGAGATTCTAAAGTAAAAGTTTCAAAAATAATTTAATTATTTGATCTATTGTTTTTTACCTTCTATTACTTCAATTATATAGTCAGGTAGATTTTAAATCTAAACTAGACTTTTCATCTGGGTCAGCTCTTTGAATGCACAATCTGTTTTGTTGGGATTGTCTGTGTTCAAAGTATTTCCCTGATCCATCCTTATTATCTACTGTCTCAGCAACTGAATAAGCATTTTTCAAGTCTAGGTAACAGTTTAATATAAGACAATTATTTTCACTGACTGTTCATTTCAGTGAAGTAATCATTTCAGAATTTTTTACTGAATGTCTTCCATCTTTCTATAGATAGAACATAGGGCAGAGTGAATTTGAATTTTGTAACTATCATATAAGCAAGTTTTAAACGTGAGACAATATTTTTTGGGGGAAAAAAGGAAACCATATAGCCACAATCAACATCGTAAAAAAAGGTATAAATTAACATTAAGCTCTATAATTGCTTTACAATTTAGAAGCCTTATATGAAAACAATATGCCCTTATAATATCAACTGAAACAGTATTTCTGAAAACAGATGCTTACTCTACTGCCATCTGTGACAAGACTTTTCATATTCCAACCTTCTTACTTGCTTTGAAGCCAAAATAAATAAAACAAAAAAAGTCTACTGAAAAGCACTGATAAAATACTTCAATTCATTTATTTTCATACCACATCATTTTCCCATGTCAGTAAGCAGCATATTGATTTTATTTTTAACAATAATTTTTTTAAAATTTTATTTCATTAGCAATACAAAAGAGTGGCCAAGTCCTGCCTATAGGGACTGCTTAATGGACAGAGGAGCTTCTCATCTAGGAGCTATGAGGACTTTTCAGATACTTCCCATGTGAATGCAACCAACTCCATGGCCAGGGAGGTCATGACAAGAAACTTGGGAGTTGGCAATGACCAACAATGACAATTATTCACAATCAAGAGAGCCTAGTTTGAGAAAATGAATCTGGCTCTCAAAACTATGCTCTGTTTCGGATATTTGCCAGCAGAACTTACTGAAAGTGTTAGCATATGTTCTAAATTTTCACAGAATCATAGAATATCCTGAATTGGAAGGGACCCCAAAGATGATTGATTCTTACTCCTGACTCCACACAGGACCACCCAAAATACAAACCATATTTTTGAGAGCATTTTTCAAATCATTCCTCAGGTTTGGCATGATTGGTGCCATGACCACTGTTCTAGGGAGTCCATTCTGGTGCCTCTCCACTCTCTAGTGAAGAACTTTTCCTAATACTGAGCTTGATCCTTCCTTGATATTGTTACATGTTGTTCTCTTGAGTTTTATTACTGAAACCAGAGAGAAGAAATCAGCACCTTACGTGGTTGATGACCCTACCCATGGCAGGAGAGTTGAAACTAGGTGGTCACTGACATCCTTTTCAACCCAAGAAGTTCTATGATTCTATGATTCTCTTCTCCCCATGTGAGGAATCTGGATGATCTTGTAGGTCTTTTCCAACCTTGGTGATTCTGTGATTCTGTGATGGGCAATCAAATATAATTTATTTGAAGGTTAAAAAGGCAGAAGTCAATAAAGACAAATGCCTACAGAGGGCAAAGCTGCTTTACCAGAAATTTATTGATGTCCTTCAGTCCCTTTGTCCAAGCCTTGCTCTTTATTGCACTATTTTTGTCCTTAAGAGAAAGATTCACTCAAGTCCACGTACCGAAAATAAACAGCAAAACTACCACCCAAATCGCAGTTTCACTCAAATCAACTGCTGCTTTTTGGAACATGTTGATTTCCTCAAGTGAGCCTCGTGGGTTATTTCCAAAGGATTGCTTGTGACTGAAGAAAAAAGGCCAAAGCCACCAGCAGTTTGTTTGAGCTTTCAACAGCCCAGATATTTAAGCCTCTGGAATTGTTAGCCCCTAACAGCAGATATAAGTCCAAGCAAATTAATCTGTGTGAACCTGCACCATTAAATAGACATGTCTACCCCTGAAAATGGTGCTCTTATTGCAGTTGCTTAGAATTGCTCTGGGTAATGATGCTAGAGAGCTAACCACTTAGGCAAAAGGGAAAAGAAAACAAGAAAATTGAGGGGAATAATACAAATAATGGATGGAAAAAAATAGATTTCTTGTAGCAAGTAACCCCCAAAAATATGCATCAGAAAAAGCTAGAAGCGTAGCAATATAGGATTCACTTATGTGAGCCAATATATTACATACGATTATAAGAGCTTTGTTTCCTGCGGCTGTGGTAATTTATATGACTCATCTTTGATTTTCATTACAAAGAGGAGAGACTGTATTTTAACTACAATAAAGCATACAAGCTGAAGAATTGCTACTGGGAATTAGTAGTCAGAGGAGAATGGCAGCACACTCTTCAAACACAAGGTCTAGACACTGAAATGTAAGTTTCTGTAATTCTCATTGCAGTACCAAAGCAAAAACTGAGAGGCATTTTCAAAGATGTCAAAATGCATTCAAACCTTTTAATACAATTTTGTGTCCACAGCCTTAGTGTCATTTGAGAATCTTCTCCTGGAATGCTAGTAAAAGTTGAAGTGGCCTTGGGGTTTGTTGCTTTTCTCTCTGCGTATTCTTCTGTAAATAGGGTTCTTTTATTCCACATATACAGGGGATGGTTGGGGACAGCAAAGGGGAGGTGATTTAGGAGAAAAAATAAGATCACGATTGTAAGTTGGGGGAAAAATTGAAGATTCGTAATGCTTGATTCCAAGAAATATTAAAATACAATGTAAACTCAGCTTCTTATCCACAATGTTGATCCAAATGCTCCTCAGTTTTGCAGTGTTGATATAATGCTTAATCTAAAACAATTTATTCACATATTTTTAAAAATAATTTTTCTCTGTCTCTTTAATTTCCAGTGACTTCTCCCTATTTCACATGATTTATTTGTAACAAATTATTTCATAAATATAAACAGATAATTATGAAGGCAAAGGGAGAAACTGTTGTATTGATAGCTTTTATTAAGTTAATCTATACATTTATTTATTTATACTGTGGCCAAATTTTTATTTTTATATTTGTTCTGTGGTCTACTTTAAGATTCTTTTCTCTACAGTGACTTTGATGTCTCTGGGAATAAAATTACTCTTGCCTTTGTTAAAGGCAACATGAGAAACTAAGGATGTTTCCCGCCTCTCTTTTGATATACACATCTATCTTTTTGAAAGTGTTTGTGTTTGAAAGGCCTATAAAATCACTTCACATTCCAACTGGCCTGTTCTTTCTGCACATCCTAACACATGCATATATGCAGATGATAACTGGGGTAGTTGCTGTTATATTTTTACTTGTTAAAGGCAATTAAGGGAAAGGGAAAGGGAAACTGAAAGAAAAGGAGAAAGGGAAGGGAATGGAAAGTGTCCAAAGATTTTATTTCAATTTTTATACAGCAACAAAAATTCTACAGCATTTCAAATCACTGAAAAAATAGCAGTGATTTTTCTTCTTGTTTATTTATTTATTTATTTATTTATTTATTTATTTTTAGTATAGCAAACAAATAGATTAAGTAGATTTTTCAAAGAAATGTAGGAAAACTCTCCATTTCATAATGGGGACAGAAAGGGAGGGCAACTATTGTCAGCACAAAAAATCCATCCTGTTACCTTTCTTCTTCTCTCCAAACACACAACAAGATTTCATTATGTGAAGGAATTAACAAAGGCATATTCCTACTTTATTTTTGAAGTGAAATGCAGACATAATGTTTCTTTATAAATTTGAATCACATTTATCCATCACAAGATATCATGTACACCTTAGTCTGCCCTTAGTATCATAGAATCATAGAATCATTTGAGTCAGGAGGGACCCTTAAAGGC
Organism: Tetrao urogallus; assembly: GCF_951394365.1. Lineage (NCBI taxonomy): Eukaryota > Metazoa > Chordata > Aves > Galliformes > Phasianidae > Tetrao > Tetrao urogallus. The sequence continues at coordinate 42,161,311 of NC_136819.1, read as the reverse complement.
CATTTACTCCATCACCCCTGCAATGCCCTTTATTCTCCAATCATACAGAATTAACAATAATTCATTTCACATAGGCTTTCTTTGTTTTAACGGGTCTATTGATTCTATAATTTTTCTCTATGTAGTCAAGCTTATACACCTTGTCAAAGGAGTTTTATCAAGTTCTTAACTTCCAAAAATCCTTAAGACAGAATTTCTTAATGTATAGGCTCTGTAAAATATACTAGTGAGAAGAGGGCAAAGTCTGAGGAAAGCTGTCTTGAGAGACAAGAATTTTATATGATTTATCATAAATTACTGTACTTGTTTCCTTGACAGAGTGTTGTTTTCTCGCTCATTAATACAATTTTCACTGTGTGATTTAATCATTCATATGCAGAGGAGGTTTGTTTTTCTGTGTGTCTAGGTATGGCTCATTAATGGCTCGTTTCTTAACATTGTTTGCCAATTTTAATTCAGTCACTTTTCCTAGTATAACCAAATAGTAGATGGAATACATTCTTCTTAATATGTTTTATAATCATTGCTCAGCTTACGGCAACAGCAAAGGGTGCAAAAGATATTGGCACTAGCTGTCTATTTCAAGCAAATATGTTACTATCCAGTAAATTTTGTTAAACATATAGCAAATCAAAATAAGTATAGGATACACTCACATATAGCTGATGAAGATCAGCAGCTATTTAGGTTGCTAACCCTTCTGATCCCTTTAAGTATTCTATTTAGATATTTATTCTGGAAATAAGAATTTGAACCTAAATTTTCAGTAACTACTCTGAAAGTCAAGCTAATGAATAATTCATACTTCATGATTCAGAATTCATAATTCTTTTCTTCTCTATAGCCTAAGTACTTCTTCATGTCAGGAAAACAGAATTAAATATATTAGGGAAACTGAAAATTCTCTATTACACAAAATTCTATCATATTTAATATTTTCCTGTGGATGTGAAGTCAAAACCTCTCAGAGAAAACAAGTTTTCACACTCTGGGACAAGAAATCAGTAGCATAATAACTAGTGGATGCCACATCTCCATTCTTCTGACACTTAACTAGAGAACAAGTAGTTGCTTGCAAATTCCATCTGGGAGATAAGAAATTCCTTAAAACAGTGAATAAGCTACCATGGTCTACAAAGCAGTTACATTAATACATTCTCTTTGGACATTATCCTTCCGACTGTCATTGGCATTTCACTGCCTTAGCAGGTTGTCTTTCCTGTCTGCAGATTTTAGATGCTTCATTAGTCCTAGGCATGATGTTAAGAAGTAATCACCTCATTCATGCAAATAGATTCTAGGAATCAAAGAGACCAGACATTTGTTGCTGCAATAATCAGTCTTGCAGGACTTTGTTATCTTCTGAATGTACTTCTCAGTCTCTATGACTGTGTTGAGAGAGAATAGCTCTTTCCCACTTTTCGGAAACAAACATGAATCAGAATAAAACAAAAAAGATTGCAAGGTGACTCAATGTCTCATGTGCCATATAAGCATATTATTTCATCATTTATCAGATTTACTCAAGAGGGCAATAAGACAGAAGACAATTTTGACAGCATTTACCACATATCCTGGTTATTGATTTCTTGAAGTCTTAGAAGGGAGCAAAAAATAGAGTGACGGCTTCCCCTCAGTAGGACTTTAAGCATCAAGAAATCATCAAGTAGTCCTTTTGGTATGCACTTTCTAACGAAAGAATAATCTGCTTTTCTGAGTTTATATATCTAATTTGTGACAGTCCAAAAACATTCATGGTTTATGTAGTTTTAGTGTTATTGCTGTAACTGTCATCATTACTGTTACCATTTCTACTGCAATTACAGTTCCTACTAGAATTATTTGAATTAGTGTTATCTCATCTTACTATTCATTCATGAGCAAGTATCTTATTTTCTTATTTTCATTTTCTGATTTAAGGCTGAGACTTCTCTTTATTTCTTCATCTTGAATACTTGAGGAATTCATTTGTTCTCAGCCCATGAAAAAGTGAGGATTTCCAAATTCTGTTCTGAATCCTTTGGTCTCTAAGTTGAAACTGCCTCTTTCCTCTCTTCCCTAGACACATTCTTTCATTCATACTCATGTAACTGGAAACAGACAAACAAATTAAAAAAAAAATCAAAGAATGTTTAAGGTGGCTAAGAAAAATGAACGAAAGGAAATATTAGTCAAAGATAAAAGGTATCATATGTCCTCCAAAGCCTGTGTACAATGGGGATCCACCTAAATAGCTTTTTTAATGGACCCTGTTCTGGCTAGGTATTGAAGGACATATAGTGTCCTCACCCTGAACTGTGAATTTCCTGAAAAAGCTGTAATGTTCCTTTAATGTTTTTATGGATAACGATACATTCACAGTGGATTCTACTTACCCATTTTCCCTGAACTGTTAAAAGGGTCCATCTTCTATATCAGTCCATAAAAAAGTTGTAATTGTGTATCATTCATCTTCTGGTTACATGATTTTGTCTTTTTCACAGAAATTATTACACACAGGCTTGAAGTTTTTGTTCACTATACAAAGTGAGACATCCATTCAAGATTGCTGCCTTGAAGATTATGAATGGGAACAATACACTGACAGGCAAAAAGTTAAACAGGAAATTGTCTCTTTGTTTTTACAGTGGTAAGTTTCATTTTCCTATTCATATTTTTGCAAGATAATTGGGGAAAATTGCATGGGCATGGACCAGATATATCCAAGGGGATATTTGTATATGTATGGTATGGAACTTACTCTCCTATAGTTATAATTATTTTTTGTATCGTCTTCCTGTGATATGTCATCCTTTACACAGGCAGCAGTATAATTAATTCTTCATCTCACTGCTGACTGGTAAATTATAATTTTTTAATTATTATTATGGTCATCTACTGTCAGTGTAAGAATTATTTTATAAACATATTCAAGCAAATAGATCAAATAAGAGGAGATGTTTTACCTGCATGATTATCTTTGTCTTGTTATTTAAATAAAATCATTTTTCAAATTAAAAAGCTTTTAAAAAATAGTGTTCTGTAATCTAAATAAAATCAATTTTCTCATAAAAGAACTTTATTTGAACAGTTCTCTTAGTATCCTTTAGGATAATCGTGATAGATTAAAATCATTAGGTTAATAAACTTAATGAGAATTTTATTCTTTACTTATTGTTATTTCATTTTAAGGAGATAGAATATTCTACCGGTCATGAATCTCTTCATCATTTCTGCAGAGTGATTCAAATATATTGAAAAAATAAATTC